>NC_134568.1:31156979-31456979 GCF_050947875.1 Dermacentor variabilis
CGGCGGATACGCTTGGCATAAGCTTCGGTGGGGACCGATCTCGGCGCCTTTTCTTGACGATCTTATTCAGTCAGCTGTTTCGATGCACTTTGTTTGCGATTAGGCGGAAAAGCAGTCCATAAGCGATGCAAAAGTGCCCACGGTCGATCGACAATACGGTAGGCAAGTCGCCTGCAAAAACAGAGTGCGGCTTCGCCGCACAGATTTGGTTGCTTGCCAGGCAAGATGGCGGACCTACGCGCAACTCTGCTACCTGTGGTAGCATATACAGTAACTCTAGGTGGCAGAGATAAGTAGCGCCATCTATCAAGCTGGCAGGAAAGCAAATCAGCTTCCCTCCCACCCTTCCTCGCAGCTACGCTCCCCTCTCCCTTCCTCTCAACTCCCTCACCTTCGATGGTCTCAGCATGCACCTGCCTCCGTGCTGGTGTCGGTTTAGCTTGCTCCCTGAAGTTTTGTTTTCTGCCGTTATCAGGAAGTGAGTGTTGGCTGGCATGGGCAGTTTCATGTTCCTCACTCCCCGTGTGTTTGCTTGGTGCCGCGATATTTCATGACTCGCACCGTTCGTGCATCGTGCTATGGTGCACAAATACATCAAGAACAAGTCCTTCTTTTAATTCGAATAAATTTTCAGGCCCCTTCGAGTTCAAATTATCAAGATTCGACTGCATTGCATTATAAATGCAACAATTCGAAGTGATTATGCATGTGTACAGAGTCTTATTACCTTCATGCATCTAGAAAGCTATTATTGCTTGGAAATTTAGGAAAAGCCTAACTCCACAACAATGTCTCAAGCCACAAGCACGAAGACTAGACAAATCCATGTTAGAGTCGTCATGCACGTGGTAACTGAACGATCCGCATTGTCTGGTTAAATCTAGTACTTTTAGTAAGAAGCTGTATGGTTCATCCCTCAGCATTAAAAAAAAAGTACCCTTATATTACGCCGAGGACACTTGTATTGTAGTGATAGCCAATAACATTTGTGATCTGGAAACTAAAGTAAACGAAGAGTTGAAAAAAGCAAGTGAAGGGTTTTTAATGAACAAACTTACAATTAATGTTAATAAGACTAAATATGTAGTACAGTCGAACCCACTTATACCGATACCGGTTTTAACAATATATCAGTAATAACAATGAGAAGCTGCTGCACCGTTGACTTTTGTATGTTTTATGGTGAAATAACCCGGTTACTACAATGCCCCGATGCTGCATTATCGGTTATAACGATGGAGTCTGGCTGCTGGGTGTCCGAGCCGAAAGGTAGTGAAATGCGAAATCCTTGAAAAGAAAAAAAGAAAATGAGAAATTCGAGCTGCTCCCCAATGGGCCGCTACTCCAATAGCTGCCGCGCGCTCATTTTCTAGCCATCTCCGCGTGGCTCTCTCCCGTCGCCCTTCCACCCCTCCGAACACACATGGGCTGCGCCCATAGCTCTACGCCACCCCACCCTCCCAAAACACAAATGGACTGTGCCAACTGCGCTGCAAGCAGATTGCTCTCATGTTGCTCGCTGGCTCCTCATTCAGTGAAGTTCTGCGAATAGCTTAATCACTCGCGTTCGTTTTTGTTGGTTGTGTTAAAGTCGTTCCTGGCCACGCAGTATCTCAACTTTGCTTGACTCGCCGCCGAAACGGATGATGGCTGATCTGCCCGCTGATCATCGGCAATGCATGACGTTGCCAGTGAAAAGAAAGCAGCGCACGGCTATAGATTTGGAAACTAAGTGCTTCTAACCGATGAGACAATCGTCGCGAACATGCTTTCATCGGACAGCGATGGCGACGACGGCAGCCATGACGCGGTAGGGCAGGCTGCCTCAACGTTGTCCTCACAGGAGGCCCGGCATGATTCAGTCCTTTCGGGGCTTCGTTTTCACGAGGAACCTTCCACTGCGCTATGTGGAGCGCTTGGATGCCTTGGAGAAGGATGTCGGCAAGCTTCGCGTAAAGCATGCATGGCTGACGGGCATAGGCTTTTCTCGTTCAAGCCAGTGAGATGTACGTGGTGAGATGCTTGTGGCGATCTCTCATCAGTGTTTCTTCTGGATTTCTCAAGCTGACAGGCTGCCACAGCAGCCTTCTCGCAATATTTAAAAGGCCCCTTTTGGGGCCACCAATGCGACCCCTCAGCAGTGCTCGCATATCGCTTGCCACCTGTGACACCTCTTTGCAGTTGTTATAGCAGTGCCATTCTTTAACGCTGACAGCCGCGACTTGTTACACATGATTGTAGCACCCAGGAAGCAGTTATACGAGTGAACACAATCGGCAGCCGGGCGGAGGAAGGTGGTGGGAAGGGGCACTGGCCTCCCTGCCTATATAGTTTTTTCGTATCAGCTCTGCCATCCCTTTATTTTAATTTTTTTGTGCAACCTGGTTATAACAATTATCGGTTATAACAATGGAATTTTCATGGCACTTGAATATTGTTATAAGTGGGTTCGACTGTATTTCGTACGCCTCACTATATCTTGCCTGCTAAATCATTATATCTACAAATAAACAATTTTCGATAGCAATCTGCACTGGCAAGAACAAATAAGCGCAGTTTGCACAAAGCTCGTACAGGATGCTATGCACTCTCAGAAGCACGTCATTATCTCGATACTAACACCCTGCATATTTTATATTTTGCACTCATCCATAGCCACATCACAAACTGTAACGAATCATGGGCTGCGCCATACAAAACTTATCTTGAACATGTACGCAAACTTCAGAAACGAGCACTGAGAATAATTACCCTATGGCAAATGGAAGGGGAAGGGAATGGGAAGGGGTAAATCGTGGTCAGGAGCGTAAGGCAACGGATGGTCGTACGCGGCTGTGCGTGGGTCGTCACGTGGATGAAGTGGACGGCGGCGGCACAGGCGTGCAACGTGACCGGTGTTGGAATCTCAGCGCTGACGCCCGTTGTTGCACCTGGGTCGCAAGCCCCAAGGGTAGCGTTGGCCTGGCGGCCTGAGGCACAACTGGAAGCATCCGAAGGTCCCGGCAAAGCATGAGTCGACTGGTAACAGAACAACTTGTTTATTCTAGCATCGCAAAAGAGCGGCCGGTCAGGTCGACCGAAGTGGAGAGACGGGAGAGCACGTAACTCAACAGAAGAAATCGGAGCCTCTCTCTTGGCGTCCGGGGGCAGCTGCTTTTATACTCTCGCAGTTGAGGGCAAGAAGGAACGCCTCAATAGAGGTGCACGTGATGGCGCCGCTCGGGCACGTTGAGACGAGTAGGTGACGCATCCGCCGGGCCGGCGCCGGTCAGACCTCCTCGCTTCACAGTTGGGGGAGCTCCTCTCCCCGGCTGCCGCGCTTTGACAAGCGTGGGCACCAACATGCTCACACACACACGCGCGCACACGAAGACACGTGGCATTGAAACATGCCTGGACGCGCTTGGCAGGGAGGCGTAGCGGCGGCGCCGAACGGGCCAAAATGTCCGCCGCTTTGAACGAAGCCCCGGCGTCCGCTGCATCCGCGCCGGCTATACCGCGCGTCGTAGGCGAAACGTAACAGACCGCCCCGCCGGGGGAAGGAGATCCCGATGGTCAGGGGACTGCATCCGCTGTCCGGAGGGATGTCGCTCGATGATGCTCACAACCGAAGTCGGTCGTCCTTCGGCGTTTCTTGAGTGCAGCGCACAGAGAAGGCCTCGTTCTCTCGTTCAGGTTCACACAGGACACTGCAAAGTGACTTCGGGAGAGTTGACATTTTGTTCTCGTTCCCGGCAAGCGTTAGAACTACGCCGAAACTCAACCGCTCAGTCAGCAAGCACGAAACAACCCTCACCAAGTCCTGCCAGGCTCTTTCCCCTTTTATACCACTGCCTAGTTCCTTACAGTAGTCTAGCAGCACTCAGAACGCGTCCACAAATTGGAAAATTGCACTAGAAAGCACGTCATCACTTTGAAACACTAAACAAAAGCAATATGTTAAAAATCCTGCCTCAGGAAGAAAACATCAATAACAAACAATTTTGAGGCTGATTCCCACGTTAAGGGCTTCGACTTAAGCCGTCGGCGTTACCGTTGAGACTCCCCTTTTTGTAACGCACCTCAAAGGAATATTGTTGCAAAGCGAGGCCCCAGCGCAGGAGGCGGCCATTTGTGGAAGAGATGTTCTGCAGCCATTGGAGAGGGCAGTGATCCGTCTCGAAGCATGCGAGACCGCAGCGAGCGACCGTACACCAGCTCAGCTGGCGAAAACCCCGTAGCCGCATGCGGCGCGGTCCTTAGTGCAAACATCACCCCAGGCAGACACAGCTCCCAGTCAGTTTGTTGTTGAAACCACAATGCTCTGAACACGCGCTTCATGACGGAGTGGAGCTTCTCAACGGAATTCGACTGTGGGTGGTATACTGAGCTGTGTAACAGCTTTACCCCGCACCTTTCGAGAAAGGCTGTCGTCAAAGCGCTCGTAAACACCGTGCCCTGATCTGACTGGATTTCCGCAGGAAAACCAACTCGCGCAAATATGGACAGTAGTGCATTGACTATCTCAACTGAGCTGAGTTCTTTAAGCGGCACTGCTTCAGGGAACTTTGTCGCTGGGCAGATCACAGTCAAAATGTGTCTGTACCCCGTGGTTGTTACCGGCAAAGGTCCCACTGTATCAATAACGAGCCGTCTAAAAGGCTCCGTAATGATAGGTACCAACTTCAACGGCGCCCTCGATTTGTCCCCTGGTTTGCCCACCCGCTGACAGGTGTCACATGTCCTCACAAAGTGGTCTGCGTCCCGAAAACACCCTGGCCAATAGTACTCTTGCAAGAGACGGTCCTTAGTTTTCTTAACTCCTAGGTGTCCGGACCACGAACCCCCGTGCGACAAGCGCAACAGATCCTGACGGTAGCACTGAGGAACGATCAGCTGATCGAACTCCACTCCCCTGCGGTCTAGATACTTCCGGTACAGGACCCCACCTCTTTCCACAAAGCGAGCATTTTTCTTGGCGATACCTTCCTTGACAATGCAGCGTATGTTTTCTAGGCTGCCATCCTTTTTTTGCTCGGCTATCAAAGCCGCCCTGCTGACTTTTAGCAACCTATTAAGTCCGTCTGACGTAGGCGCGATGAGCAAATCTGCAGATAGCTCTTCTAACTTTCCCGCATCGGTAATTTCCTCTCCAGTATCTGGTGCCTTTAACGTTACAGGCTCAATTTTATTCAGTTCGGGCGTGCTCTGAATATCAGCTTGCTGCGCCTCTGACCCTTTCTCATTGTTCGACAACGTCGGCCCCGCAACTACCGCCTTTGCAGCGAGCTCCCGAACCTTCGATCTGGTTAAGGCCTGAACGCTAGCCTCACCAAACAAAAGCCCCTTCTTGCGCAGGAGGTGATCGGACCTGTTCGAAAATAGGTACGGGTACTGGGGGGGCAACATAGATGACACTGCGGCCTCCGTCTCAAGCGCTCCGAAAGGTCCTTCAATAAGCACTTTTGCTACGGGCAGACACACGCTATGAGCTTCCACGGCTTGCTTGATCCATGCGCACTCGCCCGTGAACATATCGGGTTCTACGTAAGAGGGGTGAACTACATCCATCGTAGCTGCGGAATCGCGAAGCACTCGGCACTCTTTCCCGTTCACGAGGAGGTCTCGCATGTAAGGCTCGAGAAGCTTCATGTTCTCGTCAGTGCTGCATAATGACAAAAACACGACTTTTGTTTTTGTTTCCGGACACTGCGCCGAAAAGTGACCCGGCTTCTGGCACGTATAACACACGCGCGCTTGCCTCGTCTCGAACCGCTTTCTGCGTTCGGCTTCGGCTGCCGCCGTCTCCTTACGTTCGGTCGGACTGCTTTCACTCGCATCCGCACTACGTGTGTCGCCCCTTGCTCTCATGGGTGTGAACTTTGGCCTCTCAAACTTCGAGCCAAATTCACCCTTTTGACCGTCCTTAGCTCCGCGAGCCCGACGCGTCACAATCTTCTCGGCTAGCTCGGCGGCTTTAGCCACCGTACAAACGTCTGGCCTATCCAAGACCCAGTACCGCACGTTCTCAGGTAACCGACTATAAAACTGTTCCAGCCCGAAACACTGCAGAACTTTCTCGTGGTCACCAAACGCTTTCTCTTCTTTGAGCCACTCCTGGATGTTTGACATAAGCCTGTAGGCAAACTCTGTATATGACTCACTTTTGCCTTTCTCATTTTCCCGAAACTTCCGACGGAACGCCTCCGCTGACAGCCTGTACTTTTTTAGCAGACTCGATTTCACTTTGTCGAAATCCTCTGCCTCGTCTCTATTCAAGCGAGCGACTACGTCGGCCGCCTCGCCGGGTAACAAAGTGAGCAAGCGCTGTGGCCACGTTTCCCGAGAGAACCCCTGCTTCTCGCACGTTCGCTCAAAGTTAACCAGGAACAAACCAATGTCCTCTCCAAGCTTAAACGGCCGCATCAGGTCAGTCATTTTGAACAATACTCGTTCTCCTGCACCGTGTGGCTGACTTCCATTACGAGCGCGTTCCATCTCTAACTCGAGACGCTTCATTTCCAAAGCGTGTTGACGGTCGCGCTCACTTTCTTTCTCTTGTTGCTCTCGTTCTATCTGTTCTTTACGTTCACGCTCTTCTTTTTCTTTCTGTTCTTTTCGTTCACGCTCATCTTTCTCTTTCTGTTCTTTAAGTTCACGCTCCTGTCTTTTTGCCCTCTCCTCAATGGTCTCAAGGCATTCCGACAGCTCGTCATCCTCCGCTTCTAACCCAAGAATAGCCCTTAGCAGTTCTGGTTTTCTGAGTTTGTCTGAGACATCCAGACCCAACTCTCTTGCAAGCTCCAGTAATTTCGGTTTGCGCAACGACTTCAAATCCATGGCTGCTCTGAATGCTGCTTTCTCTACTGCCTACTATTGTCTTGCCGCAAACTAACCCGGCAGCAACGACAACCACAATTACCAGCTCTGTTTCTGACACTAACAAAAGCCTGGCAAAACTCAGAAGCAGAAAGTCCCGCACTCACCAAACCTCGGAGCCAAGAATTCAGCACAGTCGTTCCGCTGCAGGCAACCAGTTATCACACAGGGCTCGTTGCACTGCTCCCGGATGGTCGTTGTGCTGCTCAGCATACAGTCAACCGCATATCTTCGCTGCTGGCCTCCGTTGTCGCGATCCCACCGCTGCCAACAGTTGTTGGAATCTCAGCGCTGACGCCCGTTGTTGCACCTGGGTCGCAAGCCCCAAGGGTAGCGTTGGCCTGGCGGCCTGAGGCACAACTGGAAGCATCCGAAGGTCCCGGCAAAGCATGAGTCGACTGGTAACAGAACAACTTGTTTATTCTAGCATCGCAAAAGAGCGGCCGGTCAGGTCGACCGAAGTGGAGAGACGGGAGAGCACGTAACTCAACAGAAGAAATCGGAGCCTCTCTCTTGGCGTCCGGGGGCAGCTGCTTTTATACTCTCGCAGTTGAGGGCAAGAAGGAACGCCTCAATAGAGGTGCACGTGACGGCGCCGCTCGGGCACGTTGAGACGAGTAGGTGACGCATCCGCCGGGCCGGCGCCGGTCAGACCTCCTCGCTTCACAGTTGGGGGAGCTCCTCTCCCCGGCTGCCGCGCTTTGACAAGCGTGGGCACCAACATGCACACACACACACACGCGCACACGAAGACACGTGGCATTGAAACATGCCTGGACGCGCTTGGCGGGGAGGCGTAGCGGCGGCGCCGAACGGGCCAAAATGTCCGCCGCTTTGAACGAAGCCCCGGTGTCCGCTGCATCCGCGCCGGCTATACCGCGCGTCGTAGGCGAAACGTAACACTGGGAATACTGCACGAATAGCAGATGGGCCGATTGTCCGCTGTACGCCAGGGATTAATTACTCGATGGACTGGAGGTCGTCGCGGCGTGGGGGTAAAAACAGGGCTAGGCATCGGAGGCGGAGCCCGGAAGGTCGGTGGTCGTGGTCGTGCGACGGCGTCGGCGTAAGTCAATGGGGCGGTGAGTTGAGGCGCCCGTTCCAGAGGAAGGACCTCGGACACTCGTTCTTCTATAATGTGTCGTAGGGTCGGACTAAGGGACGAACTTGACTCTGGTGGGTTAGAGATGAGGGAGAGCTGGTGAGCAACTTCTTCCCGGACGAAAGCCTTGATTTGCAAGAGGAGGGTGGCATCTGGAAAAGGAGAGGTCAAGCCGGACAACGATTCCTGATGGGGAACAGGACGGCGGGTGAGGAGGCGTTGACGGCGGAGCTCGTCATAGCTTTGGCACAGTTCAATAACTTGGGCAACAGTAGAGGGGCTCTTTGAAATGAGCATCTGAAACGCGTCCTCGTCGATACCCTTCATGATATGCTTGATTTTATTGCCCTCAGACATGGATGCATCGACGCGTTTACAGAGATCGATGACATCTTCGATGTAGCTGGTAAAGTTCTCACCAGGCTGCTGAGAGCGCGACTGCAGACACCGTTCGGCACGAAGCTTTTGAACAGCAGGGCGGCCGAAGACCTCGCTGAACTTTGTCTTGAACACCGTCCACCTTGGGACTTCGCTTTCGTGGTTCCGAAATCACAAGTGGGCAATTCCGGTGAGGTAGAAAGGGACGGTGGTCAATTTCGTGATGTCATCCCATTTGTTGTTCCGACTGACGCGTTCGTATGATGACAGCCAGTCATCAACGTCGTGGTCGTCAGTGCTGCTGAAGATAGGAGGGTCCCGCTGGCGGAACGTGCCGGGGCATACGGTAGACTGGGGAGCAGGTGGTGGTAAGCTCGTGGCGCTTTCGGTGGTCATGATGGCAGGGAGAGTCCGGCTGCGCAATTCCAGGATTGTAGGAGACCCAGCAAACCTCCACCAATTATGGCAAAGAAGTCCGACACGGCTGTGGACGACACGAAGGACACGGACAAGAAGACGCAACAGCGTAGGCTTAGCCAGTCACACCAGGAACAGCGTCTAGCCCGAGCCCCACTTCAGTAGCGCTGGCGATCCGGCTGCGGAGCTCGGCACGGCGCACTTCTTCTTCCTTACAACCCATTCATGTTACGATGAACCAAGTCTGCCTTTGTTTAATAGAATGAATGATCTGCCGTATGATAGGATAAATAAATTAAAAATTGGCACATGTGTTTTCATTATTGTCAAAAACAACCTGCCTTTTCATATTTCCATATTTTACACATCCTCTCGTGCGACCAGAAATCAAACGTACGGAAATTCTAATCTTTCTCCAACTAAGACTGTTTACGGACATTTGCTGCAGTTTTCAGCGTCCAAAATTTTGAATAAACTACTAGCAGAAATAAAGCAAGCACATCATTTTTCATCTGTGCTTAAAAAATACTTGCTTAGCCTGAATAATGCTTTTCAATGTGAACAATCATAATGTCCTTTTTTAGTAACTCGCTGAAACCTGCTAAAAATATCATTTAAGTAGTGTTTCATTTTTGTGGAGATTAATAATGTATATTTTGAACCTTCATAATGATGCAGGAATTTGCGTGTAATCCTCTTAACTAGTGTTTTATATGTTTACTTAGCAATGTTTAATACTATAACACGCTTTTCATTATTTCGCATTTCCTTTTGTACGCTCGTGTAATTTAATGGTGTATGATAAATATGTGTATGCACGTGATGTATCTTACTTGTTTTGTACTTGTAATTGTTATTTATTTCTCATTGGACCCACAACTAGTCTGTGGTCCAACCAGTTTTGGTATTTCTGTATGTTCTACATCTGCAAATAAACAATTGAAAGAACTGAGAGAATCTAGCACGCACAGTGAAATTTCGATATAACGAACTTCAGGGGACCGTGGTAAATTGTTCATTATTCTGAAAGATTGTTATTAGCCCCGAGAACGACCTAGAGGGGCGCTGCGAGCGCCGCTCGCGTGACGTCAGGGCACGGATTCGCGCCTGTCGTCTGCTACAGTTTGGGCGGTGTCCGGACGCCTTCTACAGTGTTTCCGTTTGTTCGCTCTCGTTCCCAATGCTTGTATACTTATGAGGGGCCTCTCACATATATATTTTACGATGCCTCTATTTGCGAAAATGTAATCAAAGAGCTTATTTCCTAGACGACAATACATTTCTCGAAGGCAACGCTATAGTGCCACCCAAGGGAGCTCAGCGAGCCCATTATGGGTTTTTCATGCGCAGATCTACACTTTCCAGTGGTAAGTCATGTGAATAATAAAAGCATAGATACAAAAGCACAGAACATAACAATCTAATTAAGATTCCATACCCACCATGGTGCAATACGTGTATCACAATTAAACGCTGACTATATATGACTTCTACAACATTTATCTTGATTTTAACCGCTAAAACATGTTTGCTCACGATGAATAGTTCACGGTTTAATGTGGAATTTTTCTATTCACAGAAACCCTGGGCAGTAACACAAGGACTTAACTACCACTGCAGTTTAGATTCGGCCAGCACCACTTGCGTTTTTAACTGGTTCTCAAAATTAGGCCGTTGTTCACCGGTTAAATTTAAATGGCGGTAACTTGAAGCAAAGCTGATTGAGGTTTACAGCTGTTTGCAGCACACAGAAAGGAATCTACCAATATTTATTCCCTTTCCGTGCTACACGTTCAACTCACTTGAGCAATTTACTGCTGCTTCTTGCATGAGAAACAGACATGATGAATCTGTTTGGAGAACTGGCACAGGCTGCTCCGGTCAAATATTTGAGTGAAATATGCCTTTTGGACCGGTTCGCTGCAGCCAGCAAGAAGCCGAAGGCTCATTCGTTAGTAGTGTTGCACATATTTAAGATATCATTGTTTTCCAGTGGAGGTCAAGTGTTCATGTGAGACTTGGGGTGTCTTCTTTAAGAGGCGGGTACGCGAGGTTTTCTTTTATGCACTGACGAAGCAAATAGCTTTTAGTCTGTGTAATTAAACAACGCAGGATCGAGACATGTTGAGGCAGAATGCGTTTGCATTTTCCATTTCAATGTAGCCTAAGCTGCACTGTAGTGCCTCGAGTATGCTATAGGCATTGTAATTAAATGTAATGTAAAGAGCTACTTCATGGTTTCAATTCGAAGTTGCAGTGAACTGCTGGGTTTCGCGAACAATGCGCGCCTCGCCATAACGACTTTCGGTTGCTTCCGTTGCGGGAGGGGTGTGCCATATCATCGATAAAAGCTACCGAGGGTCACTATTACACATTTCATCGCTTGCGCTTGATTGCTTATCGATCTTAAACACGAATTTTTCTTTCATGTGATTGCTGTTATGGTATTCGTGAAGTGTGTATATACTATACACGATGCGCCGTCGTGTTAACAGCCAATGCATTTTTGTGTGCCTATTTCAGAGAACGGTGATAGTAGTACCATACCTTTTCACACAAAATGCACGCCTGTCTCTTCTATTTAGGCCTTAATACAGTTGCCACATTTGATTAAAAACAACTCACCATAGTGATAAGAATTATGATGAAAGCTTCGCTGGGTAGTGTCCTTCTAACACAGATTTTTAATGTTGACAACAAATATCAAGGTATTTATTGTAAAATGCTATGTCTCTCATACTTAGGTAATAAGAGAATGTTAAGTGTTTAGAGGAGCACCATAAATACCTTCGCGTGTTGAACTTGTAGATGATATTTTTAAGCAAAATTTATGAACAGACAGGGTGCATATATGCATTGCAAGACCAGTAGACCCCTTCAGCGCTACATAGCTTGCAATATCCAAGTCGCAAACTTTCATGACTCACGCGGTTTCAAAGAAGAAACTGTGGTCCACGCATGGCAACAGAAATAATCTGAAATAACCTTCTGTAAGTTAGGCTCAAGCCGCCAATTCCCCAAGCACGCACCAAGAAAATGAACGCGCGCGGCAGCCGAGCGAGCTGGAGCGAGCGGCGTCCTGGCCGTGACGTCACTCGCGAGAAGGCGCCACTCCAAATTCTCGTCGCTAATAGTGAAATTCCCAAGATTAACCATTCCACCCATCAGCCCATCAGTTCACAAGTTGTCGCCATATGAGCTATCCACAAAACGTTGCTGTTGGCTCTCAGGACGCACTGTTGCTATTTTCCATAGATTCTGCCACCACGCATCATTGAAGCACTGTATAATAAGAGTGACACGCGCAAAACAGACGCTGACGCCGAGAAAACTACCGACAAAAAGGTAGCTCCATGTCACCTCTAAAGCGCAATGTTTCTTGCTTTTTGTTTGTTTTTCACCATTTCTGGCCTTGGACACTGCAACTATATCGCTTGAGGTAGATGCCTGAACTGTGTCAAAGCGCAAGCGCACGTAAACGATACCATGTGGCATCCCCACGAGTACAGAGGTTACATTTCACTGCGCACATAGCTAGTATGGCCGCAGAAAGGAGGGTGAAAGAAGGAAGAGACGCATCTCTGTTGCTAGGTGACACTTTTCTGGGCGGAGCATGCGCTCGTGAAACCTGATGTGTCTTTGCCTTCGCTCATCCGCATTCTTTTTTTCTCGGGTGCTGTCTCGAGTTTTCCGAACCCATGCACCGCGACGTCAGCTCTCTGCGCCTTGTCGTGTGCTAGCTTGCTGTTACGGCTGTCGTGAAGGATATACGGAAATTTAAGAATCCCCAGAATTTGGAATATTAGTTCGTAGTACTGAGGCATTGCTAACACCACAGGGAAACCGAATAACGTTCGTTATTCTGAAGTTCGTAGTATTGAAATATTTTTACGTTGAAACTATAAGAAGTCAGCAGGGGATTTCTGAAAAGTTCGTTAATGTGGTGTTCATAGCAACGAGGTTTCATTGTAGAATAGGGGTAAGGTGCTCCTGTACCTCAGCACTAAACAGCATACTGCGATCATGCTTGCAATGAAGATGCTTGCACATCTCTGCACAAGTGAAGTGCAGAGATGTGGCGCCATTGAAGAAGAGAGTAGAGCCATCGAAGAGGTGCATGCCAAAACATGCTGCCGGAATAGTGTGGGCACTTAGCAGTTCATGCTACCGTATTTACTTGCCTAATGATTGCACCCCTGAATTTTGTCGTCAAAGTTAGATTTTTTTTCCTTCCCACATAATGATCGCACCCCGAACTTGCCACAGCGATATGTCATGTGCCAAGTCTAGCTAATGGTGATCGTGCTTTCCATCTGTCAAATGCTGTTGAATGCTACGCGAACGAGGTTTCAAGACTTATCAAGCGTTCTGTACGCACCAAACAGATTCTTAAGCAGATGCCCCATTTCATTCCTTTCATCACTTTCCGCACTTCCATGAAAGAAAAAAAATCTACAACCAAACTTGCCTTGGCTTTATTGTTTGTAGGCTTCATAATGGTTGTGGTTAACAACAACAAAAAAGGCGCTTTTCGGTTTCTCTCGTCTGCACTCATTGGCATGTAACAAATCGCAAGCAGCAACAACAGTAGCCATGTTTACATTGATACGTTAGAAGTGTACCCTATTCATACGCCGACTCTTATGACACAGCTAAGATACTCACCCACCCTTAGTGGAAACGTGCTGTGTTAGGATTGTAGTGAAGACAAATGCCGCAGTTTTTACAGCATGCCCGCCATGTGTTTCTATGTCACTGGCAGCTAAGCGTGCCCATCTCTGTTTCTGTCCCCTCGGAGTGGACATGGCTACGTTAGTGCCGCAAACTTGCCGATATTAACAATATTATTCATTGCTGATACGGAAGAAACTTTTTCAATGCACGTAATGTACTCATGAGAGCACAAATATTGTGTTCAGTGCATTCGGCTTGCTCCGCCGGCCGCCATTTTTGTTTTGGTGTCCCACACTGTCATCCCGCAGCAAATGCGGGATGAAAAAAAACTTTTCTCTTTTCACAGAAAATTTACTCCTCGTAATGACCACACCTTTGAATTTGCATCAATTTTTTTGACAAAAAAGTGCAATCATTGTGCGAGTAAATGCAGTATTCTATGCACGTACACATGCCTCAGTGATAAGCAGCAGGGGGTGGCCTGCACCATGTCCTGAAAGCAGTATTCTTCTGACAGGGAAGGGAGATAAACCAGGTGTAGTGACGAGTGAATACAATGCTGCATCCACATGCTAGGAGAAGATAAATGACCAGCAATCATTGGCGCGGTATGACTAGCATATGCGCAGGCACCCGTTCATGTGCACTTGCTTCTGTGTCCACATATTGCAGGGGACTGCATAACATTGTGTTGAGAGGAGCACGGAAAAAAAAAATGTGAAGGAAAGGGAATTATTGGGTGGCATGTGATGACGTGGAACTCCAATTTTCTCAGTTGTAGCAACAGTAGCAGAAGCATAGTGAGGGTGCAGCTGTTCTTTGCAGGCATTAGATAATTCAATTTAAGAAGGGCACCGAGTGGTCTAGAGTGCTTGTGGCATTACCTATCTGATCATACAGAGAGTGAAGTTGGCACTTCGGATGTTTCTTGCTTTCAGGGGCATTAATTTACTGGGGCCATTTTGACCAGGCATCCACGCTCCTTCACTGACTGTTGATGCCTTTTCAAGGCAGATGTCCAAGAGTATTTAAGCGTGCATCGTGAAAAAACATACTTTATCTTCGTGAAAAAATATACTTTATCTTGGTTGGTGTCATGCAGCACCACACTGAAGTCGAGAGGTCAAGGAGAAATTTACAATAGATGCACTAGCATTCAAAAGTACGGTAGAGCTATGAGAAGTGTACTGTAGTAGGTTTCCACTGGGCACACTGTAGAATTGGCACAAGGCGTGTAAGCTGTGTAAATAGCCAAGATGGAAAATTGTTCACAAGACTGCAGATGTCATTGTCAAAGGTGGGTAAATGTCCTCACTTTTTGCTTAAATCCCTCACCGCCTGCTTTAGGGACTTTCTTTTACCTTACTGTCACAGTAAAATGTTGCTGGCCCTCCCTTGCCCATGAATGGTAAAAGATAGCCTTGTTGTGCCTTCAATTTCACATTCTGGGAACTTTGACATCAGGTTATTAAACTTCACTCAATATTGGAGTTTAATCTGAAACAAATGCCAGATAATGTAGCATTCAATCAAATACTGTAAAAATTGGAATGTTCACCTATGTTATGCAGTGCATAACACAGTGTTGGCCGTGTGCCTCTATAACTGCAGTTGCCATCCATCATCATCATCATCAGCCTGGTTTCGCCCACTACAGGGCAGAGGCCTCTCCCATACTTCTTCATCTATCCCGGTCATGTACTAATTGTTGCCATGTTGTCCCTACAAACTTCTTAATCTCATCCACCCACCTAACTTTCTGCCGCCCCCTGCTACGCTTCCCTTCCCTTGGAATCCAGTCCGTAACCCTTAATGACCATCGGTTATCTTCCCTCCTCATTACATGTCCTGCCCATGCCCATTTCTTTTTCTTGATTTCAACTAAGATGTCATTAACCCGCGTTTGTTCCCTCACCCAATCTGCTCTTTTCTTATCCCTTAACGTTACACCCATCATTCTTCTTTCCATAGTTCGTTGTTGCCATAGTTGCCATCCATGATTGTGTAAACAGTGACCACAGTTTCATCCAAAGCAATTGCAGCAATCAGTAGTTTCGTTTTGACTCTGTGCACACATCAGCAGAGTGCCATCGGAACTGCGTGGTCGTCATCCATTATCGCATCGATAGTGGTTGCGCTTTCAGCCACAATAATTGCGGCAAACAGTTGCTTCCTTTTGACTTATTGTGCGCATCAGCTGCGTATCTTCAGAACTGCATGGTCGGTGTCCATGATCGCATTTGTAGCAGCCATGGTTTCGCCCCCAGCGGTTGCAGCAAACAGTAGTTTTGTTTTGACTCAGTTCAATGGCTGTGTGCGCAATCTCACAAACACGGTGGAAGCTGTCGAGGATGAAGAGCAGCAGCTATATCGCGATAGACGGACAATCTGTTAGCAACCAGCTCACTTGTGCGGGGCCGCAAAGCGTGCCTTAGATGAAGCCACAGCTGCACTGCGAAGGTAGTCGTGAGGCCTTCATCACTGCGAGTACAAATCAGTCACGAGATGACAAGAATTATTCCACACTGCTTTTGTGCAAAATAGAAACAGGACTTGCCAATTCAATCAGTAAATAAAGGCATGTCGACATAGTAAGTATTAGTTTGTTTTCTTGATACCCTCGATAATTTGACATTAGAATAATTTGGGTATTTTTTTCGGCCCTATGAAATCCAAATTAAGGAGGTTTTACTGTGGAATGAACAAAGCGCAGTAGAAACATTTTATTTCATAAAATGATGTGTGCTACACCTACTGTCAGAAATAGATGATTGAGGTCCGTTTAAGCTGTATTGACCAGACAGGGGTGCTCTCCAAGTTTTAACAAGCTGTTGACATGGTTGTAAGTCAAAGCCCTCATACATACAAAATGTTTGAGACCTCTGCGGGTATATTTAGAGGCTGACTGGTTTCCTTGTTGTCACTTAAGGCCCCAGTATACCAAGATTATCGCATCTCTTGAACAAGTACTTCAACAAAGATGCATTCCGGGACATGTCCACCTGTATTCGGAGAGACTGCATTGACGCCCTGTATCCGCAAGGCTCAGCTGATTACCATACTCTGTCTTATAGACATGCTCTTTGAGCAGGCGGAAATCCTTTGCAAAGACAGTTTTAATGTGATAGCGTTAAGGAGCCTGTGTTGTAGAAAATCCGGTGTCGGCGTCCCGTGTAGGCGTGTGGCGTCAATTTCCACTGTGTCTAGAAGCTCTGTCATTTCTACAATAGTTTTCTATGTTGAACCTGTAAAAAGTGGGTATGTGTTTGACTCAGGAATGTGTTATAACCAGGCAAATACTGCAAAGTGAATGAGAGGTGTGGTTCAACATTTTTTTCTGTTTCTTCTTTAATTTGACCCACAGAACAATTTGACCAAGTTTGCCAATCCCATCAGGGCCGTATTAATGGAAGTCGACTGTAGCAGAATGCATGATCTGGTTTTCCTTGGCATGCATTTTTAAAGCGGAAAATTGTGCTTAGCATTGTGTTTTATTATTTTGATGCACAGGTCAAGATGTACCACAAGAACTTCTACCGTCCTGAGAACCTATGTGTGATTGTAGCTGGCAGCGTGTCTCCCAAAGAAGTACTCAAGGCTCTGGAGCCATTTGAGAGAAAGATCATTGCAAAGGTAAGACTGGCAAGGCAGACATCACTCACATGGCAGTGCGTGCCGAAAGTGCTCTGTTAACCCTTTGAGGGTCGAATTATTTTGAAAAAATTTTTCCCAGGTGGTCAAATTACTTTATTGCGGATCTTGAATGTACAAGATGTATAAAGTCGGGAATAAATAGTAAAAAAAAAATTAGGAACAGTATTTGGGTGCCAGCATCACTCAGAACTGCAAAATGTTGAATAGTATTTCAGAGTGTGGTTCTCCTTGAAACACGGGTCTCCGCGCAGCGCCTTATCGCAGTCTGCCAACCTAAAATGCGTGTATGTTGTTCTCTGGAGCGAAGAGTTGGGTTGGCGCACACATGACATCTTCTCTGCGTGCGGCTGCTTTGGGCTGAGGTCTGAGGCACCCTCTCGCGTAAGTGCGTTGCCACAGAGAGTGAGAATACCTCGGGAGCGACGGTGATAAGCAAGCTAAGAGCAGCGTCAATCAAGATGAAAATCAACTTCCGCCACCCTTGCGATAGCGTGCCGACAAAAAGAAAAATCATGTTTCGCGCGCCTCCGTTGCGATCGCGCGGAAAAACCGAAACCCCGAAAGCTCGTTGCCGCTGAGAGCGAGAACACCTCACAAGCGGCGGTTAGAAACATGCTAAGAGCAGCGCCAATCAAGATAGAGATCAACTTCCACCACCTTTGCAAGAGAGTGCCGACAAAGAGAAAAATGACGTTTCGCGCGCCTCCGTTGCGATCACGCGGCGAAACCGAAACCGCAGAAGCGGTGTAGCCGCAGTCTGCGCGACGCACTGAAGCTAGAAATCAGTTCTGTTTATCTCCCCAAGAAGGTAGCACAAATTTCAAACGCTTCTTGTAAGTCCTAAGAGGTGGCAGCACCTCCCAGTAAGCACGCATCGTCATTATGGCGCGAAATTTCAAACGGAGGGTCGAAACCGTACCCGTACGGCAAAGACCTTGCGGGACAGAAAACCGCCGCCGTACATGTACGGCAAAAACCTTCAAAGGGTTAATGTTTCAGCTGTCTTCTGCTGACATTTTTGACGGATCAGCTGAATTAATTTAAGGGATGGATACTACTTGCGAGACAAATTGCAGAGATGTTAGCTAATTAAAACGAAAATTCACCGTAAGCTTTGTAAATAATCAATGCATTTTGCCACAGATGTTGAAGACTTATTTCTTAAAACTGGTGCTCAACACAGAATTTCTGCTTAGTGAATAAGATTTCATTAATGTGCAGCTTCAATTTCACAGTTCAGGCACGTGATCTGACATTATTAACTACAAAGTTATTAAGGAAATTTTGTTTAATTTTGTTGTGTGTTTGTGTGTTATTTATTAGGCTTTAATACATTGATAGTATATTGCTCTTATTTATTGGACCATTGATTGTTCTGCTTTGTATAATTTGTCATCTTGGGTAGAATGCATTGCCACCTCACTAACGTGATAGCCATTTAGAAACTGAATCAGCTTAAAGAGAGGTCAAAAAGCCCGATTTCTGATGGTGGCAAGCAGTCATGAACATTGGGGTTGCAGGGCCAGAGGAAGTCATTCACTCGACCATGGCAGAGACCAGTACCACCCATCACTGGTCCTTTGGAGTCAACAGTACCATACCCATGTGATGATGATGACCATGGCCTTGTTTATGTAGCTTTCAGAGGACCTTTACTTAAAGTAAGTTGAATGTTTATAAGTTTGGCCTTTTGCAACATCAGTAGCAGTGTGCAAACAATGAAAGACTGAACAGGAGTGTCAGCACTCGGCCATTATTGTTCTGCACTGAAGTCTTTGGGCACCAATGTATTTGCTATATACCACCATGGTATGTGTGACTGCTGTGGGTTGGTGCGTATGTGCATGCGTGTGTTTGTGCTGTTTCAGCTGAGTGACATTGCATAGAACTTTGGAGTGTGTTAAGTATATGCAGCCATTTTTTAGGACCGACGAATTTGGTAGATTTATCTGACAGGTTGAATTAAACAAGAGGCAGAAAAAACACAAAATACACTGCTGATTAATTTGGCAGTATTTACCCTGATTCTAACAAGTCCCCGAATCAAACATGCACCCACTTTTTGTGGGTTCAAAGTAGAAAACTAATGTGTAAATGACATAAAGCTTCTAAACAAAGTGGAAATCGAATGTGCACCCGATTTTCTAGCAAGAAAGGCATAGCAGGCCTCAGATTTTAGCAATAAGAAAACAAAAAACCGGCAGACTTTACCATCACTAAATGAAAATTTATTTACTTAATCTCCATCATCATAACTCTCAGACTGCCCTTTATTGCTGTTTATGAAAACCACACTATGTCGTGCACACTAGTAGGGATGCTTAGGCGAGCATGCGCCGGGAGCTCCTTTCTGCTGCTTTTAAGAGGAAGCTTTAGCTTGGGTGCTCCTATTGAAATACATGTAAAAGGAGAATTCGTTTTTCTCGGCAACCACTGCACCAAATTTGACCAGGTTTGTTGCATTTAAAAGAAAAACTTAAAATCTAGTGACTGTTGGTTTCGAATTTTTGAGTTAGGTCATCAATTTTTGATTAAAAAATGTCGAAAACCAAAAATTTTCAAAAAACGATACTATCAAGTTTTCAACTCTGTAACAACAACGAAAAATGATAATACAATTCTGTGAATTGCATGTAATAGTACTTCTAGAGCGGACAAAATTGATATGTTACACATGATTATCAAAAAATTTAGTACTATGGAAATATAGCTTTTGCAGAACCCTTGTAAGCAACATAATAAATTCAGGTAAGATGTAAAATGACATATTGAATTTGTCTGCTCGGAATGATCTAATGGATGCCTTTTGACAGAACCGCAATACTGTATCTGTTCTTAATGCAGAGCTATGAATTTGTAAACTTCGTGCTTCAATTTTTTTTAAACTGTTGAATATTTGGAAATCTTTTTAACAAAATTCAAGCCCTAAATTGCAATTCTGCTTCCAACAGTCACTAGAATTTAACTTTCTCTCTTAAATGCAACAAGTTTCATTAAAATCGGTCCAGGGGTTATCTCAGAAAAATGTTTTTGCATTTTACATGTATTTGAATAGGCCACGTCGCAGTTGGGCCTGAGCTAAAGCTTCCTCTTAAGCCAGATGAGAAAGGATGGCGCACTCCTGTGCAGTCTTGGCTCCCTGAGCATCTTATCTTCTCATTTTTACAGCATGTGACATGGGAGTGAGAAATTTTGTTCAAAATAACTGTTGCATGGATTTGGAGTTCGCATTTGCCAGAATACTAGTTTTTCTATTCAAATACATAGTACTTTGCCTGGACCAACAGGGCAATTCAAATAAGCCATCAGTTATAATCAAAAGATTTTGAATTATTGGGATTTCACTGTAATAATTCATTGTTAGCGATGATTTTAGCTTTAAGATCTTCCTGGGTCAGGCAAAAAATAGTCATTTTTAAAAATAACGCGAGATGACGTGTTCTCGAAATATTCACTCTAGCCTAAACACTGCCAAAGACGGACGCTGCTGCTATTGGAGTTGCCACTGCAGTCACCACTGGGGTCGCGTGCATGCGTGATGCCAAGTTCAAGTTATCCAGTGAAGGCTAATTTCAGGATTTAAATAATGCGTTTGGTCCCATAGAAATGGGTGCCAGCCAGGACCTTGAATCATGATCATTAACCAAAGCATTGAATTTGAATTAACGGGAGTCGAAATAACTCAAGTGTACTGTACCTGTCAAACAAAAAAGGCAAGAGAACAAGGTGAACATTTAGATTTGTGGGCTCCATTTGCTGCTTAGGTCTGGTCAATTTTTAGGTGAGTTTATTGTGAGGCGCCTAACTGAATTTTGAAAAACAATTTTTCAATCATTCCAGGCTTACGAAGACATTGCAGCATTGTTGGTCATGCAAGACTACCTTACAGACACATCAGTCTCTCCTCTACAGAAGTTGTTTGTTGAGACAGAAGATCCATACTGCAGCATGGTACGTGCCAAAGCATATACTCTGCTCAACATGGCTTTGCCTAGTATGCGAGTATTGAAAGTTTTGAACACAAATTGAATATCATAATTTTAGTACTCATTCACCTGGATGTCTCTTCCCCAAGCTGATGGAGTGGCAGCCCCTTAAACAGTTACGCAGCGGTATTTACAAAACCTTTTACAATGATTGCCCCCCGACTTATGTAGGGGAGGCAAACCTTTCCGAAGCATTGTGGCAGCACAGAAATGAACTCCATTGCACGGACAGCCAGCGCAGTGTGGTGGCCAAACACTGAACACTGCGAGACACTGTACTAGAGAGTTAATATTGGTGGGGCCATCGTCCTTGTGACTGAGAGGAACCTCTGGAAGAGGCTGTACCTTGAGTCGTAGCATGGTCAGGCTGCCACCAGGACAATTGCATTGTCCCCAACCTTACATGCAGGAACTATGCAAGGTTGCCACAAGAAGAAACCACTTCCAGTGTCACAAGCCAGATCTATAAAATGCTGCTGTGGCTTCTAGAAGCCACCTCTGATGGAGTCGGAGGGACTCTGAAATTTAGGATTAAATATAATAAACTTATGCAGTTGATATTTACTTAATTTGTCTAATTTCAAGTATTCCCCAACCAGATTGATTTTACTTGAATGTTCACCTTCAGTACTTCCTCTAGCAATTTGCATCAAAATTACCTGCAGCACAAAGGCATTTTTAAAATTTTTTGGTTGACTTTGGAAATGGGTATCTCAAAGCTAGTTCTAATCTTGGTTATAGTCGGCTCCCTAAGGCCAATTTACACGACAGATAAAGGCATGGACCGTGGATCATGTCCTCTACCTTACCACTCTATGCGTAGACATCGTATGTGCAGCACAGGTCAGCCATGTTCGGTGCCAACAGTAAAGAACAGCTGCCTTTTCAGCAGGTGTTGCGTTGGGTTTTGTTTACTACTTGTTGAAGGCTCTGAAGTCGGGATGCCCGTGGCAAGTTCATGCAATGGGCCCCACTCCGTCCATGTCTACCAACTAGTCATCTGACACTTTTGCACCTGCCGTGTAATTTCTAAGCTAGTCTTGGAACGGGTTGCTAAAAGATACAAGAATAGACTTATGTGTGTCTACAGACAGTGTCCGCAATGAGAGGCAGTCATGAACAGCCTTGGTGTCATTCCATACACGCACTTTCGTTGGCGAGGTGATTTCTCAGCATTCCAAGTGTCATGCAGTCATTGTGAATATATCTGCAACAATTCAGTACCAAAGCAGGACTTCAGTGGCTGACACCCAACGAAGCAGCGCCGATTATGCTTAGTGACCTAGGCAGTATGCCTTTGATGAAAATTCACTGCTGACCAGTGTAATAACAGGTTGCAAGCCGACGCAGAAATCTTGTTGCTAATATGTTCATATGGGTGGTTCATCGGTGAACGGTCCCAAGATCACGCGTATGGACTCGACAACCATTGAAGTGGCGTTAGGGTCCACGGGCAACGAGCCGGCAACTACTGCTAGTGCGAGTAGCAAGTTCTAAAGCTCCAAACTGTGTGCGTGAACATTCATATCCAATATGATCTGCACATTGTACCGTGGCTAATCGGTCCAACTTTTGCACATGGTTTTGTGCTTTAAGCGCTGCCTTTGTTACCGTTTCCTCAATCCATGTCACATATGGGAAATGTTTCGATCACTTCTGTTAACCTGGGCAAACCTTGTACTGACAGAGACCGCAATATTCAAAAAACTGAAGTTAAATATTTGGTTTGCAAATCAAATTATTTTAATGTTTACTATTTGATTCGTATTGGGTATAATCAAGTATTTTCACATCCCTAATAATTTTCACCTCTTCCAGAAATGTACCTGAAAAGTTAGAACAGTGCTGTCACAGGCACTTCTTTAATATATCTGTTTAAATAAAAAGGTGGTCTAGCCAGATATTAATCACCACAATTTAATATCATGTTCTCTGATTTCTCATGCTTTCACATGAACCCATGTGCTGTCATTTCTAAATCCAAAACAATCTTATATGTCTCTTAAGGTGCCCCTCACCAGGCCCCATAGCAAATTTTGTTAAGTTGTTACGTGTCCTCTAGGGAGCATTCTGCCGCAAAAAATTTTCAAATCGACGCATTAATAGCTGAGATAGAAATACTTCAGTGCCACAAACCCATGATTTCAGCAGGTGGGCTCCACTGCCAAGCAAGACGCTCTCTCCACTCGCTCTGTCTTGCCTCCGCAAGCGAAATTCCTTCCCTGCGTTCTCCCATACCTGACTTCGAGGATCGCATGGCGCATACATCACAGGCCCCGCCTTCATTTTTTTTTTCTCCTCGGGCTCCCCACCCCCCCGGGCGCTATGCACTTCTATTGACGGCGTCACGCGCAGGCTGTTGTCTCATTCGCGCAGTGCACGATTTTGCACGCTGTGCACAAGGAAACATGACTAGCGGTATAATTCAGTGCAACACGAATACTGAGGCAGAACAAGCGAATCGCAGAGCATGATCCCGCGCTGGAACACGGTAGAAAATGACATACTTTTGGTACCTGCGCACGTGACCGCATGACCGCGGGAACAAGCAGACAAAGTGAAAGTACATCTCTCTTGCTTCGGTGTGAAGTAAAACAAAAAACACGCAGACATTCCGTTTGTGTGTTTTATTATTTCTCTAAACTTAAATTCGTCAATTCAAACAACAGATCGCACAGATAACAGATGTTGTCTTGAATAATTCTCGAAGTCACGTGTCACCACGGGTGACGTCACACTGTGGACACCTTTACATAGGCGCAGGCACAAGAGTACGTCATCCTCCGGCTTGGAGCGTGGCAGCCGCGAGGAGAAGGAAAAACAGCGTTCGGTTTGAAATTTCACATCTTTCCGGGGCGTGTAGCGATGTATTACTTTGCAAACATGATTGTTATCGCGCAATGTGTGCTCTGCGCTTGTCAGCTCAAAATAGCCAGACCTGGTGAGGGGCCCTTTAAAGCATCCCTCTCCAAGTGCCATTGAAAATTCTGTTTATAGTATACTGTAAATTGTAAGGAGTCATGTAGGGAGCGTTCAACTGCAATTAGTTTTCATGTTGGCTCTTATTAAAGGGTATAAAAGAAATTAAAATGTAGCAGTGTTGACATACTGCCAGAAGGCAAGCTTAACTGCCAATGAAGACTCTCTCGCAGTTTCCGTTGACTAGCATCCACAAGCAACATTCCTCCCTTGCCATTTCCTATATCGGAGCCGAAGAACTGCATCATGTTTGTCACAAGCTCCGCCTCCTTTCTTAAAATTTATTCTCTTCCTTTTTTGCTGCGCAACACACTTCCAGGGGCAGTGTTGCGATTTCTGCATTGGATGATTTACCAAATGCGTGTGCCATAATTGGTGACATTGCACACAAGCGTGCCTTACGTAGATGCATTTGTGCTGTGTGACCCTGACTCTGTGACTGGATGTGGGGGTCCCTCGAAAGGAAGGGTGCGCAGGTTTTTGTTTTAAATTTCAATTGTTTTGCATGATTTACTTCTGTGCTTGCCTCTTTGCAACTACTAAACCTGGTGAGGGGTCCTTTTTGCTAAATGAAATGTATGGAAAATACCCTGTGCAAGCTTGAGGTGTATTGAGACTATGACTAAAATTCCACTGTAAATGCTCATCTTGTGGTGACTTTACACTGGGCGGGCTTGCAAGCAGGCAGAGTTGAATATTTCAGATTGCATAACTGTGGGGGCTTCCTATTAGTGTGTCCAGAGTGACTTGAAGTGATGTTTCTTTTGCATAGTGTGTGCAATATTTATTGGCTTGTTTCTTGTCTTATTTACCATTTCCTCCTTTCTTCTTACTTGTGAAAACATGTTGCAAGGACTCTTGTGTATTCCCATAACCATGAAGCAGCAACAGGCTTGTATATTGATAAAATCTGTATACGCACACAGATGTGTTTGCAAGGGGATCAGGCTATGCCCTTGTGCCTTGAACAGGGGCTGTGTAGAGAGCTGTGCCTTCTGTACCAAAGTGGTACATTTGCTACTTGCTGCACCAAGCTGTGCCAAATAGGTAAAGGTATTAAATATTGAATAGTCAAATGCAGGTGCATATGTTTACAACAGGAATATTTGATTAGGTATAATTAGGTACCATGCCTGTACTGACTAGTGCAAGAAAGACAGCTATCAGAAAAGATCCGTTCTGTACACACGGTCATACATTTTTATTAAAAATCTGCACGAATAGCCTCTCAACATTTTTAGAGCCTTGCTGCAAACAATCTTTCCAAGAATTAATGGCTGCTGTATGTCTAACATTTCAAAAACACTTAATAAATGATAGTAAAAAAAAAAGATCAGAAGTTGTGGAAAAAGAAAAAAAGCTACTTCAGGACTTCTGTGCCATAGACATATGTAAAAAGGCCTGTTACAAGGAAAACATGCGTAAAACTGCTATGTGACTAGACTAGCAAAAACAGTAAATGACAGGCTACAAGCAAAAATCATAGGTTGTCATATAAACTTCCACTACGAAACCATAAACATAGCTTGAATTACCCATTTTGTGTCTGCATTGCTTTGAAAACTTTTGTCATTGTTTCGTTGTTTCACTTCTGGAGTAACCAGACTTTTAACACTCGGTTGTTGCAAAATATTTCGTTACTTTAGAATGTTCGAAAATACCAAATAGTTCGTTTTTGAATACAAATAGTTAGTTTGTAATATCCTATTTGCTTTCATGACATCAAAAATACACTTGCCCCTAGTAAAAAAGCAAAACCTGCAGGTACACTTCACCACCCACCTTCTGTGACCTAACCAACACGGCATACCTCAGGCTAGAATCGTAATTTAGGTGTGAACATGTGGGTTAGTAACATCATTTCTGCTGCCTTCTGTTCTCCGCACTGTCCAAGCTTTCAAGATGCGTGTCTCTGCTGTAACAGTGCTACTAGTGGCGTTGTGGCCATCTTGGTTAGGGCAAGTTAGCTGTGTGGGAAAAAGCCTGTTTGCGGAACTATACATGTCGTCTATTGCGCACAAGCTGCTCCAAAACACTTAGCATGACCGTGAAAGGTTCGTTTTCAGGCCAGTTTTTTAGTTAGACAGCTTGGATTTTGTTAACTTCATCCTCAGGATATCTGAAGCCACCACAGTCATAGAGTCTCGTGCCATTCCAGCCTTTCATGCGACTGCATTCACGTGTGAGAATCTGTGACCTTAGTAGTGTGCCCGCAAACCCATGCTTGTGTTTTGTAGAGGACCCATGAGTTGCATTTCTTCACACTTATCCCGTGAGAAGCCAACATGTGCATAGAAGTAGGTGCATGATCATCCCTGCCAGTGGGGCTGGCAGATCAACTGAGCGCTGCTAGCTTAGTCACTCGGCATCAGGAGGCATCTTGGTTCTTTTGAATGACTTTTCACAGTACAACTGTTTATTTATTTATTTATTTATTTATTTATTTATTTATTTATTTATTTATTTATTTATTTATTTACATGTACCTTACAGGCCTTCGAGAAGGCATAGTGTAAGGGGGGAAATACGGTAACATATTAGTATGGAATCGGGAAAGAAATAAACATCTCATTCAAATAATTCAAAATGTTTATTTCATTGTGTGCAGTCTTTTCACTTACCATGGCGCAAACATGTGCTGTAAAAGTAAGTGCGAGAGCTTTGAATGGGTTGCATGTCACTTGCAGCACACAAATTTTATTTGAGGCTAGGGGCAAGGCTAGATAGACATTGAGAGCCATTTGAAGTGCCCATACTGCAAAATGTTAACGCTTTTGTCAAATCTGAAAGGGGACCATGAAGTGGTTAAAATAAAGTGTATTTTTAGCTAATGGGAGTGCCTTTGATACAAAACTACACTGAAATCAGTGAGTTACTGCATCACAAGTGCATGAACTGCGCTAGTAGGGAACTCACCTCAAATGTAGTGGTGATGCAATGGCTGCAACGTCTATTTCATGAAGCCATAAAAAAATAATTTGTTTGACGTGAAATGTGAACAGAAGAAGCGTACATGGACACCATTGTGCTGATCCAGACTGATGGGCGTGAAAGAACTCGCACTATACTCCATCTCATAAGTCGTTTGCAACACTATGGAAGATGCAGGACTTCTTAACCAGTAGGAAGGCCGAATGCCCCTCAAGATATGTTCATCTGCGCTGCTGTATCGACTCGGCATCCATTTGCCATCCTGTCAATATGTGCGCCGTAGTTGGTGAATCGACCCAACAATTGTTTTGTCATTTTAACCATAAGCTGCGTTTACATGAATGTGACAGGGAGGTTTACTTATTCGCTTTACTAGCAGTTCCTTGTAGTCTTCTTAGCCAGTAGTAAAAGAATGCCCTTATAAATTTTCACCTGCGCCACATCGTCTGCTCAGCGTCTATTTGGTGTTTGCTTGTCCCTGTCATCACGCACCATACTAGAGTGCAGTAGTAAATTAATGATGCATTGAACAATTAGGCCTTTATAGCATTCTGCATCGTCAGTGCGTCAGTCGCCATTCCTACTGCTGTGGTACCATCTGCTAGCTGGAAATCCAACCACTTTTACAGATTGGTGACAATTCTGTAGTCCTAGCAGCATCAAAACAAAGAGCTGACCTTAATAATTATGACAAAACATACCTAATGCTTTGGCCTCAGTGCGAGGTGAGACCAAGCGGTGACAGATTATACCACTTATTTTTTGCTGTGAAGGCGAAGAGTCTGTAACAAGCCCAAATTTGAATCGAAGTGGGCGGTCTGCACTGTATTGATGCTACAATGTTGCTAGGTAATCATGATTATATGGGCTATTAAGGTTGCCATCGGCAACCGGCACAGTATTTTGCAATATAGAATCATGTCGCATGTGGCTGTAACATATTGTGGGAAGGCATGAGGCAATCTGTTTCCCACATCTTTGAGTCATCGCTCAAGTGTAGGTGACCATGAGCCGGTGCGCTGATGTTGGGTTGGGTGGGGTAGGGGAGGGGAGGAGGGAGCAGTATCTGGTAATAACTAGAAAGTGGAACACAGCACCCTGTGAAGTCGGTTGTGTGATAACTCTAGACAGTTTTTAAAAACACTGCATGAGTTGATACAAAAAGGAAGGACTAGAGTAAAAATTTGCAATTACTTCATTGCACTGCTCCTTGTTTGTAATTTGCAGTTCCAAGAATGACTTCTTTTACCTCTTTAATCTGCTACAAATTCAAGATGCATTCTGCTCCAAAATCTAAGATTTTGCTGCTCCAAAAATTGCACCAAAAGCTGTTTCAGCACTCCCGCCCCTGCTTGCCATTTCCAGGTAAAAGCAAGTTTTATTGAAAACAAAGAAAGCTGCTTTTATTTTGGCTTTGAGAACGTGACCAAAGGAAAACTCAGAATGATCAAGAGCACGTGAGTTATATTTTTGTTAAATATGTGTTTATTTATTTATATTACAGTATTGTGTAGTATACGTACTGGGGAAGGAGCTGACCAATCTTTTTGGACGTTTAATCGTTTTTGAGGAAGTATGTTCATAATGTGATATCTGGAAACCAGTCAGCAAATGAAAATTACTGTATTTTCCGGTCTATAAATCGCCCCTTTGTATAAGTCGCACCCCCCTCAAAAACGGCAGTTCTTCAGGAAAAAAAAAATGTATACAGTTAACCTTCTATATACCGAAATAGGTAAAATCGGGAATTTCTTCGTTATATTAAAATTTCATTGTACTGAAAGTCGACCTTTTATGCAAACAAGTACAGCTGCTGATTGATTTTTCTTACGCAGGAAGGTGCCACAGAATTTTCCGAATTATCGTGCAATCGAAAAAAGCAAATTTAAATAAGAAAACAATTCACTTTGATAAATTTAGGACTCGGCGATGAAAGATAAGGTTTCATGCCACTTCGACGTTATCGTCACTAAGGCGGTACGAATTAAGCAAAGTCAGCCACGCTTTTGTGTGCACTCTGCCCCATGGAGGATAGCATCATTCATACTAGGACGATGCTATCATGAAAAGCGCCAGCAGCAGGGAGTGTATGCTTCGTCTGCCTCTTACTCCAACAGGCCACTGAAATTTGAGATTACACAACCTTCAATACTAAACGCTTGGGAAGACAGCTTACACAATGCCACGCCTTCTCGGCACGCCCACTCTTTGCACACGCGGCGGATTACCTCTAAAGCAGGGTATGCGGCTGCGCATACGCTCAGCCGCGCTTACAGCCATGCGCAGTTGAGGCGCGCCAGAAATCACGGCGCGCGTCAACTTATCCACCCTCCCCGCCCCGTACCCGCCCCACACGCTCGATCATAGTACCGCAAGCTCGCTCCCCTCCCCGTCTTTCCCTGTGCTTGCGTGGGGAGCCGGCACTCATGCCTGAAGCCTCCATCTTTCTTTCTCACCCTCGCACATTTTCACTCGCACCTAAAGCACAAAGTTCGTGGGGTGCGATAGGATCTTATCACACTTGGACTATACATGGAACATGATGCGGCTTCACTTCAGCGGTCGCTCCTGTTGCGCTGTGCACGATTTGAGAGGTGCATTTGCAAGCAGCCACTTGTAATTGAATCATTTGACCATCTGTGTCTGCGAATTTATTGTCTCGGCATTCCTTTGCTGCAGAAGCGAAATTTCTTTGTATTGAAATCTCATACAAACACACGTCGTTATATTGAGGTTCTAATTACATGGTGTTTTATGGACAAGAGGTTATGAAAAGTTATATACTTCGTTATATGAATTTCGTTATATTGAAGTTCAGTATATCGAGGTTTAACTGTATAAGGCACACCAGTGTATGACGCACCTGTTCATTCGGTAAGCGATTTAAAAGCTCATTCAGGATCAGGCCGTGAGAACGTGTGACAAAAAATTGACAGTGGCTTAGCTCGGCTATGCCAGGATATCTGTAGCGAAAGCTAAGGCATGGTTAGTCTTGATTCATGGTCTTGATAGTCTTGATAGCATTAGTCTTGATAGCATGGTTAGTCTTGATTAATCTTGATTGCAAGTCCAGGTTAGTCTGGTTGTCTAGCTATGTTGCGGCGTGTAGCCAGTCATTCGGCGCACTATTCGTCTGTTTCCTGGGCGATTCATTTCCTCTTCATCTCATTCCTATGTCGATTCCAGGCCTCCTCTTGCTTATCAGAATTGTCGCTGTCCATACTGCTGCCTCATCTGTGGTTGCGGTGCACGCGAGCTCTCCTTTTCAATCCTCCGACATGTTATCAGGCATGTGACGCAGCTGGCGAAGTGAGTGGAGGCGAGTGCGACGACGAGGAACGCGGTGTGACGTCATACCAAATGGCGGCGGCGGAAAGGCGCAGCGCTGCACAGTGACGAAACACCTGTGGCTCGGTGCTACTAGTGGCGCATGCACAGTAGTGACTAGGGAGCGAGAGAGAGAGAGAGAAATATCCTCGGCGAGGCGTTCGTTGTGACGTCATGTGCCTCCTCAGTGCACCACCACGGCAAAATTGCAAGTTTGCGGCCAGTGAAGCTTTCGCTTTAATATACATGCTTGCAGCAGCTGCTGCCTTAGCACATATCCCACGGTAGGCAGTGCTGACACGCATGCAAGCACCTTTCAACCTCTAGACAACAGGTTCAAGTATTTCATTCCGATAGCATGAACAATGTTATTGATAGCTTACATGATGGTGTTTAGTCAAAGCCATCAAAATTGTTTTCCTTCGAGTTACTTACAAACAATGCCGCTACTTCAGGTTGGAGTTTCCCTTGCACATCACTGTCATCTTCTGACTTGCTGGTGGAGCACATTATAGGCATTGTGCCAGTCCCGGATCATTTTCTCGCTGACTTCGAATTCCCTCCCTGCGTCTCGGTTTCCATGCTCCAGTGCAAATTCAACTGCAGTGTACACAGCTTGAATTTTGCGTCGTAACTTCGCCGACTTTGCTTTGCATGCGGTGTCCTGGTTAGCGAGGCTGCGGCGATGCACGTGAATTGCGTTGCAACAATGGCAACGAGCTCAATGAAGTGTAGTGGGTACACTTGGCAGAAAATGATGCGTGGTGGAGCGTGATTTGAGGCTCACTTGATAGAAAAGGCGTGGCCATAGTATCAAATCTGATTTTGACTGTATAGAATTCACACTGTTCTATAAGACGCACCAACAAAAATTTCTGAAAAAAAAAAAAAGAACTTATACACCGAAAAATATGCTAGTGTGCCACAACAGCATGGTTATTTCCTGTGTAAGGTTTTGGTCCTAACATGAAGATACTATTGGTGCTAGTTGAAGTTTGTAGAACTGATAAAGAAACTGCAGTGCTTTTTTGCATTTATATTGTCATCATTCATGATATTGGCAGAGACTTGGATGCAGTGGGGCCACACCATGCCGAGTGACTGACCACAGTCCCAGCACATTATTTGTGATGAGCTACTACTGGTGCTACTGCCACTATCATTGTTCACTGATTCAGTAACCAGCTGATAGGTTTGACAGTGTTGTGTGTTGACAGCCAGCATGCTCACTGTCATAAAACTGTTGGCTTGCATAGTATGAATTCAATTTCTAAATAAATTTGTAAGATCTTGCTACTGCAGACGATCAAAGCTCATCTGTTTGGCACTGATTCAACCAAATTTGCTCCTTTATTAGGCAAAATAATGCCAAGTGGTGCCTGGAGGGCCGGCAAATTATGTTATCATATGGGTTACATCTATCCTGTCATTTACAAAAGTGATATTCATAGCATGGTGCCCATGGATTTTATCCCAAAAGTCAGACCAACCATCCCATGGCCTATAAATTTGCATTTGCTGTTATATGTTGGCACTATGAACCAAGTTGCAGTGCCACAACAAAGTGTGGATAAAAGCCCAAGTCCAAGAAATTAACTAGGTTATGTAACATATCAAAAATAAAAACAGGCTCTCAGATTCACATAAATGTCGTATCTAATTTTGTTGTTGATTCAAGCTGGGATTATCTGCGTCAGCTGACACCTTCAGAATGACACCTCTAGTGCATATGTTAACATCTTCACTTTATTTAACTTTAAAAGATGACGCCACTGCAATTTTTTGTCAGCATTACTTTTGTGTAACCTTCATGCTAGAGAAATTAGCCTTTCATCTATGGTCTGTTTTTTTTTAGTGCATGCTTTGTTAATGAACATTTAGTACAACTTCTACATTATTATTGCTGCCATTAATTTTTTACCTTTTTTATTTCAGATTGATCAAGGCTTTGTCTGACATTGCAAATGGCACTACTCCTCTGGACATGGAAAGAATGGCTGTTGTAATTCAGAGGCGACGTCTCCGGATACTGAATCAGGTTTTGTATATTATCAACTGCTGTTGTATACATTATGTCAGGGGGAAAGGTGTATCAGACAAATAGTATCTTGAAATTGATGCTTGTCTTGGGATTCCTACTACTGTCAGACATAATAGGCCATTCTTCTCACTTAGTTTGGTCTGCCTATATTATCAGTGCAACAAATTACGCTTTTAACAGACTCAGTTTTAATGGAATATTGAGTACAATGGACAAAGTTTTTGACAAATTTTGTCTAGATGATGTAAATGCAACATGCTTTGCTGCTGTAGCGCATACATGCGGCAGTGGACTGCGTATAATTATTTCTGACCACTCTTGGAATGTGCGAAAATGCACTTTTTTTTTAAGGAACTGACGCACTAGTGGCAGGCTTTCTACAACGATGTGCCGTACAGTACCCAACAAAAAGCTTTAGAGCAGATTATGCAAGTGGCATGCTGTTGGCTCAGTGCTGGGGGTGCCGCTAGACTTAACCAGCTTATCTTCGAAGCCGGAGCATATGGTGCAAAAACAACCGCTGACGATCGGAAAACCAATCGTTTTGATGATGCTTTATTTCTCATCGCATCAGTTCGCCCAAGAAAGAAGATAGGCTGCTATTTACGGTCTCAGACTGGGAAGGGCGTGATGCAGTGAGCCTTCTTGCATACAATACAGCAGCAGCCAAACATGGGCTCAGATTGGAACCTGCCTCATACTGCAGCTCTCATTCGTGCTACAGGTTTGAAAGTTGTCATCTTGTTGAGAAAGATTATAGTAAGACATCAGTTTAATCTACCTACCCCTGTTCTGTGTGAAAAACTCCAGCTCATATTTGTGTCGCCAGCGACGGAAACATGCTCGGTCTGGGTGATCAGCATGGCAAGGTGCTGGCCGGCCGCCCGCCGGCCGTTGTGCTGCCCTGCCATTGTGCAGGTGTATGTATGCTCTTGTGCAGGGAAACAATGAACAGCAAGGAACCGTGTCAAGTAGTACTATGTACGATTACCACGTAAACCCACATTTACATATTATTTATTTTAACTTCGATGTTTTCATCGTTTTTGCGATCGCCTTCATGTTAGACAGTGGTATATGCGAAGTTCCAACATTTCATAACATACCGTGGCCCTAATTTTGGATAGGACAGACTTCGGATATAACGGGCCTTTTTCGCTGGCTTATTACAGTTTGTTGTAACGGTTGTTGACTGTACTGAGTACACATGCCTTGGTCACAGACTGGTTTCACTTCCTCAATGGCAACATGTCTTGTAAAGTAGTCAACTTGAAAGATAGTGGATATTGGGTAGGTAATTATTTAACCAGAGACTAAAATTAAGCCGTTGCTGCTAATAATGTGAAGACTGCATTGTCCTCAAAAAAATTGTTTCTTCTTGAAGCGTCTGGTATAATCGTACTACCATTATCAGCAGTTTGGCTGCAGTTCAAGAGGTATCTGTTTAATTAGGACTTTTTAGGCATTAACCTTATGTTATTGCCTGCAAGAACTTATTGCGAAGCTGTAACAGCTGCCCCAAATTGCCTTTTTCTCTACTACAAAGTCTGCTACAAAACAGTAGAAACAGAAACTACAAACAGAAATCAACTTGCAGTTGATTTCTTGAAGAAAAAATTTGTATTTAGAGGTATGCGAATACCCATTTGAAACTTTTGAATAAGGAAGCCAATATTGTCCTGTTCGAGTCGGTCTTCGAATTGTATAAATCACTACATCATTAGTATGAACGTTTTTCAAATAGTTTTTTATTATGCTTCAAATTGTCAAGTGCGCACAACCAAAGGTAAAGTTGGAGTGAATTTGCAACATGTTTCGTCCTGGCAGCCATATAATAAACATACAATGTGAGAATTTAAATTTTTTAGGTAGCTACATCTCTCAGGGATCCAAACTTTCTTTCTAAACCGCTATCATTCACTCTCTCCTAAGAGTCCTGGGTACAGGAGCAAACTGGTTGCTCGTTCCTAATGCTCCATTTGCGCTTTTAATAAACAATGCTTCGTAAGATGCAGTGGGATGACAAATTTGCTAAAAGTGTGGCTACTAAGATGTGAATGTTGTCACATAGTTGTGACTGAAAAACAGCCACAAAACTATAAATAACTTTGGTAACTTTTAATGCGATAGCATAAAGGGCCCCGCATTGCATAAAATCCGGTGTCGGTGTCTTGCATCAGACGAGGTTTAGCGAAAAATCATTCGGAACCACAACCACGCAGGCCCTCTGCGTGGCACAGAGGTGTTCAGACTGAACTAATTGAATTGCTCAAAGTAACATGTGTCTGAAAAATCATAAAGTAGAACCTAAGCACAACCTATATGATAGCGTCAGATTGTAACTTAAATATACCAGAAAACGTCATTCTGTTACGTAGAAATTCAAACATAAACTCCATTTCCAGCGTTTCTACCTTTCATACAGCGGCGCGCTGCGCTCGGTTTCTTGCAACAGCACCATCCAGATGGTGCTCGCGTATGCACATCCGCAGCTCACGTGAGAAGCAGTGTTTCTAGCAGAAGCTCGCCTGCTCATCTTCATGCATAGTGTATGGCGCCAGCGTTTTCCGGTAAACATTACAGTTACATGAGCTGCAGTTGCCGAGAAGCGTGAGAAGCAGTTAGGGTTCTTTGAATGCTATCACGTTCCACTCTTAAAGGCGAAGCTTAGGCGTCCTCCAAATATTTTATTGGGCGAACCTGTGCCCACAAAAGCTAGTTACACTCAAAGCTTAACGATAGCTGTGAACACAGTTGGCGATCGGAGAAATCTGAACTGCGGGTCTAGCGTGTCGGCTTCTATAGATGAGTCACCGAAGGTTCCAGAGTAATCACTGGTGCCCGCGTGTCTTCCAGAAAGTACTACACAATTCACGTCACGCATACAATCAGATTACACAAGCTTCGGTGAAAATGGATAGAACCGTTGATAACATTCGAGAAACTTCCGATACATGCAGGCGTATCCTGCACTGAGTGATGAACGTTTTAGCATTTGTTAGCCGGTGAAAAGCAGTCACCCGAGAAGGACAAACGAGTACACGTGTCAATATGATCGTTAGAAATGAACCCTTTCAGTGTCAGTGACGTAAATATACGGTGCCGTGAACAAGTCCAAAATGGTTGATGCTGTATATTTACGGTGCCGTCTGTATGTTTAAAAAATGCTCCAATTTCCTAACTTTTTCTTTCCTTGCATGTGCTGCCACTACACAGGAATGTAGGGAATTTTTTTTTTTTTTTCATACCTACTTCTCGGTTTTCATTGCATGGTTTGTTTGCTCCGGTGCATCTATATACTACCGCTCGTGCACTGGCGGGCGGTGGTCAGTTTTGGTTTTGTCCCGCGGGCAGTTTCGGTTTCTTGCGCTCACAAAGCTGATGGCTATCTCGTTACTAATCACTCAAAGGGCTACTGCCTGTTACTCGCTCTTTTATTGCTCACAGGGGTGCGCATACGAAGGATGCCACCATGCACGCTTTTCCTTTTTGGAGGTTCGCAAAAACTAATTGCCTCTGGTTGGCGATAAGATGAAGGATTAGCAGAAGTTTGTCACACGTGTTGCTTTTTTGACAGGCGCACAACCACACAGTTTTCTTAAGTGTGCTCACCTATACAGTTCAAGTACGCTATGGACGTAAATATTAGTGTAACAGCAGGAACATTTGAGACTTGCGAAATATTCTCATGTGCGCATTTTCTAAGCCTTGAACTATGTGTATAACAATGCCTCAAATTTTTAATTCTTATAACTTTGTTTCCTTTTTTATTGTTGTTATTCATGAATAAACAGTACATATATACCAATGCAAAATATTTTTTTCTCACTTTACGGTCACCCTAGAAAAATTACGGTACATTTTTTTTTGAATAGGTCCCTCTGAAGAATTTAAATCTGCAATAAAAAAATTCATCCCTGGGCAGTCGCATATGGTGAAAAAAGTCGACCCTTAAAGGGTTAAAGGTGAAAACAGCTATTCTTTATTTGAAAGCTTCAAAAAAGTATTTGATATTCGATTGATTCACTTCTGGTACTATCAAATTCCTATTCAATTCAATCTCATAAATTACTATTAGTGGACCCTTATTTGTATGACTAGGATCAAAGCTTGTAGGCTAGTTGGTGTGACAGCACTGGTGTGACAACACACAAAAAAACATGAGCCGAAAGAGAAACCATGCCTCGGTGTGTCTATCCATAAATCTTGTTTTCTGTCCATGTGTTCCACACTGTTTCACTGGTCCTGATGGCTTTCATGTTATTTTTATGCAGTGGTTTCAGCTCACAATGGCACAGGAGAAAGGTGTCTTTGCCCACTTGATCCAATTATGCACAAATCTCCTTTTTGTGGCATTGCTCCTGACCTCAATGGACGAAAACAGACTGGAAGCTTACGCCCTGGCTAGCTTATGTCAATGCCAGTCATAGTTGCCTCTCTAAAATTGACAATTGACCACTTAGTAGAGACTACTACTGGAACCTTGGCCAGACTGCAAATCTTGTTACGGGGCAGTTCTTGCAGTTCCTGCATTCCTGCACAGCATGGTGCTGGACTCGCAGCTGTGAAAGTTCTGTCTGACAGACTATTTATTCATGCCCTCGTCCACACCTGCACCACGCATAAACACTATCTCTCTACCTTTCTCTTTATACCAGCGTGGAGCAGCTGGCTAGAGGAATCAACCTTAGGCCAACCTCCACAATTTCTTAGATGAATTTCTCTCTCTCTCTCTCTCTCTCTCTCTCTCTCTCTCTCTCTCTCTCTCGTCATAGTTTATGGGATTCAAAACTGAGTCTATGATTTGCGATGCCATTTTTATGTGGACAAATTTGCCATGATCTTCTGAACTTTTGTGGCTCTCAATGATGGTGCATTGTATTTTCTTCATTTACCTTTGGACGACACAGGGGGCATAACTTTCAATCTGCCATGCCCAGGAATTATTTTCGGGAGCAGTTTTGCGAAGACAGCGGTGGCGATTATGAAATATTCACTTTATTTTGCATGTGAATCAAGCACATCGCTGACATGCATTAGCATGAACATGTTATATACTTGTCATGACATACGAGGGTAATTCCATAAGTTTCCGGCCTGATGTCTAAAACTTCCAGTGATTTCAAAACGGCCGCTTCAGACACACAGCGCCATCTCTTAGGAGGCCAGTGTAGGAGCTTCAACTCGGCATGCATGTTCGTCAGTAGCGCGCACTCACCTGACAAACACGAGGCACGCTATGTGGTGATAATGCTAAAAATCTAGTATCGAGGCGTGATTAAGTTCCTCACCAAAGGAGGGGTTTCTCCAAGTGTTATTGAACAACATTTGCGTGGTGTGTACACAAAAGCTTCGCCTTCTTATGCCACTGTGAAGGAGTGAGCAAAATAGTTTTGCAAGGGAAGAGAGGGCATTGAGGATGAGCCCCACAGTTGCCGGCCCGTGGAGGGGATGACTGAAGGAATTGTCTCTCTCGTTGAGGAGGAAGTGTTCAATGACAGGAGGCTGAAGTGGAAAGAAATCGTGGCACAGGTTGGATTCACTGTAACGACCGTGTTCGGCATAATTTATGAGAAGTTTCACACGAGGAAGGTTAGTGCAAGATGGGTGCCCCAAATCCTTTCTTCTATGTAGAAGGAGGATCATGTGACCTGTTCTCTCAAGGTTTTAGAGCTTTGCCATTGGAATGAGAAAGAAGTGCTGGAGTCGATTGTCACCAGGGGTAGAACCATGGCCCTTTACAACGATCTCCTTTCCAAAAGAGAATTGATGGAATGGCGCAAACAAGGAAAAGCGCCACCGAGAAAAGCCAAGGTGACTCAGTCGACCAAGAAGTTCGTGGCAACAATCCTTTGGGATTGCCATGGGATTCTCTTGACCGACTTCCAAGTAAAGACATACCATCATGAACACACAGTATCATGCGTCTTCTACAAAAGCTGCATGATGCAATAAAAGAGAAGAGGCGAGGGATTTTCCATCATGGCGTCCCTCTGCTTCACGACAATGCTCCAATTCACACAGTGAGTGTTGTAAAGGCTGCAACGAAGGACTTGGGCTTCGAAAAAATCAATCACCCACTCTATAGCCCAGACCTGGCGCCCAGTGACTACTACCTCTTCTCAAAGCTGAAGAAAGATCTTCATGGCGAAAAATTTGCTGTTGATGATGAGGTGAAGAGTGCTGTCCACGGACATTTTGAAGACAAAGGTCCAGACTGTTTTTTGAAGGGCATAGAAATGTTAGTGCAAAGGTGTGAAAAATGTATTGAATTGAAGGGAGATTATATTGAAAAGTGACACAGTTGTTTCATTTCTATCTCCATTAAAGGTTGATCAGGCCAGAAACTTTTAAAATTACCCTCATACGTGAAAGCTGTGCTATAAACAGTAGATCGCCACAGCAGTGGGGGATGCTTAACGAGTCGATACTTTGCGGACTTTGCTGCGGTGCTCCCTACCGAAGTTTGGAAAAAATGTGTGATATCACCTGTCTTCCATTGCATGCTCATGCGAAAGAGCTGGAATTGTTTTAAACGTTTTGCAAAAAAAGAACTGAAACTTCTTAGTGGATGTATATTAGGCAACACGTAGTGTGGCAGAGCTTTTCTGTGTTTTTGTTGTTGTTGTTGTTGATAGTAATGCATGTAAACAGATGCAAATGTATTGTTGCATGTTAGTGCATTAGTATACTATTTATAGTAGAAAGTTATGCCGTGTTTCCACTAAGTACATGCTAACAAGGTTTCACTATAGTGCATTAGAAATTATCTGAAACAGTCTGTCTAATGCTTGCTGTCTAATGGATTTTGACATAGAGTACTAGGCTGACCCCTACCTTGTATGTGCACTTTTGAATATCACAATAGCTGTCACAATGGCCATGCAGGCAAAGTCGGCTCATTAAGGAGAGCAAATTGCAAGGGCTTTAGAGTACTAAGGCAAGCGTAATTCTGGCAACATAATCTTATAGAATGAAGGCACCTGAAACTTAAAATCTCAAAGTTCACATTTTTCCTGAGGTAGTGTGTTCTTGTGCTGTGTACTTTCTTAATGCCGTGTCAGCACAACTTGCCAGGGGTGTGTGAACATTCGAAACTTATGAATAGTGAATCAAATATTGCCCTATTTCATTTGTTCTTGAATTATATAGTCATTATTCGTTAAAATTATTATTTCTCTAATGATTTTTTAATGTTTCAAATCGCCAAATGTGCTCGGTGAAGCATAAATTTGGAGCGAAAGGGCAATAAATTTCATACCGGCGGCATAAAACACAGAAAAGTTAGGTAGTGGAGCCTGCTTTGTTGCTCAGGGAGCCATATTTTCCATGTAAATTGCTATCATTTGCAATCATCAATGAGTCCTGAGTATGTGAACAAACTGCTTATTTGCTCCTAATGCCCTGATTATGGTTTTTATAAACAAAAAGCTTCATAACATGTAATATAATGACTGAAACTTGTTGCATTTTGAATATACTAGGATGTAAAATTGTTGTACTATATTATAGGGGTGAAAACGGTTGTTCATTATTCGAAAAGTATTTAATATTCAATTCCCTTCTGGCATTATTCAATCCCTATTCGATTCAGTCTTGAAAATTATTATTTGCACACGCCTACAACTTGCAAGCCATTGCTGATCATGTTACTGTGAAATGACATTTGTGCCTAGTGTTAGTTATACCCCAGTTTTACGTTTACTTCCACTAATCATTGAAATCCACAAGCTCCCACTAGTTCTAATATACAGCAGAGCCAATACAGCCACAGAAATTACTGTCTCTGACCTTTCCTTCCTGGACACTTTCACCTCTAGATATAAACCAGTTTGTAACCTGTGTAAATGGGACAAAGAGTCGCATGCCACAGGCCATGCTGCTGCAGACCACTCCCCTCTACTTAGCCGACAAATATACTTAGCACACCCACATCTATACTGATGCCCCAATCACTCAGGAGACTCCCTCCTGTGGCCTTTATATGCCCTCAACAAGACAAATGCTTTCTTATCGGCTGCAGTGGAGGGCATCCTCAACGACAGCAGAGCTTCACGGCATCAAAGAAGCTGTGCTCTGTATACTGCGCCGAGCACCTGACCAATGGGCGATTTTCACTGACTCTAAAGGAGCGCTACTAGCATTGTGCATTCTGTTAAAAAAAAAAACAGTCATCAGCCTGTTTCTTTCGACATCTCATGTATGCATCGCTTGGCCATTGCGTCAGGCCACTGTATCACATTTCAGTGGATACCAGCTCATTGTGGTATTCTGGCCAATGAAAATGCAGATGAAGCGGCACACAGAGGTCTTCAACACTAAAACTATAAACGGATTTATTGCACTAGTTCTGACACTTCTCAACTAGCTAAAAGATTTGCTTCTGAAGAAAAGGATCAGCTCTGGAGCTTGCCTACCCATCATTACCCTTTCCTTTACTCAATTGACCCACATCTCAGGTCCAGACTCCCATCCAACGTTCCTCGCCATCTGGAAGCTCCAGACATCGCCTTCGCCTGAACACCGCCTATGAAACGGCTTACAGTACCGCTTCAGTCAAATGACAAGTCCACGCTGCAACAACTGTGGTTCTATTGAAACCGTGGAGCATATTCTGTTTGAGCGTCGTGCTTTCTATGAACATTGCAAGCATTCACTTACACAGAGTCCTTTATCATTTGACTGTGTCTTAGGCCCTTTAGCCTGCCTCACACAACAGAGGTGTGCGATGAACTTTTTATTTACATACTTAGAAAACATTGGTCAACTCGACAAATTTTAGTTCTACTCTGTCACTCTCATGCACCTTTCACGCAGTGAATTCTGTTACCTCATTGTAGGACAGTGCATACACTGAAGGTCTCTACCATTGCACGCCGTTGCCCATGAGTCAGAGAACTTAGTGCCCAATTTTTTTTAACTTATTCCTTTTTGGCATCTCACCTTCTGTCTTTCTCTCCCCAATTCTCTTCCCCATGCAGAATAGCATGTCAACAATGTCTATACGCCAGCTAAAATCTCTTTCATTAAAGGGTTCTCTCTCTCTCTCTCTCTCTCTCTCTCTCTCTCTCTCTCTCTCTCTCTCTCTCTCTCTCTCTCTCTCTCTCTCTCACACACACACACACACACAGCTTGTATATTTCTATACCAGTGGTCATGGAAAGCTGATGTTTAATGGAGGTATTATTTTATTGTTTTTTACTACTTACGCTTCCTTCTGTCATGTGCAGGTTGAATCTTCACCACACGAGAGTATCGCAAACACCGTCATTATGGACTTCCTCTATGGAGAGACACTCGAAGATGTGAGTGCTTCAGAATGTTTGAAATGCACATGTGCACACGAACTGAATATCCAAGCATAGATATCGCCCTACCAAATAATTTGAGCATCCTGCTAAATTTCATACTACTAAATTATCTTCTAAATGCTTTGTTGCTGATATGTTTTTGCAATATATTTCTGTTTCAGCTGCGGAACAGGTTAAACCAGATTCCCATATTCATGAGCCTGCTGAAAAAAGATAAGCACTTCTGGGTGAACCTTCTGAAAAAGTACATGGTTGACAACAAGGCCATCTGTGTAAGTTTAGTTTCTTTCGAAGACAATAGATAGTTTCAGTATAGCGCACAGTAGAAAACACAAGGACGATGCGTTGCATTAGCGTTTCGTGCTCCAATCTGTGCATGTCTAGCACTTAAGTGGCACTGTGGCTTTGCGTGTGTATGCCATCTTCAGAATTTAGCGCTGATTACGAACACATGCAAGGGGAGCTTTACATGGGGTAACACGGCACCGCCTGCTTAGGCTCTGCTAAATCATCCCAACTAATGCTTGTATTTGCTTTAAATTTGTGTCCTGATGCTTCAGCAGCAGGGTATTACAGTCAAACCTTGATATAATGATAATGTATGTAAAAAATATTGGATATTACTTAGTAAACATAAAGTTTGGTTGGTTATGCTTTATTTATGTATTCTCCTGGCTATAACGAAATTAAAAATGTGGGATCCAACACAGTATCAGTTGTAGCGACGCAAAATTCAGTTTGAATGTGCATCAAAATATGTGTATTCTGGAAGCAAAAATTGTCGCATAAAGTAGCCAACCGATCTTCCTCACACTTAATTTTGCATAGTTGCACAATTTCTGCAGCACCGCCACCTACTCCTAGCACCAATGTATAATGGCAATAGCCAAAATTTTGGACACTGCATGGTGTTGGGCATGAACCACACGTTTGATGCCACAAACACGGCAACCACGAATAAAGTTGCCACCATGTTGAGTGGAATAAAACCACAACTTTGGTTGTCGACTCTCGATGAAGCAACGCTGGTTAGGCCTAGCGGCCTAAGCAATGCATTTGGCAGAGGGGCAGGTGACAAGTCGTCGTGGAAAGCTGGCTTCCAGTTTGTTCACATTATAGACCTTATTGGTGATCAAACCTTGAGATTAGGCACACAGGCTAAACTGACGGTCATAGTTGTGGAGTACTAATCTACGTACGGTTTCCTCTGTGTCCAAAAAGTCTGTCGGCAGCGTGTGCATTTTGTCCAATGGCTTCACTTGGTTGGATCGCGGTCGGCAAGCGAAGTTTCGGGTCCCACACAATATCATTAATCGCACAGTACCATAATCATGGTGGAGTGGGGCGTGTGTGTGTAATTTCCCATGCTTCCTATAGGCCAGGCGAGGTGTCGGCGGCTCATCAAAATCTGAAGGACACCCTTTGCTGGCCCGGTGGAGGCACCCCTCTAGCGTTTCTTTGCATGTAGCTGATGTTTTTTTGTTTTTGTTTTTTTTTCCCGATATCTGCATGTATGCTTATAATGAATACTAGATATAACGCATGCACTTTCATGTCCAATGTGTCTTCATTATAACGAGGTTCAACTGTAGTGACAAGGGGGCACTGTTTTCAAGATCTGTTCTCAATTCTTGAAGCTAACTTGACATGGCGTTAGCTTGATAAGTGGTGGACCACGCGCACTGCCCAATTTTAGAGGCTGTTGGCTGCATATGTTTGCTTGCACTTTGTTTTTACATGTAGGTGGCATGGAAACCGTTTGTACTCTGTTTGTATGTTTATATCGCAACTCGGAAAAACCAGTTTGCATGCTGCTCTGCTATGTATCTCAGTGATATTGTTGCATCACACGCTAATGATAATGTAAGTGTGTTGCTCTACACTAGAGCTTTCCAATGTAATCACACATTAAAACTTTTTGTGAGTGCTTTATAAAGCTGTATGTGCCAGGCAGTGCCTGTACACAGGGCTTAGAGATTTTACTTAAAGAGCTCCTGAAACGGCTTGGAGAAATTTTGTAGTTAGGGTACAGCTAAAGTTAATAGTAATTCGCATCACAATTTGTGGGAAGCGTCTCATATTAAGAGAGCTATGGATGATTACAAGTTACCCTCCTCCATAGTCATGCATTTTCTCCTCAACTCGTTCGCCGAGTGATCGGGGCTAAGCTCCGCCCTCACTGGCTCTCCATCAGGATGTCACATCGCGTCGTTGACTTACGGTTCTCTAGGAGCGCGCGCGCGAAGCCTTTTCAAACTCTCCACCAGCTGCTTGGCAGTCGACCCCAAGCGAAAGCTATCAAAGCAGCTTGCGTTGCGAGCATTCTGTCGCAGTGCTGAACGTATCTGGTATTCCGGTAACCACAGGCAAGATGGGCGTTTCGACAGATGGCTGGAGGCGTAAACTCAAGCTGATGAAGTGAGCGGCCTGATCGGTCTGCACGGTCCAGCCACTTGTTGGCGCACAGATTAACCAGCCAAACAAAGAGCAAATATTGCTCTAAACAAGTTTAAAACATTTTATACATTTACAAAAACAATGTGTTGATGATTACACTCCTGCGAAAAATTTATGCCAGCAGCAAAGAAGAATACATTTCGTTACTGCTACCGTGTATGGTTGAGGTCTGTGCCTCCAGGTGGTTGCACCGTGCAGATCATTCGCATTTGCACTTCTGCTCATCCCGTTAAACGGCACGGTCATATGGCCAGGCCCTGTCCCCTTGCGCTTCCGTTTACTCGAGTACTGGACTCGCAAAACACTATTGCGGTAGTAATCCTCTGGTGTAAAGTGACGGCCGCAAACGCACAAATCCTAGCGCCGATTGGATAGAAGCAGTCCGATGCACTGCAACCAGTCCAGTCGTCTGCTGCCTTGCAGAGGGACACAATGTCGCTGCTTGACATATTGCCAGTCGCTACGTTTGCAGCTCACAACGCAACAAAGCCAAATCATGGTGCTCACGAAAAGACTGAGACCGACTCTGACCGTGGAGCTCTCGTCAAAATGGAGTATGTTGTAATACAAGCAGATGATGCTTGCTGTGTGCCGGAAGTGCTTAAGTGTTGTGAGAAATTGTTCTTGTGCATTCTCTTTATGTTACTTTCTTTTTATAGAAACAAATTAACTAACATTTCAACTATTGCGAACATCATTTGTTTACCATAAAGGTGGAAGAATTATAGATGACGTGCCCTGGGCAGCCAATTGGATAGCTCGCCCTACTGACATCAATTGGATAATTTACGTCACATCTGTAGGGGCAGCTGAAAATTCCGCCGAGCCGTGTGCTGCGATCGATCGGCAGCGATGTACATTTTTAAAACCTCATAATAAATTACACGCTTTATGCTGAGCACTTCATTGCATCAATTAATGATCAGAAGGACCTACTCCACTGACTCGGTACGTTTGTACAAAATCGTCAAAATCGTTTCAGGGTCCCTTTATAGGGACCCTGAAACACTACTTGAACATAACAAGAAAACGTTGCCAATCTGGAGATGAGGCTTCTGGGACAGATAATGTGAACATGTAAGCAAAATATTTTTGCACTGCATGCAGCAAGGAACGTAAAATCTCGTGTCAAAAAGAGTGAAAAATCGCTTGCTTTCTCCTTTGCAATATTGTCATGCCTACATCGCAAGTAGCAAAGCCCACCAACAGTTATTGGCCGATTTCGTGATTGTGAGAACTTTCTCAGTAATGCTGTTTGAAGAAAATGTGCTCTCTAACCTAAAAACAAGAAGAAAAACGAACAATTAGGTTGACAAGTGTACGATTTCTTTAACCATGTTGTGTCTTTACCAGGCGAGCTTTCATCGAATTCTCAATTATTCTCAGTAATACTATAATTGCTAATTTTGAGTTAAATAAATGAAATACACACATGTCTGTGATCTTGAAAAGGTGAAAAAAAAAAGTATTTCATCTTTGCACTTCCGGTGTACAGCCACCAATTGAACATAGCTGTGTCTGTAGTGCATGGCCTCCGAGATCGCACTGACATGCTGCGTAGCGTAGATACCTCAGCCTCCATGGTATGCTGCAATGAGCCCTTTAATCGGCGAGACTATCAGACCCGGATATATCGAATTCGACGGGGATTGGAAAATAGTTCGATGTAGCCAAAATTCGATATACAGATATAGACCTAAAAAGCACTCGCGATCATAAAAAATTGTGGCTTACCGATTGGAACAGCTGCGAATCACATAGCATGTGCACACAATGTGAAAGCGCTTTATTTCACGGAAAAAAAATCACTAATTTTGGGTTGCTTTTTCCTCTGGGAAATGAAGTTTAAAACACTAGTCTCAATCTTCTCGATACTGTCCAGGTGCGAGAGCCCAGTGCCTTCCATTTCGCCGCAACAGCGCCGAATCAGGCTGAACGCTGACGCCAGTTCAGTGGCTGTGCACGGACGCATTTCTTCAAAAACACAGTTGTCCTCATCATCGCTGGAATCGCCGTCCTGAACGCCAGCTATTCCGGCCACAATGTCCTCATCAGCGAGGTCGGCTACCGCTTGAACTTCGTTGTCAGCGTTAATGAAGTCATCAACAGTAACTTCGGACGGAACGGCGCCGGGAAAATTGGACAAGTCGCGGAACACATCCTCCAAGCACTCATCGTCATCTAAAGCTTCCGGACATTCATCCCCGGCCACTTCAAGGCCTGCCTTGCCGGAACAGTTGGCTACTGTGGCCTGCTTCATGTCGCCCCAAGCGCTAGTAATCATCAGGATCGCGCCGAGCAGGTCAATCTTGAGATCGGTTCCCATGCAGAGGTTTATGAGGAGCCGTTGAATAAGTCGCTTCCGATAGCCTACCTTGAATGCCTTTATGATACCCTGGTCGAGGGGCTGCAGTCTCGCTGTGGTGTTCGGCGGGAGAAACTTCAATTCAATGTGCTGCAGCTTGCAAGTCGTTTGATGGGCCAAACAGTTGTCTACCAGAAGGCAAACTCGGCGGTCCGACTTGCCGAACTCAGCATCCCAAGCCTGCAGCCACTCAACAAAAAATTGACATGTCATTCAGGCCTTCCTATTACAGCCGTAGCGGACGGGAAGCTGTTTACAGTTCTTGAAGCAGCGCGGTGACTTGGTCTTCCCGATCACGAATGGCCATAGCTTGCACGAGCCGTCCATGTTGGCTGCAAGCAGCACCGACACACGCACTTTGCTCATTTTACCGCCGTGGCATGAGGTTCCACGAAGAGCGAGTGTCTTATTCGGCAACATTTGCCAAAAGAGAGCAGTTTCGTCTGCATTGAAGATTTCTGCAGGCGAAAACTTCTCAGTGATCTTCGGCCACTCCTCAGAAAGCCACTGTTGCATCTCCTGGCTGCTGACAGCCCCACTTTCGCCTGAAACGGCCTTTCCTACAATGCCATGGCAGTTTTTAAACCGTTGCATCCATCCAGTGCCACCGCAAAAGTTCTCTTCGCCAAGAGCCGTAGGAAAACATTTGTCCTTTTGGATTAACATCGGGCCATCCACGGGAATATTTTTCGCTCGGATTTCAAGAAAACACGTATAGAGTGCCTTCTCCACTTTGTCAAAAGCAGCAGGGCGCACACGACACGCTCCCGAGCGACTTTCCTCACTTGCTTTAAGCTTGATGTCCTGCTTGTTTTTTAACAACGTACTTAAAGTACTCAGCGGAATGCCGAATGCGTCTGCCACGGAGGACTTCTTTTCTCCATTCTCAACATGCCGGATTACTTCAAGCTTTCTTGCAAAGTCCAGATTCTTCCTCTTTTTTTATGTCTGCTAATGCCATAGCTCACCAGATGACCGCAGTCACACACGCTACACACGGCATGTTGAAACAGAGGTACGCATAACAAAACGTGCGATGCGCAGATGGAGCAGTCCGAGCGAAGCCTGTTCGAGTGGCAGTCAACGGGGCTGCGAAGGAACGACAAAGGGAAAAGAAAGAAGAGAGCGGGGAAAAAGATCGGCGGAATATGCCGTCGAAGGCGCTGTGTTCGTTTTTTGAGCCCTCTCTGGCTCTCTTGTCTCCCCTGGCCTACGAGCGACCGTGCCGACTCCTCACTCTCTCTCTCTCTCCCTTTTCCCAGGAAGCGTGGCTTGGAAACGTCGCCACGTCTCCATGCCGCGCACTCTCTGCGCTGAGCTCCAATGCCCTTGCCCAATGCACATGCCGGCGGTAGAGGAGGAGCGAGAGAGCTCGCACCGGTGGGGCACAAGAACGGGGGAAAGGCTCTGCATCTCCGTCGCTAGGCGACGGCCGCGCATGCGCTGAGGAGGAGCCTACTGACTGACTCTGCGGAAATGTTTTCCCCTGAGGTCCGGACACGAATGTTTTTGGGAAAAGCGCACCTTCCAGTGGCGCGGCGAGGCGCGGCGTTCAATATATCGAATGTCAGACGAAAATGGAATTCGATATACTACGCAATTGTCCTATACTTTTACATAGTATTTTCAAGGGGGTAATCTGTGTGTTCCAGATAGCCAATAATTCGAAATATGCGGGTTCGATATATCCGGGTTCGACTGTATACTGATTGATCTGTCAGGGATGAAAGTGGTGCGCCAGTTGCGTCATCTTGCGCTAAACCATCAAGCTGCACCAACCTGTGCCAAAACACTAAGTTCAAATGAAGTTGGCAAATTTAGCAGGATGGGCGTGTTCAATGGCAAATACACAACCATAGACATGCGTTCCTTAGCGCTTAGCCCTGCAATGCAAGCCTAAGCAGTCCATTTCATTGTCGGCGTCCTTGGAGTGTGGGTGTGTTAAAGTGCTATGTGTTGGCGTATACGTGGAACAGCTAAAGATTATTTGAACTGGCCATCATCTCATGGGGGCAATCGGGAAGGAAAACTGCGCTGAATGAGTGAGGTCGTGCGGTATGCTCAGCGTGTAGCTCATTAGTTTCATTATACATATTAGCACTCGATTTTGCACTGTATTGGTACATCTGCATCGATTAATGGGCGAACGCCCTGTGCATGCGGCATTCTAAATCGGTTTCACACATTCGCCATGTCCGGTTACCGGGATGATAGTGCGGCACTCTGTAAAAGACCTTGTTAGTTTTCATGAAACTTCTTGGTTGCAAATATCCAATGGCAGCCACAATCTTCACTCAAATTTGCACTCCGGCTACACTACCTTTGGCCCGGGTGCACCACACAAAATCAAGCTCTTGCCACCGCACAACGCAAGCCAAGGTTGTAAAGTTTCATAATAGTAAACCTTAGTGGCCAAATTGTGGTCGTAATTAAACGTTCGGCAAAACCGCAAGCCTCCGAAATTGCATTTGCAGCAGTGATGCTGACAACCCAACTTCCACAGGTAAAGTCCAAACATTTTAATAAACCATTGTTCAGCGAACAAAATATCGGCTGCCATTTTACGTTGGCTTTATGGCGCCTGTGGGGGAACCGCGAATAAGCCTGAGTAATCGAGCTTATTCAAAATATTGGTCGACAAGGCAGACCACAACGCCAGTGAACATTTTTATCCCTTTATTCTTTTCAACAATATTTTGGAGCTTTTTCTCAGCTTGTGGTGTGAAAGCCTGGCAAACTTCCAATGGCCCGTATGTCATTTCACATTTATTCTGCGGTATTCTGCTATCTTAACTGAAGGTCGCCAAGAATCAAAAATTACCACAGGGCACCATGCCAACTGCGTTCACTGTACCTTGATGGGTGTTGTTCATGGTGGCCACTGTGACTATGTCTCGGTCATATTGCATGGATATGTTTAATTAGTTAAATGTATAAGTTTACCTAATTGATGTCATTGAAAGCGTGGATCATGTTGACAAATGACCGATAACAGCATTAAAAACAAGCAATGATTCTTGAAGACCTTTTTTAACAAGAAAAAAAGTCCAAGAAATAAAAAAAAAGTTTTAAAGACGTTGTGTCCATGACAACGCTGCTGCGCACCAAAGATTGCATCAACCTTTATGCAAACCTCATCAAATAGGGGCACTGGGAATGAGCTATTGCGCATTTCCTCACCGCTTTTTGGGGCGCACCTTCGATCCCTATCAAATGCCAAGTAATCCATCTTGTAACTGTTCGCTTTCCGAACCGTTACGAGACTGTGGCCCAGGTTTGCATGTTCGTAATATACACATTGCACTAGATGATAATGTTTACATCTGAGATCACTTTATTACTGGTATGGGGATGCATTAATTATCATGAGGTTCTTTTTTAAGGCTTTTTCTTGTTCTTTATTTTTTTCTTTGGAAAGAAAGGACCACAGAAGACCTAGATCGCTGTATACGTGATTGTTGGTCATTTCCTGGCATATTCCACAACTTTTGCATTGACACCTTATTCATTACGTAAGGTAATAAATGTTAGTTCATTAAAATTTAATACTAGTTGCTTGCCCATAATGAAAAAAAAAACGGCTATCATTAACACAAGTCTATCAAAATAGAGTGGGCGCTGTTCTCAGAAAGCCATCGTTGTATTTTCTTGGCCACATTTAGTCGGCACATCAAGTATGTAACTTAATAGTGGTTTCTGAGAAACCTGTATGTGTTTCCTTAGCAGCTTCATGCTACAGTCAGGTGGATGACCATCTTTCCCTGTCATGAGTTTTGCTCGCCTTGCGGGCTTGATGTGCTGTAACGTAATAGTGTTCTGCAAAGTTAAATAAGGAACACCTTTGTTCATATGCCTATCATCATCATCAGCCTATTTATGTCCACTGCAGGACGAAGGCCTCTCCCTGCGATCTCCAATTACCCCTGTCCTGCGCCAACTGATCCCAACTAGCACCCGCAAATTTCCTAATTTCATCGCCCCGCCTAGTGTTCTGCCGTCCTTGGCTGCGCTTCCCTTCTCTTGGTACCCATTCTGTAGCCCTAATGGTCCAATGGTTATCTAACCTGCGCATTAGATGACCTGCCCAGCTCCATTTTTTTCTCTTAATGTCTATTAGAATACTGTCTATACCCGTTTGCTCTCTGATCCAAACCGCTCTCTTTCTGTCTCTTAAAGTTATGCCTGGCATTCTTCGTTCCATCGCCCTTTGCGCGGTCCTTAACTTGTTCTCAAGCTTCTTTGTCCGTCTCCAAGTCTCTGCGCCATATGTCAGCACCAGTAAAATGCACTGATTGTATACTTTCCTTTTCAGTGATAATGGTAAGCTCCCAAAAGGACTTCTTCTTGGGCAAGTTGGTGCTTAGATTTCCTAGGTATACTTTGTGGCGCAAAATACATTTCTTGAAAAGGGACAGAAAAAAGGAAGACAGTGAAGCACCACAGTCAGGGGTTCACGATGTCTGCCGTATGCGATCCAACCCATTTTTATTCTTCTGTGAATTTTCTTCTCATGGTCAGGGTTCCCTGTGATTGGTTGACCTAGGTAAACGTACTCCCATTTCCCTCATATTGGCCTTTACCAAGCTGCTCCAAAACACGTTTACTGCTCCAAACCTGCTTCAAAGGGCCAAATTTGCTGCTCCCAGAGCTGCTCCAAAACTTCCTTGGCCACTTACATCTCTGGGTCTCTGCAAGTGACTTCGTTCTAGGCACCCGAGTGCCCATCTCATGTCGAGAGAGTGTTGCAGATGTATGAACTGGAAGGAGCATCTTAAATGGGGGAAAATATGAAAAAAAAAATATTTTGGGTGCAATGACTACTTCTAACTCCTGTTATACTTGAAGCAGTTGAAAAATTTTTGCGGCAGGGAATTCGTGAGGGGACATTCATTAATAGTGAGGCCATTAATTTATTAGTTAGAAAAGTATTTCAAAAAAACCTTTAATGCCATAAAACATTGATGACGCTGAATGCTTCTGTTAATTTTTTTGTCCCATTCAGCTTTTCCTGAAGAAATTCTGTATACAATGACACAGACAGTTATTCTTTGTAGTTATGACGTATGCAAGCCTTTTTATCATAGGAAAATTTTTAAGTTCATTGTTGAAGCAATGCATATTGATGTAGTCAATGCTGGGAAGTTTGTTATGATTGCTCCAGTTGGGATCAGCATGAAAATTATGTGAAATATAAAGACTTCTTACAGTTAAAGCTCAAGATGTACCTAATGAGGACACTGTGCATGCTTGCACTTTTCTTGTTAATCCTCCTACAAGCGCGTTTACACTCATTTTTGCCATGCAGGTGATTGGGGAGCCGAGCCCGCACTTGCTGCGGAAGATGTCTGATGCGGAGAGCCAGAGGATCCAGCGTCAGCGAGAAGCGCTTGGGGATGAAGGCCTCCAGAAGCGAGCCGAAGCCCTAGAAAAGGCCATTGAGGCTAATGAGGCATGTCCTGCCAGCAAATTGTCTTGCCTTTTAGTATCTTTGGCTGGTCGTAGTGCTCGGAATGGGGCCTCATGTTCAGCTGATTGAAAAAGAGCACTTGCAATGTGTTCGGCTGGTTCCATCCACACAACCAGCTCTGATGTCCACCCACCGTGGTTGCTCAGTGGCTATGGTGTTGGGCTACTGAGCACGAGGTCGCGGGATCAAATCCCGGCCATGACGGCCGCATTTTGATGGGGGCGAAATGCAAAAACACCAGTGTACTTAATTTAGGTGCGCGTTAAAGTTCCCCACGTGGTCGAAATTTCCGGACTCCTCCACTACGGCGTGCCTCATAATCAGAAAGTGGTTTTGGCACGTAAAATGCCATAATAAAAAAAATACCCGATATCTGGCCAAGCTATTGTCACATGACTTTCGCTTCCAAGGTAGTTGCCATTATTGTGTAACAATATGGCAGGTGTTTGTTTTGACTCTTCAGACCTAAAGTGCTACCAAGCTGCAAAACTGTTTGGATTTCTATCTGCCAGGTGGCAGCACAACATCTAGCATTAGTCTTGCATTGGCAATGTGGAATGCTCTACAAGCATAATTTATCACTTCATCATTGATGGCATGCTAGAATGTAAATCTTATGACATATAGTGGTTCCACGGAGAGGCAGCGCATGCATATCACTGTGACATATCCCACAAGCTAAAACAATTTAAGGGTGTTGCACTTCTTGAAACACCATTAGTGAATAACAGCCTTTTGTGAGATGTCAAAATGTATGAATGACCATGCTGTAGTCGTGCAAAGTACAGTAGAACTTCGATACGATCCTGTTTTGTAAAATTTCCCGGCGACAACATTCTCGATTGGGAATGGAAAAAAAATTACCCAATACAGATACACTTCTTTCTTACTGGTTAATACATTCCTGGAAAGCATGATCATTTGGTACTAACGTTCAGTGTATCGCCAAAATGTGATGTTATGATACGTTTTCTGGTTGCTAGATGCCACTAGAACAAGAAAAGGCGAGAGGCACGTGCAATCGAGAGCAGTAGGCGCCCGCAATGGCAGCTTCCCTGCAGTACTTGCCTGCCGTTGTCATGTGAAAATGCTACCATGCACTCAATTCCCTGTCTCAGTACCTTCAAATCTCCTCTCAGGTCGTCGCACGTCTCCATTCGCAGCTATTTCTGCCAGTCATATTACGATAAACATCTTCACCTATTTGTTTCACAGAGCATGTGGCATAGGAAGTATAAACTCACCTCTAATAGGTGATAAGCCAAACGCACCTCCGTTCCCTGCTGCAGGCGACGCGAAGTAAGTGTCATGTTTCGCTGTGGCGGCATTGTGGAATCTTATTCCAGCATTGCCTGTTAGTTTGATTTTATTTTGGTCTCCCATCGCCATCTTAAATCTGCAATGCGCATCTGAGGGCAATGGGGCCCCACTAATTCAATGCACATTGGCGCCTTGTGCTGCAACGATTCTGAATGAGCGGGAATGTCTGAACTTCCTGCCAAAATGCTCTGTCCGGAGAAGCTGCTGACCCAGGCTGAATTCGCGGAGCATAAATGTAAGCTTTCTGAAACCATGTAAATGGAAATGAGCGTCTCTGGCCACTTGGGCCCCACCAGATCGGCATGCATCAGCTTCTCATGCTGAAACGATTCATGTTACACTTCGCATTAAATAAATGTCAACTACAGTTGAGTCTGCCAAATGTTTTTTTGACTTTGGATTGTATGTTTCCTCGGTTAGTGCATTTTTTCTGGCATGTTTTCCCCAAATTGTATGAATGAGGTTTTACTATACAGTAGAAGCCACTGTGGCATTGCTCTGTTGAAGCATGTTCGGCTGAGACACACTGCCTCCAGTTCAAACTGAGAGTGGCTCTTTAGCTGCTGTGAAGCAGAGGATTATTGCGACTAGCCGAACATACGATTAGCCAAGTTGCTGCATTTTGCTTACATAAGGTAAGAATGTTTCAGCAGGAACGTACTAGTAGTTGGAATAGATTACTTGCCCATTCTTATGTGCAGCCAGTTGAAGGGACACTAAGGAGCAAAACTGAATCAACTTAGACTGGTAAAGTGTTCTTCCAAAACCCTGTGTTTGTCCTTAAGGCAGGAACAGGTTGATTATTGCTGGAGAAGGTAAAGGCAAAACTTCCCTCCTTTTTCTGAAATTTTGTGCTGAAAGCAGGGCATTGGGACGTCAATGTGACATCATTGATTTCAGAGGATTTCATATTTGTGCCAATTTGGCACAGGTAAAGTCTGGAAACTTGCTAGGTCGAGTCTTTGATACCTTTATGATGTAATACAGTCCTTTAACTGTGAACAATCAATTGGACCCAAAGATGCTCTCGTAATCTGTGACGTCAAGACAAGCTGGCACGGGAACCTCGGGGCAGTGTCACCGCTCAGTCTTTTGTAGTTGCATCTTTTATGGCCTACCAAGCCTCCTCTCACAACAGCAGTGGCCACTCTGATATTATAAAAGCGTTTCCTTTAGCGGTTAGTTTAATATTCCTCTGGAGTATCCATTTAACGTCTATAGGTACTAGCAGGAACCAAGTGCTGCCAATGAGATAAGTTATTTCCACGTAGGTTTACTAATGCTAATAGCTGTTTAAACCATGGGAATTTATATTTTGCAAACAATAGGTAGCAGTTCTGGCCAGATTTCTCGGGAAATACATTTCTCCAAGCATATATTTGTTGTGAACGACAAAGCATGAGCAAACTGTGCCTGGCAATTTGATGCAGAAAGAGCCACCGAAGGAGATGATCTTGGCTGTGGAAGTTCCGCCTGTGTCAACCATCAGCTTCCATAGTCTGTTGCGTGCTTGCAATGCTCATGGCGATAAGGGCATTATGTCCTTTGGCCTTCAAGGAATTCCTTTCCGGTTTGAACTGGACCATCTCAAGACCAACTTTGTCTCGGTGGGTGCACATTACAGTATTTTCATAGTGCCAACATGTACGATTTTATCATAAAATACCTAATTTTTAGAGCTTGTTTATGATTGTTATATAGACAGCAATGATTTTGCCTTTTTTTTTTACAGTCCAATACAGTACAAATACAGTCGCTGCCCGATTTTCAGAGCGAGATATTTAGGACCTGCTTGATTGTTCAGACGCATACTCGCTGCCCAGCGAAAAGTTCAACTGAACCCATGTATAACATTAAATGAAATTTTGGCCTCCATCATGTGAACATTTACTTGATAAACTTCGTGGCCATTTCCGTCGAGGACACAGACTATTCTAACTGAATATAGAGAATAGTGCCTGTTTGCAGCATTCTTACAGAGCGAAGTCTGTGAATTATTTTACTTTATAAGCAATTAACATATGGAGTAATAGTAACAAAATGTCTATTATTTCTAACCAAAATTTAGTATTTTTAGGCATTGACTGGCAGTATTTTTCGAACTTTAAAAGTTGTCAGATCTGTATTTGCTTGGAATTCGGTAGCATTTGTGTAAGCCTTGCTCATCATTTGGCTTATTTACGCTATGTCCCATGTGGGCTCAACAGGACCTGCAAGTACCTGCAAATAACCTACAGTTTTACTTAATTGAAAAGTATATTGTTAAAAGTGCTTGTTTTCTTGAAACTTAAAGGGGCACTAAAGCGAAACAATAAATCAGTTGAGACCAATAAAGCATTCTTTGAAAACCCTGCATGCAGTCATTTCAAAATAATAGTTTGATTATTAGATAGGAAAAGGAAGGTCGAAGTATCAGTATTTGAATATTGCGCCGAAACCCCGAGGCCGGTACGTCAGTGTGACATCAGGGATTCCAAAGTATGTTTTCGCATTAGGGCCGCGTTGGCTTAGTAAAGGTTCCCGAAACTTGCCGTGTTTAATATTTGGTTCCTTTAGAACACAATGTAGTCAATCTGCACTGCTGTATAATTAAGTAGGCCCTAGAAGATGCCATCAAAACTCATGACGTCACAGCGACCAGGTGCAGGAACTTCAAGGAGGCGTGACCACCCGTCTTTCATTCTTTCGGTTTTTCTGGTTTACCAAGCATCTTATTGTGGTAAGAGTGGTGTTTTTGGCGTCCTAGAAAGGCAATTTCTGATGCAGAATGAATCATTTTTCTCTTTAGTGTCCCTTTAAGAGCGGGTATGTAATTTAACATAGTTAACATAGCTCATTTGCTATCTGTACTATCAAGAATATTCAATCATTACTTTAACTTTTGCACTCATTCTTTATCATGGCTGTTGTTTTATCACACAGGATGTTTGCAAGTATGGCTGCATACTAGAGTATGATGCCTCATTGCAAATGCCATTAGAGTGAATAGGGAAGCAGCTGTTCTTGAGGTTGTTATAGTCAACTGATGCTTCTCCACAGCGTGCACATGATGCCGATGCCGCTGTCTCACCATTGGAGATGTTGAGCCTAGCGTGATCGATGAAAGAAATGTAATTTGCTAACAATCTCCCAAGCACAGAGTGAGTGATAACACACACACCGACAATACACGCAAAAAAGTGTATATGCTGAGTACACTACAATGACGTAATGAAGTTCACTTGCTTATGTTTGTTTTGTTCTGTTTTTAGTGGCATTTACCTACAGTAACAAAAATGTTTGACTCCATTAAGGCAATCTTTTCTTCTTCTCCTTTCCCGATTGTTTAAAACAGCACCAACCATGACTGTTTAAAGAGGCTCTGAACCAACCCTCGGGCATCATGAAAAAACACAGTCTGCTGATAGCATGCGCTGCTGTGAAGCCCTGGCCCAACCCTCGGGATTGGTGAAAAAACACGGTCCACGGGTAGCATACTCTGCTGCAAACACCTCAGCCAAATTTTGCAGTCGTGTGTGTCACGTGGAGCTCACAAAGTCACCTTTTCCTCAAATGCTCTCTTTTTAACAGAAGCCCGCTCCTCACTCTTTCCTGGATGCTTTATTTCGTAATGTAGCAGATTCCCATACGTGGCTGCTATTGGCTAATAGCTGACATCCATCAAGAAGGGTGTTTGGATCAGTGAGCTTCTTCCTATTGTTGCTGTGTATATTTATCGATGCAGTTTAATAAACAGGCTAAAGTAAGCGAAAATCTGCCTTCAAATTTCTATAATAATTATGTGCTTCTGGAAGAAGCCAACTATCGTTTGCTCACGCTCGGCCTAGGCTGCCCGCATAGCAATTAAACTTTGGCCACCCTGCTTCTCAGTGTCGTAGCCATTAGGTCTCGCTAATTTGGAGTAGTTTTGAACATTCAACTAGCCTTGAACCATGTGAAACTTAAGGACAGACCACACACACACTTTACAGCGTGCGCTCACTCCAGGCCGCTCCTCGTTAAACACCTTGGCAGAGTTCGCTTCGTAATGAGCGAGTGATAGCACTTCAATATGCGCAAGTTGGATGTGGCTAATACCTGTCGGTAATGCTGGTGCTGGACAAAGCCAGTCCGCACCATGCAGCACAGCCAGACGTATGAGCGCGAGCACACACTCTAGCCCTGTCCAGCACAAAGCAAACACAGCAGCTGCATGTAGCTGCAGTCTGCTGCGTAGAATAGATACGACAGCCACTGTGGGGTGGCACAACGAGTCCACTGGCTGAGTGCACTGTGGCTCGCTGAGGGCAATTGTGTTTGGCGCATTGTAGGCACTAAAACAGAAATAGTGGCGTCTACGTGAACATCCAAAATAAAGTTTGAACTGCATGGCACGGTGACGTTCAGTAGGTAGAGTGTTGTGGGCATACCCTGTTCCGCTGTAGCCTTCACAGTGCAAATCATTGAAGAAGGTGCGGGAGCACCGCTAATGGTATGTTTGATTGCCAATAAATCCAGTTCTGCTGAACGAATTGAAAAACTTTATGCGGCAAAGTATTTCTGAAATATTCTAACGAAACACATTTCTCGACTTCTATAGAAAGTGGTTCAGGGCCCCTTTAAGTAACAATTCCTTTTCCATCTCATGAGAAGCCAACAAACAAAGACACCAAGGAAAACATAGGGGACATTACTTGCACTTACTAATTGAAATAAAGAAATGATAAATTAATGGCAATGAAAGTGGATGAAAAAACAACCTGCCGCAGGCAGGGGAATGCGCATCGCACGCGTAATGCGAAGACATGGGATCGTTCTCCACCTGTCGCAAGTTGTTTTTTCATCCACTTTCATTTCCATTAATTTATCATTTCTTTAATTCAATTAGTAAGTGCAAGTAATGTCCCCTATGTTTCCCTTGGTGTCTTTGTTTGTTGGCTTCTCATGTCATTAATAAAAAAATTTGGCCCCTCAGTTTAACCCCCTTTCTTCTACTTCCTTTTCCACCGACTTCTATTTTACTGAGATTGTGCTTTAACTGTACTTTCTCTATGTAGGAAGCAGTGGTTCGCATTCAGGGGTTGATGAAACAGATGATGCAATGCGCTACCAAGTACTTACCATTGTGGACCTTAATCACATGCTCCTAGCCCAGAGCTGTCCTCGCGATGTAGGGATGCACACCCCCCGTGCTTCACAGCTTATCTTTATATGATATGATAGCGACACCCATTGAATGAAAATGAAAGGTAGGTAGCGGGCCTCTTCGATTTACATAGTTCTGTCAGCCCACTGGTAGCCAGACGGCAGCCAGCTAGTTCCAGTCGTGATTGAAAGTCATGTGGGCTGGGATCCCAGAACAACCCAAAGTTGCCCGAAGTTTGCAAAATTGAACGCCAGGACAGCTGGCCGTGGGATAAATGTAAACATGCCACCAGCATGACAGCGGCCAGCAAGGCCAACGCACGCTTAGCATAGACGCCCCATTTATGTGTTGCTGGCTTGAAAATATATGGTTGCATACGGTAGTACGATCACTTTTGCGAGATTTCACGTGACTCGGCACAGGACGCACGATGAGCACATCACTTTGCACAGAGCAACAAACGGCCTTCAACGCATCCAATGCCAAGACATGAAATTGCATGTAAGTGATTCTATCCCCAAAAGCCGGGGATGCCTGCTCTCAGTGATCACGTCGGCCACTGGCAATGTTGATGAGTTGTCGTTTTGTCATCATTCGCCAAGACGCCAAAAAACTGGGTAACGGGTACGTCTTATACGCATAAAATTTAGTGCAGAGATACTTGCATGGGCTTCGATTTCGGAAAGTTTGTTACGGCTGATATGCTTTTTTTTTTTCTGCACCTGTGCTTAAGGAACTGGGACTGCATTTGGCACATGAAAATGCACGCCGCCTGTGACCAGCGAAAAGTTTTACACGAAAAATAGTATTGGTCAATCTTGAGAGCAATAAGCGCATGTATGTGTTGCCATTGCTCAATCAGTGCATTCCTTTAACATCAGCGGCCTAGTGTTAAAACACATCAGTTTCGAGCTGCCACCCAAGCATACGACGGAAAGGTGGAGCTAACACGGGCTAGCTGCGATGCCTTCGCTAACTGCAGAAAAAGAAGATATCACCGCATATGCACAAGAGATGTGAAAAGGGATACCACCAGAGAAAGATGAACTGAAAAGGCAATGAGTGGGAATGAGCATCTACAAATTCGCGGAATACAACTCGCACGGAAACCAATGCAGATAGCGTGCATGCATGAGAGCGCGGTACACTGTTCACGGCTGGGAACAAGCCTTCACAGGACACACACACACACAAAAGAAAGGTTCAAATGGTTTGCCGTGGCTCGTATCGGACTGCCTCGCAAGGCAGAACAGTGCGTTACAGCCTTAGAAGATAACGCTAGAAGTAGTTCAATCTGAAGGTAACTATAGCCGGTTGGCTGAGCAAGGTAAAAGTCCTCAAGCACCTGCGTTGCGATCCGTCAAGTCCCCCCAAAGATGGCGGCAAGCGCTCATCCCCCCCCCCTCCCCCCGTCTGCTAGCCAGGGACCAGCGAGGCCAAAATCATCCGAGCTGGTTCTGACAGCCCGCAGGTAGACAGAACCGTCCAGCCCAAGTAAAACGAACTTGATAATTTGAGTGAGCTTGAGCAAAGAATTTCAGCTCGAATGCATGATTAGAACTTGCCTCCATGTGAACTAGCATGCAAAACAGCATAATGTGCGCTAGGTGAGAATGTAAGTTTATCAAAACCTTGTAACACTTTCATTGCAAGCCCAAGTGAAGCATCTTTGGTTTTGTCAAGGGGAGCTCCAGAAATTTCCTCGGGTCTTTTTTTTAATTTCAGCTTACTGTCCTGCTCAACACAAGTGGTATCTCCCAGGATCTTCGCATGCACATACCACTTTTTCTAGAGCTGCTTCATGAGTCACCGGTCATGACAAAAACAGGTGAACAAGCATGTTGTCGTCAGTAGGCAGTCGATAGAGCATCCAATCATGGCTGTTCAGTAAACGTATCGTGAACAATTGAAATGTGAGCAAGTTAGGGTTAACTAGAAGACATGCTTTTTGTTTCTGTTTCCACCAATTCATGTAATATTGGTGTGATTTTGGCTTGTACGCTTAGTGTGAGGCCTACGTCATTTTTTGCCAACTGGATAAGTAACAGTGCATGATCGTGCTCTCTAGTTATAGCTTGCGGAAAGTATTCTACTTTGTAATTTCTTGTTCACATTTCATTTGTCCACTACGGTGTACATTTGATCACATAGTTTCACAAGGTTCATAACATAAAATAAGGAAAGTTGGTTTCTACTTTTAGCTGGTACTAAACTATTGCGCTCTGCCTTTTTTTATTTCTTTTCGTTGGTCAAACCTAAGAATGCCTGCCATATGTTGCACCTAAAATAGCGCAGCATGTTCATTGCTGTGTTTTAAGGTGGTGGACTTTCATTTTAGTATGATTAGTCAGTTATTAAGGAAAGAGAGCAGTGAAGTGCATGAAACAATTTGGATGCCCACAGTTGCCAAAAAGCTGGCTGAAGACTACAGAATTTGCACAACACTAGTAAATGGTTTATGATGGTGGGGCGCAGTATCAGGAACACTCTTCTGAATGAATTTTTTTTAAGTTGATCCAGCAGGCGAGTGGCATGCATTTCAAGCTGTAAAGGTTTGCATCGCTAAATATAAAAGTCTAGTTTTTAATTATTTTTTTTTGGGGGGGGGGGGCACAGGCAGCCTGCGTCCCCCAGTTGAGAACAACTTTCTAACATAGAGTTAGGTTAGGACATTCACACCTCACCCTCTTGTGGCTCTCGCTGATAGGCACCTTTCATTACTTCCATCCCGTCCTGTTCTTGTGCACAGTAACCAATATGTGCATGTTACCAGAATAGACTGTCAGGCTAGTTGGTTGATCTCAGATAACTGATGTCACAGTACATCCCATGTATAAGGCAAGCATTGTTATGGTAGTCATTGGCAGGTGCACTACTATATTACTGCTCAGAAATGTGCCCTGCATAACTGCATGCTTACATGATGCTTTGAGTAGTGAAGTGTACATGTACTGTATGTGCATGGTCATGTCATATGTTTTCTCTCTTGCCATATATAGTAGAACCTCATTGATACGTTCCCGTTGCGTATGTTTTTCTGGTGCCGACATTTGCAATCAAGAACACAAAAGATGACCCCAGTTGAGTTACGCTCATTTTTTACTGGTTCATACATTCCCGGAACACACAATTTTTCGGCACCAACATTCAGTACATCGCCAAACTGCAATTGTGTGACACGTTTTCAGGCCGCTAGATCCCCTGTAATCAAGAAAATATACTGGGCACACCCAATCGAGAACAGTATATAGCTGCTCGCTGCAGCAGCTTCATCGCAATACTCGCCCGTCCGTCTCACATGAAACTGCCGGTGCACTCAGTTTCTCATTGTGATACCAGCAAATCTTCTCTGGGGTCCTTGCACGCAGCATTTATTTACATTTATTTACAGTACACCCTGCAGCGCCGAAGCATTATAGCAGGGGAGTGGGTACAACATGAAGTGACTAGCATGAGAGTATAATCACACAAAAGGGAGGGATGACAAAGGAGCAATGCATAAGATTTTTAAAAAAGTACATGAAAAAAGTACAAGAAAAAAAATTCATTGAGCCTGCAGTCATTGGTTTGGAAGAAAATTGCAATTACAAAGAATGATAAGCATCTTCACAGCTGTCACCGCCAATCTTATTGCGATAAGCATCTTCACCCATCTGTTTCACAGCGTTTGGTGCCGTTGGAAGCGTAGCGCATGCTTTTAATAGGCGATAACCGAAATGTGCCGCTGTTCCCACCTTCAGACTGCGATCGTATACGTTTCCTGGCCACTAATTCCCATGTAAACAAGAAAAGGCGCTAGGTGCATGCAATAGAGAACAGTATATAGCCGCCCATCTCACGTGAAAACGACTGTATGCACAGTTTCTCATTCTGATACCAGTAAATCTCCGCCCCGGTCATCGCACGCCACATTCACAGCTATCGCCGCCAAACCTATTGTGATAAGCATCTTCACCTATCTGTTTTACAGCGCATGGTGAATAGTGCCATTGGTAACATACTGCATGCTTAGTAGGCAATAATCTAAATGCGCTGCCGTACCCTGCTACAGGCGATGCAATGTGGGCATCTCATTTCACTTCAGCAGTATTTAGCGTTGCCCACCAGCCTGATTTCACTTCGGTTTCCCATCGCCCTCTTAAAACACCATGCAATAGAAAAACAACAAAACACGTCTCGAGCCGCCGGAGCACCACCAGCTCGACACGCATCAGCGTGCCGTGCCGCAACGATCCGCATGACGCTTTGCATTAAGTAGATGTCAACAACAGTTGAGTCTGTCAAATTTTTTTTCTTACTTTGGATCAAATGTTTTTCTGGTTAGTACGTTTTTCCTCGTGTTTTTTTTTTTTTCCAAAACATATGAATGACGTTTTACTGTGCTAACAATAAGGGGGAGAAAAAGCATTGTGGTTTTCTTTCTTTCAGAAGGTTAAAGTTGTGTTTACTATGTGCAGGCATTTTTCACTTAAAATGTAGTAGTTTGTAGGCAAGCCTTTCACATTCAATTGTTCACCATAGTTCAGCTAGTTATTGTAGCTTTGTGTTTGGCGTTTATTCATTTTGCAAGTGGCAGTACCCATCTGAATGTGACTGCCCACCCTGCCACTCATGCACGCAGACACTAGTGCCACGTCTTCCTCTCCATCTCTCTGATCATGAATGACTGCAATAATGACTGCAGAAAAACAAAGAATGGGATAAAAAAAATGCCATAGTTAGTCGTTGCCACTGACTGAACACGGGCCTGTCTGGCCCATCGTCACTGGCCGAGATGTATGCAGTCATCGACTTGGCTGCTGTCAACTTCATGTTTCATTCATAAAGCCAGGAGTGTGGAGCCATTGTTTGGGTCTCTGGAGATGTGAAAGATTACGGCATTATGATGGAATTGAGCATAAAATCTGACTCTATGGCTGTCTAGAAATTGAATGGAAATATGGGAGTTTGATATATGCAGTTATGCAATATATGCAGTTGCTTCCACATACACACAGACAAATCAGGTTTAAAGATATGTACGAGTACCGCATTCTGCCTTTTTTTCCATTTGCTTTTCGTTTTGTCAAGTGTCGGCGCTTCTTTCGCCGTTACAATGAAACTATAAATTAAGGTATATCATTAGTAGAAGTAATATTAATGGTGCCGGGCCTGGTTAACTTGGTTTGCAGACGTAGCTTAGTTCTGATCGATAGGCACACATATTTTTATCCGAGTAGGCGTCCTTTTCACTATTGCGTGCACATGTGAGCTGGCCAACCACTCATGATTCATTACGATGTAATGTTTTATGACAGCGTGCCGTCCAAAATAGAATTTATTTTCATCCTTGATGGTTTCCACAATGTGTGCGACATCATATGCCTTGCGCTAAATTAAAACAAAATCAGTTTTTGCCACAATTGCTGCAGATGAATCTGTGGCAGTGACCAGGGATGACAACTACATAGTCCTTATTCCTTTATGCATGCCCTACGGTTCCCGCTAATGACAATGGCGATGCGAACTCCACTGCTTCATTTCGATTGGATGCCAGAGCCACCCGTGCCACTTTTCCTCTTTTGCATCACACATTTGCACCGCTCAGCATGCTCTAGGGATCATCCAAATTAGCCTTTGCACAGCCAAATATGTCTGAATTAACAAGAGTTGGAGGGCAATAAATAATGCAGATGCTTGCTGCGACCAGAGGGCAAGTGTAAACTATCAAATTTTTCAGCTTAACAAGATTTTACTTATTCTGTTGCATGCAGTCATCTATGTTTGTCATGTATCCATGACTGTGCTGTACAGCATTTAAATCCTTAGGAAAGAGATAATGCAGTAGAACCTTGTTGATATGATCCCGTTACATACAATCTCCCAGCACCAATGTTCACTATCAACAACACAAAACATTACCCAATACAGTTACGCTTCTTTTATTACTGGTTCATATGTTCCTGAAAAATACGATCTTTCTGCACCAACCCTCAGTACATCACCAAACTGCGATAGTATGATATGTTTTTTGGCTGCTATATCCATTGCAAAATAAACAGGCTAGTGCACGATCGAAAACAGTAGTGACCCACCGCACTACCTTCTCCGCAATACTCAGCCACCCATCCCATGTGAAAACGCCGGCGCATGCTCGGTTTTCTATTCCAGTATACTGGCAAATCTCTTCCCAGGTCATCGCATACCACATTCACCGCTTACGCTGCCAACCCTATGCGATAGGTACTTCACCTACCTGTTCATGGCACATGGTGCGTAGTGACGTTGAAAGTGCACTACATACTGTTAATAAGCAATAACTCAAACACGGTTCCCTGCTGCAGGCCATGCATAGTGAGAGTTATGTTTCGCTTTAGTAGCATCGTAGGCATCAATGTCGTCTTCCAGCTCGATTTCATTTTGGTTTACCATCGCGGTATCTCTCATTATGAAAACAACAACGTGCCTCTCTGGTCACTCGGGTCCTACCACCTCGACTCTTGTCTGTCGGAATTTGCCAAGTAGGCAGGAAGTCAAAGCTTATCGCCAAAATGCTCCACTTGTAGAAGCTGCTGACCCAGGCCGAATTCAAGGAGCAGAAACACGAGCTTGCGGAAGCCGCCATAACAATGCGCTTCTCAGGCCACTCTAGCCCCACCAGCTCAGCGTGCATCAGCAGCTCATGCTGTAACGATTTGCGCAACTCTTTGCATTGCATAGATTTCAACTACAGTTGAGTCTGTCAAATTTTTAGTGACTTGAGATCGTACATTTTCCCAGTTTGTATGTTCTTTCCCACATTTTTTTTTTTCCCACACGTATGAATAAGATTCTCGAATAACAATTATCATGTGGCAATAACAAAACTTACGTGCTACAGACCAGAGTGTCAAACTGAAGCTTTTTTTGTTCTGGTTCAGCAAAATCTGTTCATCTCTGGTTAAACTCCGGAGCAAAAATTAATGGCTCAGGCTGGTTTGAACTGGTTTGTGTTCGTCTGTGTAACGTAAGAGTATTTACAGCAAACAGCATAATTTTTTTGTGTGGAGAAACTAGACGTGCTCCTGAGCTGTATGGAAACACTAAAAAAAGGTTACATGTGGTTTTCTGCATGCTGCAAGCAGTTAAAAAAACTAAATCACTGTGTGCAAGCACACCTAAGAGGCACCATGTCATTTCTACCATAGAGTTTTATACAATAATTACTTAGAGGGAATTCTGGTGCTAGTGTGTACAAGAGCTGCAATGGGAGCTGTTGAGTTAGCGTGGGAATTATGGGAAGTGTGTAACATGAATTTGCCTAACTTCATCCTTATGGCTTCAGACAGCTTTGTGGCTTTTTAAACTCTTCATTTTCAACACTGTACTGCATAATAAATATTTGGATAAACATTATTAAAATTGTTTGACTGCAGGATTCAAACACAGAACCTCTAACACAGGAGCCAGATATTGAGACCATTACGCCACAGACGCATGCATTGATAAGCGATATGAAATGCCTTTGTGAATTTATCGCTGGCAGGCCAGTGCCTTGAGACGCTTGGCGCATTTCGGTTTGGCCACCTCAACAAGCTCAAGCGTTGCAAATAGTAGCGGTTGTGTGTGTTCGCTGCGTCTTCTGCACTTTGAAGAGTATAGATTGCTTAAATTTACTACAATGAAGGCATATAAAGCGTAATAAACAAGGCCACAAGAACACCTGAATCCACAAGCTTGAAGATCAGACAAATCCATGTACTTCCCATCATTCCCATGGTGGCTCAATGATTGCAGCACCAGATTTCCCCCTAGTATATTGTAGGAAGCTATGATTTCTACCATAGTTACTTCAGTTTGCATATCAGTGTGATCAAAAAAGACCATCTAGCTAGGAAGTGCTTCTTTATTTCAGCAATCCCATACGTCTTCCACCATGGGAGAGCTCTTCGATGGTTGCCCGTTTCAAACGATCGCCAGTGTGTTACTAACAATCTTGGATTGTAGTGCGAAGTGACACAGACAGAGACTACAAGCAGACAGGACGAGCACACCGTACCAAACTTGCCCAACTTTCTATCCTTTTGTGTTACTAACAAGCCTGCCTCCCAATAACCTGCATTGAAAACCGCAATAGCAATTTTGCCAGATCTAAGATGACGACAAGTCTGCATGCATTTACAAATGAGTTAGCATGGTTGAGCTACAAGTGTAGGCAATGCATAGATGAAAAGCTCTAGAAGGTGGCCAACCTGAGCCAAAAACCATTTTTAATGCGAAGCATTCTTCTCTCAGTCATGCCAGATTTGAGGGTCTATCTTGGTGCCTCACCATTTTCGTGGGTCAATGAGCAGACAGGTGCTGCCATCTGCAGTCAAGGAAGGGAAGTAGCTGAGGCTTCAGTTGGCAGCTGCAAACATGGGGGTCAATTAAAACTCTTGCTTGGGCTAGTTGGTTCATGCTTGAAGTAGTAAAGGTAAGGCGCAGAAGACCAGGACTCAAGAAGAAAAACACAAACGACAGGACTGGTGCCTGGGGGTCAATGGAGGAGAACCAGCCAAGCACATTGAGTGCAAGATCATTGCCCACATGTGACGTGTTCTGAAAGTGTCTCGTTGTTCGAGACATGCGTTTGGCCGCTATTGTATTACCTGGAGCAAGAGATGCGAATGAGCATCGCTAGCTGAGGTTTCGGTTGGCATCGGTTAGGCGGAAGATGAAGGAGAACCAGCCAAGCGTGTTCAGTGTGAGTTCATCACGCACATGCAACAATGCTCCTTTCATCCACCAAGCACACGTGTCTTCAGCCACTAGGGCGCCACCAACTTAACGAGCATCGACATCTCAAGGTGGCACAATTCGCACAATGCTTCTCATTACGTAAATGTCAACTACAGTTAAGACTGCCTTTTTTTTTTTCAGTCTCATTCTGAAGTGAAAAAAAATGTTTTTTTTAAGTACTAACTATCTGATTCAGTTCCAGCTCATGCAACTTTTTTTTTTTTTACATTCTCCATTCATTTTCGATTTGGTACCATGCTCCATACTGTTCCAAACTGAGAATTTATCTGCTCCAAGCTTCTCCAAAATTACTTTGGGCTATTCCATTCTTGTTATTAACTTTTTGATATTTGGTTTCCAAGAACTATGCAACAGATCCTGAAAATAAATATTTCAAAAAAAATTAAGAGTTTGCAAATAATCAAATACTAACAGGCCTAAGATGTGGTTAGATTTTTAAATTTAAAAAATTTTTACAAGGAGTTCTTAAGCCCACAAACTTCCCGATGTTCACATGTGTCCATGTCAAAAGTCATGAAAGTCACCCCACTAGGTGATGTTTGCATGAATCACATGAGAGTTCTCATCCTTTTGTCATAAAAACTTGCACGGCACACCTCGCCAAGTGTTTCTGCTACCCATGGCACACGAATGTGGTGCAATGCGTCAAGTGGTCCTCGTGATAAAAGCCCATATGTGCACATGGCACAATGTATTTATTGGCTTGTCGTCCTCAACGGCTGTTTTATTCCATTCTTGTGCCAAGGCAGAAATCGAAAGTGGGCAGAGCACATGTACGTTTTGCAGGAAAAAATGCACTATGCTAGTTGGTAAGTCATGTGTTCATTATGTTACATCTTCTACAGCATGGGTTCTCAAAGTGGGTTCCGTAGAACCCAGGGGTTCCGCAGGCCCCTCCTCAGTGTCCTGCGAGCCACTGATAAATTTTCCCTGGTTCTGCACTTACCAAGTGGCTAAAACGGCGAACCATGTGCATTTTTTGCCGTTTGCAGATAGGTGCCACTGGTGTGCACGCTGAAGTATACGTTGGAGGATAAAAGGTGCCCTGGACCACTTTTTATAGAAATGGAGAAATGTATTTGAAGTGAAAATAGGATATTTCAGAAATACTTTGCCGCTAAAAGTACTGTAGTGCGTTCGGCAGAAGCGGAGTTATTGGCAATCAAGCATGGCATCCACTGTGCTCCCGTTCCTTCTTAAATGCCTTGCACTGTGAAGGCTACGGCGCAGCGGGGCATGCCCACAACGCCCCGCCTTCTAGATGCCACCATGGTGCGCAGTTCAAATTTAATTTGGGTATTAACATAGACGCCAGGACTTCCTCCTTTAGTGCCTACGACGCGCTAAACAGAAGCCAAACGCGGTTGTCCTGAGCGAGCCGCAGTGGGCTTAGCCAGTGGCCTTGTGGTGACACCCCGCGGCAGCCGCAATAACTATGCCATTTCGCTGAACACAACTTAATCTCAGCTATCGGGTAATAGCAGCCGCCTAAGGGAATTATGAAGTAGTGTGTCCGACGACAAAATAGTGCGTCCAGAAGAGAGTGAGGACAGGTACTTCTATTGAAAAGAGAGCGTTTGAGAAAAAGGTGACTGCACAATTCACTTGCAAGCTCCATGCACCACGTACAACAGCAAAATTTGGCTGAGATGTTCACAGCAGTGTGTGCTACCTGAGGGCTATGTTATTTCACCAAGCCTGAGGGGTGGTTCAGGGCCCCTTTAAAAATTAAATGCACCGAGCAGCACAAGCCAGCTGGTTCTAGTACAGTAGCTCGGCGAGCGCGGAGCATTGCAAATGCGCGACGCAGAAGAGCAAAAACGGCGTTAGTGTCCAACCGAAACGAAGCAGCGAAGTCCGCATAGTCTTCAGCAGAAATCTTACATGATACGCGACTGACAGCAACGCCGGAATGCTTCGAGTCTGATTGTGCCCTAAAGCCTTTATTCTTGCGTTTATTGCCGCGTATAAAACCGTGTTGGCGGCTGGCCGCGTGCCTTCATAACTGTGTAGTTGCCATCCATGATTGCGTTGATGAACCACCGTTGTTTCGTCCGGAGCGGTTGCAGCAAATAGTAGTTTCATTGCGACTCGGTGCACGCGTCGGCCGCATGCCTTAAAAACTGCATAGTCACCATCATCCATGATTGCGTCGTAACGACTGTGGTTTCATACGCATTTGTTACAAGAAATGGTAGTTTCATTTTGACAAGGCGTGTGTGTCGGCCGCTTGCATTCAGAACCGTAAGGTCGCCGTCCATGATTGCATCGATAGCAGCCACAATTCTGTCCACTGTGGTTGCGGCAAACAGTAGTTTCGCTTTGACTCGGTACAAAGCTGTCGAAGATGAAAAGCACCAGCTATATCGCGATGGACGGACAATTTGTTGGCAACCAGCTCACTGGCAAAAAAAGAAAAATTATCGAGATGTGAGCGCCATATTGAAAACCGTGCCTCAGATGATAACGCGCGCCGCGGCCGCGTTGTGAAGGAAGCCGTAAGGCCTTTGTCGCTGCGATCGCTAATCAATTGCGAGATGACGAGAACTGCAGCTTCTACACTGCTCTTGTACAAAATAGAAAAAGCATTTGCCGATTCATTCAGTAAATAAAAGCGTATTGATGTAGTAAGTGTTGTTTATTGCTTTCTTGATACCCTAGATCATTCAACATTTGGTCCAGTCGGACATTTCTTTTTTTTTTTTCGGTCCCATAAAATCCGAATTAATTATGTTTTACTGTACTCAGAGTAGAGTCGGCACTAATTCTAAGACCTCTTGTGATGAAATGTTACAAGTGTTCTTGTGTGATAAGCTCTGAAAACTGTCATTCTTTCCCAGCATGCCTTGGTTGTAACGCTGTCTTGTCTTGGCTCATAATGATTGCACCCAGTTTGGACCATGCTGGTTGCATATCGCCGTCAAAGTAGCCTGCCCAATGCCACCATTGGCCCCAAACATGTTGTGCACTAACGCATAGCCTCACTATTAGAGGTGGAGATGGGGGTGGGGTCCTTGGTGCTTCACGGAGCTTAGCAGGTTTCCTTGGGACCAACATGATTGAGAACCCCTGTTCTACAACATTCATTTTGGTATGCATTTTGTAAACCTGTTGCTATTGTGCCACATCATGCAAGTAAAATCATGGAGAAACAAAAGTTTTGACGTTACCATTTGGAGTTTTCAACACTGCTTCTAGCAACTTCCTGCTGCATAAGCTTTATGCTCTACATAGTATCTGTAGGGTACAGTAAGAGAGTGATATCTGTACATTTTTTTTTATTTAATCTTCTGATTGAGCCGTAGCTTACCTAGTCATGTCATCTTGTATGTTATTTTTCTTTTGCTGCTATAGGTTATTCTAGCTTTGTGTTGTAAATTGCAGTTAGTTGGTCATCCTAAGTATCCCACAGTGCTGCGAAGGTGTAGTGAGGGACCTGCATATGGCCACTTGTCTGTGCAGGGCGCTTGAACCACAACGACGTCATCAACCAACTGGAGGCAGACACCATCCACATTGTCACTGGGTTGGGCCTTGAGTGCAGTGCCCGCTTCTTTGCCGGCTCCCATGCCCAGTATGCCTCCCTCTGCCTTTTGGTATGCTGTTACACCCAGCATGCTTTGGCAATCATTCCAGAATATAATAACATTTCTTTCTTTTTCTTGTATATTTACTCATGAATACTGCTATCTCGGAGAGATCATAACGGGTAGGTACATAGCAAATTCTACATAGAGTAAGGCACAACATACATGACATAAACACTGCCCGTAAAATTGAATTAATAACAGAATTTGTTAGACGCATTAAGGCACAACAAAACCATAAGTAACACTGCAGATTAAAAAAAAAAGACTACACTATGAGTGCTTTTCAAACGACAATAAATCTTGGGTAGAAACTTCATCAGAAAGGCTTTCCATTCCGTAATGGTTGTTGAAAAAAAAAAGTACCTAAAACAGTTTGTATTTCACGTAAATAAATATGTTACTATAGCATATCCTTCAGAGTAAGTGTTATTGTGTGGTGTATCGATGTTGTAATAGCCTTTGACCAACTGATGGAAGAACTTCGTTTTTTATCCTCAGCCGAGAAGAATATGTAGAATGTCATCACACTTGTGTGGTTACAACTAAAGTGTTCTTTTTAGGGTTAAATTTCACAATATTTCATTTTCATGACTTTGCTATTACAGTGAAATGTTGGAAAACGTAGGTGCATCTGCAAGGGTCAAAAGAAAGGTTATAGCATACAAATTTGGCATAAACTTTATTGATCTGCCTTTAAGAGGAATAGCATGAATAGTGTGTGTGCTCATACAGTCATATGCCAGCTTATCGGATAAAAGCAGTGCGCTTTCATTAAAATTAAGAATACATAACTTGAATGAAAGGAACGTTGTAGCACTCACCATTTTGTGTCTTTAAAGGGATGCAAAAGAAAAACGTGGAAGGGGCCCTGAACCACTTTTTATTGAAGTGGATAAATGCATTTTAAGTTAAAATAGGCTAATTTCAGAAATACACGTACTCTGCTGCAAGAAGTACTTCAATGCGTTCAGCAGAAGCGGAGTTAATGCCTTGCACTGTGAAGGCTACGGCGGAGTAGGGCATGCCTGCAACACTCCGTCCACTAGACTTCACCGTAGCACACAGTTCAAATTTGATTTTGGATGTTAACATAGACACTATACTTTCTATTTTAGCGCCTACAACATGGCAAACGTAAGCCAAATGCAGTTGTCCTCAGTGAGCTGCAGTGTGCTTAGCCAGTGGACTCGTTGTGGCACCCCACGGCAGCCGCAGTATCTACGCTACATAGCAGACCATAGCTACATGCAGCTGCAGCGCGTATGCACAGCGTTTGCTTTACGTATGACAGGGCTTGAGCGCATGCTCGCACTCATATGCACCAGTCTGACTGTGCTACATGGTGCAGACCAGCTTTGTCCTTCCCCAGCTTGACCGACGGATAGTAACCATATCCAGGCAGCCGAGTGTGAGCAGACAATAGTCGACTTCTTCCAGAAGTACATAATTATTATTGAAATTTGAAAGCATATTTTTGTTTACTTCAGCCTGTTTATTAAACTTCATCAGTAAATGTACACAGTAACAGTAACAAGAAGTGCTCTGATCTAAACGCCCTTCTTGATTGGCATCAGCTATTGGCCAATAGCAGCCGCACATGGGAATATGCTATATTATGAAATAAAGCATCCGGAAAAGGGTGAGGAGCAGGTTTCTGTTGAAAAGAGAGTGTTTGAGAGAAAGAGTCACATGCCAAACTTCTTCCTTGACCTCTATTTTGGCTTTAACCCAACAAATGACATTTGCTGTCTGTCATTCAATGTTGGCTGAAGACATCTAGCTAAATACTCGGTACTCAAAACCAAAACTTACAAAGAAAATAAATTTTCTTGGTTTGTTCGTTGCCTATAAGCAACACTTATCCATAAAGCGTAAGTTGTAAACTCGACTCGTAAAGAGTCATAAAGAGCCGCCTTTGTTATGAAGGCCATTAGAGATGGAAAGTACACTTCTGGAATACCAGAAATGTCAGTCCTGCCATGATTGGTATCTTGTTAAGCCAGTAAAGTTGCAATAATGAAAAACAGATTTTAAGTTTCTCTGCTAGCTCCTTATTGCATCATGAGAGCTGGACAGTCTCTGCTTGAGACTAGTTGATATTTTATCAATAAACAAGAATTACATTGCATTCTGAAGGAACCAGATACAACACAGAGAGGTTTGATAACTTTTTCATAACTAAAGTGACCTTAACAAAAACGAGGAGGAGCGGCAACATGGCCGGCAACTTATCAAAACAAAAATATCACTCTTTCTACTTCACTTGATAGCCTAATTAGCACACACTTGTGCAGGTGGAGTCTGAATTATAGAACAGCACGCTGTAAGGTGGCTAAAATTTCAGTCATCCTTATACATTATTTCTATGGGGCCAGAGGCAGTGCAGCAAAGCTGTCCAAGTAACTGAGTACATCCCAATATCGATGTCCAAACGGTCGGTTGGCAACTGACACAAAGGTGCAGCAGCATGCACAGAGCCAGGAGATTCAGCAGGTCAGTGGTGTTGGTAGAGTGTGGTGCGAGGCAGCAGCAGCAGTACAGTGGGTGTGTGGCATGTTGCATGGCCGTCGACTTGACAGCACAAGCTGGTTTGGTGCATTGCCAGGTAGCCAACAGCTTGTGGGAGTTGAGTGTCACAGTGGCGAAAGCACTCATCGCAGCACCTCATGATGGCTGTAGTAGACTAGGCTATGCAGCCAGCCATTGCCACCTTGGAGGCTACGCGCAGCAGACACAACTACACACAGTGCAAAGATGAAATGATTTTTCTTTCTTTTTGAGATAGCAGACATATACAGTCTAACCTTGATATATCGAATAGCGCACTGATCGCAAACTAGTTCGATATAGCCACAATTTTATACATAAAATCATGTAAAAAACGCATCAAAAACTTCTTCAAATCAATCAACAAACCAAGGGCGCGATCGGGAATTGTTGTTTGGAGTGTGCATTCGGTTACACCGCATGCAATTTGCCAAGGCAACGCTGACTTCGTCTGCCAGGAGCATGCAGTCAATTACGCCGTACGCAATTAGCATAGGCCGCGCCGACTTCATCAGCCGCGCGAAGTCGGTACGGTCTAGGCCGATCACGCGCTCCAAATAACGATCCCCGGCGCAGTAAACTCAAAGCTTCACACAAAGTATTTATTTATTTAGTTGGACGTACTGAAGTAGTGTAGCCTGCTTCTTATTGGCAGCCGCGTGCTTAAACATGGAGTCCTCAACATAGTCTAATCGATCCACACGCAGTAGGCCGGTGCCCTTTATTGCGCCGCAGTAGCGCAGTAGAAGGGCCAAAGCAATTACAGCCGCAGTTGAAATCGGGAGCGGGACAACATCGCCGCTTGCAGGATCAACCTCGGCAGCGTCTTTGTTTGGCCACTACTTCTGCTGCAGTCTCCACGACCACCAATCGAAATATTTTGAAACACTATCAGTAACAAAGTATTAAGTGGTGTCTGCCAAGGAGTCTATGAGTGAGCCATGTGAGCGTGCGCTGTCGTGCATCTTTGAGGATGAAAACTGCTAGTTGTCGTGAGGCGTGGCAGGCGTAGAGTGCGGCACCAAGGAGGAGTCAGTGTGGCAAATGCAATGCGTCGTTGATGTTGTCGAACCAGCCAAGCCGCCACGTTTGTACGCCGCTACGTTCAAATAGCGCCCTCGGCGCGATCGATGTGTGCAGCTATAGTGCGCAGCAGTCGGGAACGCCCATCATGCCACCGCTAATTTTGAGGGTGTTGCGGAAAAGCTCACCACCTGTCCGCAGAGCGCACATGGTCTGGGATGGTAGAGTTCAATATATCCATTTTACGTCCAACCCCGTTCAAAATAAAAAATACATGCAATTTTCCTGGTGATATAGAAAGCGTTTGATATACACAATAATTCAATATATCCGTGTTTGATATATTGAGGTTTGACTGTATAAGTTTCATTTATTTAACTCAAAATTATCAGTTCAGACTCAGCTGGGTCACTCCCATTCAGACTGATCAAAATTCTACTCAGCTGGCTCACTCGCATTAAGACTCAACAAAATTCTACTCAGCCGGGCTCACTCAAACTCAATCTTATCAAAATTCTGCTCAGCCGGGCTCACTTGGATTCAGACTCACCAGAATTCTACTCAGCAGGGCTCATTCGGACTTAGACTGGCCAAAATTCTACTCAGCCAGGCCCACTCAAACTTAGACTCACAGATTGGTCCAAGTCTGAGTAAGTTGACTGATGAGCGAGTTTGCCAACCTTTGGTCAAAAGCACCCACATTGTGCCCCATGAATAATTCCTACAACTCAAAGAGTGGTGTACTTTGCTTGGCTAAACACCAAACATGCGTTGAATCATGGCACGTCAAGTAAAAAATCATTTTGCGTGCCATTTGCAGCCACGATTACAGCTCACTGAGAAGGGGAAGGCATTCATTAGCGACCACAGTGTTATGGTTACAATAAGTTATGCAGCTGAACTCGTCCCTCCTCAAAAACAGTCTTTTCTGCTCTCCGTGTTTGTCTAATTTATAAAGTTTTAGTAACACGTTGACCAAACAACCTAATTGGGAGCGCCACCAGAAATTTGGCCACTTTTCGTCACTTTTCGGCCATGAAACACAACTGGCATGGTCGACTTTAGAAGTGCAAGCGCCTCTGCCGAAGTTGATGGTGTTACATCCACATACCCTTCGTCTATCCCTATTCTTGCACAAAACATAACTCATGAGTCGTAACAATCTGCTAGTAGGGTACGCCGATTGAAGTATAGTTATTCAAACAATCATGCAAACTACTGAGCACCCTTGTCGCCTTATATGTTTATACCGTTTTGGGCCAAACTGGTAGCCATTATTTTTTTCGATTCAGGTTCGATTCAGGTTCATGCATGTTCCAAAAATATTGGTTCAGGCTTGGGTTCAGTTCCACCCAAAATTGCAGTTCCGGCACAGCTCTCAGTTCAGGTTTAGGTTCAGTTCAACACACTGCTTTCAAGCATGTGTAGCATTTGCTGTTCTTTCATAAAATTTGCAAGCATTTTAGATTATGTTCATGTCTTCTTTTTATTTATTTTAAAACTATTTCTCTTTCTTGATTCAGCATCTCTTCTTCAGGGCAGAACAATAGGTGCTTCAGCAGTTTAAAGGAACAATATATCATAACTCATGACAGTGGAACATGAATTTCCACCTGCAGAGCAAAACATTGCATTTCAAACTAGACTAGTCTTAAAGCATGAATGTTTCTAAATTTGCCTAGCTGTATTCTGCATCATTTGTATAGTTTTGCAGTTGCCTGTTTTAAGTAGTTCTGGTTGAAGTCGCCTTTCACCTGTTTTTATTGTAGATAGACCGTGAGAAATATTTCCAAGGAGTGCAGTGGGTGCACGACTTGCTGAATGGCATACAGTTTGAGCCGGACCGGATCCAAGTTGTGGCTAACAAGATGGTCAAGGATGTGGTCAAGAAGAAGCGCTCAGGAATAAAGATCACCGGAACGCTCATACGGATACTCTCCTTTCGGCCAGAAAGTAATCATACCGCTGGCAGCATGCTCCGCCAGCAGACCTTCCTGTACGACTTGCTGCGGCAGCTGAAGGTGGATCCAACCAAGGTGAGGATCCCTTCAGTATTTTTGTACCCTGCCTTGGCTAAAAAACCGTGGCTTCATTATTCAGGGATTGTTGAGTTTAACCAATTGTTTTCATCAAATCTTTGTGTGCCCTTATTGCTGGCAGGTGATAAAAAAACTGATGGAGGTGAAGGAGTTCCTGACACGACCTGAGAACTTGACTGTGCACCTGGCTGCAAATATTGAAAAGTTGTCACTGCACGGTAATCTGCATACACCTTGGATAACCTGCATAACCAGACAGCCAAGGCCTCCAGCCCCTATGAAAAGGTACAGCACATGTTGTTATATTGAAGCTCGCAAGTCTTTTCCTGAAATGGTGTATGTGCAGCCCTTTAGGTCATACCAAAAGGGTGAAAGTTTGTCAACCATGTAGGCAGTGAAAATTTCCTCATGAGTAGTGCATGCTTATTCAGGGCTCAGTCTATCTTTGTTTTTTTTTTTTTTCACTTGCAACATTGTCAATTCACAAGTGCATTCACTGATTGGCTGGAAGCAAAACTGTATCGAGATACTGAGCAAGATTTTGACTTTTTATGACAGTCAAACACCTCTACAATGAATACCTTTACAACGAAATTACCCGTGTAACAAAGGACTCCGTATGTCCCAGCCGAATTTGTATTTTTCATATCTATTGTGACACCTCTGTAGTCAAGAGTAGTACTACAGCGAAATTACCTGTACAAGGAAGGAATTTAGGTGACCCCGACAGCTATGACTGAGCTGCAGTGTTCATGTAGGGAGCAACAAAACGAAGGGTCATGCTTTCCTTTCTGAATTTTGTTTCCTAACAGCCACACAATCATACCAGTGTGCTGTCACAAGTTTTGCAGTTTCTTTGCATATACAGTTGAACCTCGACATAACGAACTTCAGTGTAACAAAATTCTCAATACAACGAAGTATTTAGCTTTTCATTGCCTCTTGTGCATAGAACACCATGTATTTAGAACCTCAGTATAACAAAGTGTGTTTGTGTGCAATTTCAATATAACGGAATTTTGCTTCTGCTGCAAAGCAATACAAGGAATGTCGAGACAAGAAATGGAAACTTACACGGACGCAAATGGCCAAATGATTAAACTACAAGCGGCTGCTTGCAAACACGCCTCTCAAATTGTGCGTAGCGCTACAAGAGTAACACCCCAAGCAGGATTCAGCATCATGTTCTGTATAAAGACCAAGTGCGATAAGATCCTATCACGTCCTGTGCACTTTGTGCTTTAGGTGCGAGTGAAAGTGTGCAAGGGTGAGACAAGAAAGGATGGTGGCTTCACGAGTGCCGCCTTCTCATGCGAGCAAAGGGAAAGAGGGGGAGGGGAGCAAGCTCACGGTAACACTATCAAGTGTGCGCAAGGGGCAAATAAATAGGGTGGGAGGAGGAGAGCTAAGTTCGTGCACGTCGCGACTTCTGGCGCACGTCTAGGCTGTGGCTGTGCATGGCTGTAAGCGCGGCTGAGTATACACGCAGCCGTGCACCCTGCTTTAGAGGTAATCTGCCGCGTGTGCAAAGAGTGGGAGTGCCGAGACGGCGTGGCATCATGTAAGCTTTCTTCTTGTCCGTTTAGTATTGGAGGTTGCGTAATCTCGAGTTTAGGTGGCTCGTTGGAGCAAGAGGCAGACGAAGCATTCGCTACCCGCTGCCGGCGCTTTTCATGATAGCCATGTGGGCGGAGTGGGCGCGAAAGTGTGGCTGGCTTCACTTAATTCATACCGCTGATCTGAAAGTATCATTGATGTGGCATGAAACCATATCATTCGTCGTCGACTCCCAAATTCATCAACACAGGTTGTTTTCTCATTCAAATTTCCTTTTTTCGATTGCCCAATAATTCAGAAGATTATGCGGCCCCTTTTCATGTATGAAAAATCGATCAGCAACTGTACTTATGTGCACATAAGTTCAAATTTCAATACAGCAAAATTTCAATATAACAAAGAAAATTGGCGATTTTGCCTACTTCATTATATCGAGGTTTAACTGTATTGGTATATGTGCAAAGAACATATACCCTATTGCAAAACCCAGTATCCAGTCTCCAGTGCCATGCCGGATTATGGGCCCAGTTTCGTGTGCTGGACGCTGGGGCACTGTGTGCCTGTGTGAAAAGCAGCTCTAGATTGTGAAATGCGTGGTGCCTGGCCACCGTATATATTTTTTTTTAATAGAGGAAGCAAACGAGAGTGTTTTAGTGCAATAAAAAATGAGAAAAGAGAGTAAAAATTAAAAATGGTACCACCAGGATTCAGTCGTCTGACCTACGGATCCCAAGTCTAGTACTTTACCACTACACCATGCCAGCACATGGCATGTTTTGAATAATTTGGCATATCAAGACCCAGGTGCAGCTTTAGTTTTGCACAGACATGTCTCGTGCATACATAATAGATGCTCTATCACCCCGTAACTAAAACTTACGCCTGTATCAAAAAGAAAAAGTTCTTGTTCTTATTCAATAGTATGCACAGAAGTGCCGTAACACTGATTTTCTTTTGCGATTGGTATTTTAACTTCGAAAAATGTCCTAAATGAACCGCTGATCTGGGATGCTGAATGGGCCTTTACTGCCGATTTTAATAGCTGTTTCTTGTTCTTCGCGCAAGGGATATGCAAAATTTTCTTAGTTCAACAATATATTTCAATTGACACGTCTGTCTAGTCACATATCTTTGCCAGAGAAGCGTAGGTTAATGCTGGCAGCCTTCAGCAACAGCACATGTGTTTATAACGTGTGTCATCGCTTCTTGTGCTGACACTGTAGACATGAAAAAAATATTTGTATAAGAACACCGATGCGAAAGCTGAAATATAGAGGGACTTTTGCTTGTTAGAGTTGTTGATTCCTGAACCCAGATGGGCCGGTAACATGTAGACGGACTCGGCGGGTATGTTAGGCTTAAGCTTAGGTGGAAGGGAGCGATCTTGGCGCGGCTACCGGGTGAATGCTAGAAAATGTGTGTTTGAGCCTCGACACCTTTTATCCATTACGTTCTAGTGCACTAAAGAAAGTGGAAGAGCATGAATTGCCTCAGCTTTGTTATCGGTATGATTATATCAATCAGCGGTAGGCTTCCTGGGGGTCTGTTTGAACAAGTCTGAATGACTTATTGGTTTTGTGACGACTCCACAACACTGCGACAACGACGACAACTCGTATTCATCCTTTGCGTACAAGCCGCAAAAGAATGGGGCGTAATTTTGTTCAAGAATATACAGGCACTATATTCTGGAACCAGCATGGCACAAGCGCAACCAGCACAGTTTCCAGTACGAGCAGGTGAACTGCAGCGAGAACCAGCATGTGTACAGTGCAAACCAGTGTGCCCCAGCGTCATATCAGTGAGACCAGCATCTCGCCCAGCGTGACCCAGCTATTATCCTGCATTCTCACCGATGTCCCAGTGATTCCCAGCTAGCGCCAGTGTCCCCAGTACGATACAGCATCAAAAAAACACTCTGGTTTCACACTGGAAGGCACCGGAAGACACTGGTTTTTGTAATAGGGTATGCACTGAATAGCTATATATGCAAAATGCGTCTATTGTTATATATGCACTTTTCAAAAACCATTGTAATGTCATTTACAAACAAGACTATGCCTTAATTTTTTAATATTCGCACAATAACCCACCTTTAAACAGGGTATCCAACTAGTATAAATATCTACCTGTCATCTTCTCAAGTACTCTATCTTGGTCACACCATGTTCAGACTTCTGGTGCAGCATGGCCTTAGTTGCCTTTGTGCCATTAAACCGCAACTAACCAACCATGTTCAGACAATAGCTAGCGATGCACTAAAAAGATATGTGAAACATACAATTCCATCTGCCCCAAAAGAGATTAAGCTTCTATTATACAAAATGTTAATCCGGCCCATATTAGAACATGTCTCACTATTCTGTTACCCTTACCATCTCTGTCATATAAAAGAAATTGATGCAGTACAAAAGAAGGCTGTGTGCTTTATATACCGCAGATTTGACAGATACTTCTCCCTGTCCTCTGCTCTTCCTTCAGTGAAATTAGCTCCACTCTCTGTTTACCACGAAATCGATTAACTGAAATTAATGTACAGTATCATTAGCTCTTCTTGTCAACCATCAAACTGTAAATACTCGTCCATTGCTAAAGAATCAACATGCAGTTTTCATGAACTTAACCTGAAACCACTTTTTGCTTGCACTAACACATTCAAACACAGTTTTTTTAAACGCAGCTTTTATTTAGTAGGCGATAATCCGAACGCGCCACCATTCCCTACTGCAGGTGGCGTGATGTGAGTGCCATGCTTCGTTTTAGCAGTGTCCGGCGTCACCCACCCACTTTATTTCATTTCGGTTTCCCATCGCCGTCTTAAAACACTATGCAATAACAAAAGAAGAAAACATGTCTTTGGCCTCCAAAGCCCCACCAGCTCGACGTGCATCCACTTCTTGTGCCTCGTGCACAACGATTCACGCAACGCTTCACATTACATAAATGTCAACTATAGTTGAGTCTGTGAAATTTTTTAGTTACTTCGGATCGTACATTTTCTCGGTTACTAAGTTTTCTTTCACGTTTTTTTTTTTCCAAGACATATGAACAAAGTTCTGCTGTAGTCAGTACTAAGTTGAAGCTCTGAGCATGACTCACTAGAGCTGTCCAAGTCAAATTGTTTACTTTAGATGAAGAAACACCCAACAGCACCACAGTGCCAGCACTGAAAAAGGTGGCCATTGTCACTGCAGCTATCTCAGTGTTGCCATTTTTGAAATGCAGAGGAGCCAGACCTCCAGTGTGTTTCTGGCAACTCCTCCCAAAGAAAATCTGTTTTCTGGGAAGCTGATGCCAACTAGTAGAACAGAATTCCCTCTAAAATGACAAAACAACTGCAATTTATCTGTGGCAGTCAGTGGACAAAAGGAAATCCCTAGACAAATGAGATTCATCAGTTGCATATATTGGGAAGGGGGAGGGGGTATACCTGGATGAGTGAGACTCATCTTTGGCACAGAAGAGATTCAACAAACTTATCCTAAACTTGACTGGCATTGCAGTGTCATTACACTCCAGAGCACACTGTTTGCATGCGTTACACAAGTGGTACAGACCCTGTACGTTCTCTGATATTTGCAGAGTACACTGACTTGGTCATAATACTGAGATTGTCTCATCAAATTTTACTTGTAGATGAACACCATATATTAGTAGACATCTGCAGGTTTCTTGGCAGCCCATGCTTTTCTCTATATGGAAGTGTGTAAGCTGTAGTCTACAGAATTTGCTACGTCGTCATCTCCCAGCCAGATACACACTCTTTCTTTATTCAAGATGTGCTACTTTATGATGAGCTGCCTGTACACTTCTCTCTGTTTACTGACTTTACTTGGTGTTACAGTTTTAGTTGTACCTAAGGAAGTGGTTTAGACAGAGTACATTCTTTAGGCAATGCTTTCTCATAAAAGCTTTGTCATGGTGCACTGTATCAAGAGAGCAAGACAGTGGTGCCTCGTAGAATGAACTTAATTAGTGCTGTTGGTGGGTATGTTTTGTGACACACTCGTTATGCGATACATGTTTTCCCATTGTTTCCTATGGGCAGCCTAATTATTTGTTTCCAGACCTCGATTATTATTGAGAAAAAGTAGATAATAATAATATTGCAATGCACTAGGAAAAAATTGACTGTGTATTTACCGAGGAAGAGGATGTTCGAGATCCAGAAAGAGGTAGTGTAGGATGGAGGAAGCGGGTACTAGTATTTACTATAATGTTGAATTCCAATGACGGAGTCGGAGCAGCCGACGGACTCCGCGAGCGAGCACTCGACTCTGGTGCAGAGCAATGCCTCCAGATCCGCGAGTGGAACACAACCTGCGCCGCCGGAGCAAAGCGGAAGCGGAAGTTCTATCACCGAGTTACCCAGGATACCTTGCGTGTTGTCATTTCATTCCGCTGTTTGCTCCCAGCACCGCTGCACCGCTCACTTGTCTCTTCAGCGCCATTCACCTGTTGCTTTTTTAAAAGCGCGGAATAGATATCTCGCCAAGCGTGCAGCAGCTTTTGCTTCCTCGCGAGTCGTGACCAGTGGCGCCTCCTAGCAGACAAACGTGGTAAAGGAAATACGTCACGCAGAGTTCCGGTCCACTCCGCCGATTTTGGCGGAGCATCTTTTTCTGCTCCACGGACTGACTCCCACTCTGAATCCCCTCCGACTCTCTCATTGGAACCACCTTACTCCCGCCCTCACTCTGCCATTGGAACAAACTTGCTCCGAAACGAGCAGAAAAACTTGCTCCGACTCCGCCATTGGAATTCAACATAATGTTCACACTCGCCTGCACTTCTAGGAACACTTCCTTGTTTTGTCTGGGTTAAAGGGGCCCTGAAACACTTTTTATTGAAGCGGAGAAATGCATTTTAAGTTAAATTAGACTATTTCAGAAGTACTTTGCCGCAAAAAGTTCTTCAATGCGTTTAGCAAAAGTGGAGTTATTGGCAATCACACGTACCATTTGTGGTGCTTGTACTCCTTCGTCAATGATTTGCACTACGAAGGCTAAGGCATTGCAGAGTGTGCCCACAACGCTCCGCCTACTGAACATCACCATGGCGCGCAGTTCGAATTTGACTTTAGATGTTAACGTAGAATTCACTATTTCCGATTTCGGCATCTACGACATGCCAAATGTGCCAAATTCTGTTGTCCTCAGCGAGCCGCAGTGCGCTCAGCCAGTGGACTCGTCGCGGCACCCACAGCGGCCACGGTATCTGTGCTCCGTAGTAGACCGCAGCTACATACAGCTGCAGCATTTGCTTTGTGTGCAAATCAGCTTTGTCCTGCACCAGCTTTACCGACGGGTAGTAGCCACGTCCAGCTTGCGCATTTTGGAGCACTATCAACAGCCAATTACTAAGCGAAGCCTGCCAAGGGATCAAACCAGGAGTGGCCAAGAGCTAGCGCGCGCTGGCAAGCATGCATGTGGTCTGACCTTTAAGTTTTGTATGGTTCGAAGCTAATTGAGTGTTCAAAACTAGTTGAAATTAGCGAGACCCGACGGCTACAACACGGATAAGCAGGATGACCAAATCGATGGGCAGCATCTTCGCTGACTCGAAAGACATTATTTCCTATGCGGGCATCTGCATATGTAATTAGTACTATCAAAGTTCAAAAGCACATTTTGGCTTACTCCAGCCTGTTTATTAACCTGCGTCCATAAATATACTCAGTAACAGTAGGAAGAAGTGCACTGATCCAAACACCCTTCTTGATTGATGTTAGCTATTGGCCAATAGCAGCCACTTATGGGAATCTGCTTTATTATGAAATAAAGCGTCCAGAAAAAGAGTGAGGAGCAGAATCTGCTGAAAAAAGGGCATTTGAGAAAAAGGTGACTTTGCGCTGCACTTGTGAGATCGAAGCGCCGGAGCACGACAGCAGAATTTGGCTGACATGTCCACAGCAGTGTATGCTAGCCACGGACTGTGTTTTTTCACTAAGCCCAAGGGGTGTTTCAGGCCCCCTTTAAGTCGTTTTTGTGCCATTAAACCTTATTTAACTAAATAATTCAACCTGAGTTAGTGTACCTCAGGTAGATGAGGCAGAAAATACTTCTGTAGAGAACCTTCAGCCTTCTGTAAGATTCAGGATGGAATAACTGATCCATGGTCACCTGCCTCTTCCTTCAGCACATATCTGAAGGCAAAACAATAACTACACAAGAGCAAGACTAAGTGAGAAAAAATGGTCACCCAGGAATGTGGAGCCCCATGAAACAGGCTGGTGTGCCTGCGTGCAATGCGTCTGGTTCCTTGGACGAACCGCGTTTGCTCTACAAATTTTACTCTTAAATTTTCTTTTGTGTGAGACATCACTGTACGTCATTACAAGTTACTCTGTTGTTAGGCACTAACAGCCTTCCCCCTCAACTCATATCCTGTGCAACTATGGCTGCGTCCCACCTACCTTGGCAGAAAGTTGTCTCGCAAAACGAGTATTGTTTGTGTCCAGTCAGCTTGAAAAAGTGCATTCCCACGTTTGCTGTCATGTCCACTTTGCTCTTACACATTCTTTCTTGTTACTGTAGAGACGGTGGCCTCAGCACAAAGGCTGTGTGCAGGGCTGTATCTCCTAGACTGTGCTCTCCCTACAGTGCACTGTTTGCATACAACTGCCATGTAAAGATATGTGCCACTTCATGAGCATCCTTGAGGCAAAGCTAGAGTACAGCAATGGCAAACCACAGCACTACAGGTGCATGTGGAGATCAGTTGTATGTCTTCGCCTGAAGGAAACAGCGCCGCACCTAGTTGTTTCCTATAAGATTGAGCATAAATTAATGTGAGATACCTAATCACTTCTCTGTGTCATCTGCAGCCATTACCACTGCACTATTCTGTCCTTAATCTTTGTCACATTCTATCTCACCACTCCTCTTCTCCATGTTGCCTTCATAGCCTGTGGCTGGACCTAACTTTTCTGAATAGCTGCTTTACTACACTCGCTTTCCAGATCTGTGTCTCCTCTAGTTCACACATAAACACAGCACTTAAAGCACGCAGTTATCATTTGCAGCTGGAATCGTGCCGTATTGCCTTGAACTCAATGGCATTTCTCAAATTTATTTTTACAGCCGAACATCTTGTGTTTTACAGTACTGCTGAGCACTGCTGTGGTAAAAGTATTACAAATGACTTCACCTGGGACGCCAGTTAGATCATCCGCATGAATATCATCACACAACCATACTACTGGTCAAGATGGGCAGAGGCGAAAGAAAATGCTGAGGGAGGTGCCACTGTGATCAGCCAGCAATGTGAAGCCTGATAATTCATGTATAAACTACAGTGTTTATGTAGCAAGCTTAAAGTTTGCCCTTAATTTTATAAACATGCCTCATATTGAATGAAAGCACTTGTGGGCAGCCATCAAAAGTACTTCAGTGTCCCTTAAACCACTCACATTCACAGTTACGTGATGTGTTTAAGACACATTTGACAGCCATTTTTGCTTATGTTGCTGGCAATAATACAATTTACTGCGCGTGCAAGTTTATGCTGACTAATTTCTGAAATTTTTACACATATTCAAGTTCAAAATGTAACCATGCCATGTTGGGCTCGATGTGGGAAGAAGCTCTCCGCAGGTACCGTGCCATGCGCTGCTGTTTCGTGGCACTGAGCAGGGTCTTCCACGAGATGTGATCACGTCTGTCGGCTCAGTAGAGTCGGCCTTCCTGACCCAGTGCTCGCCTAGCCTCAGCTCTTATACAAGCCCTGACCTGCCTCCATTGCTGGTGCTAATCCAGTATCTCGTACAGCTGGAGGTGGGTGTGAGCATTGCACAGCACTGTTTGTCAAATGCACTTATTATACCCCTAAGATGTTGAGTCAAACACCTTGATTTTCCTATTACATATTGTCTACAAGGAGACAGTGATTGTTTGCCAGCTGGCGTTTTGTGCATTTTGTACACAGAAGTAACAGAGCCTCTCTCTGCTAGCACTTGCATTGTTTCCTTTGTTCCCAAGATAAGCCTGCCATGGTCACTTTGCACAGTATGCATTTTCTCGTGCAAGTGCTGTATTGCATTTCATGAGGCAGCACTTGCATGTAAGGTTTGTTGCATCTAAAGACTTCTCTGTCAACCCTTCTGCATCCCCAGCTTGTGAAAAGTTAATTAATTTGAAAAAGCTCAACTTAATCATTGTAAAACATGTTTGAGCTCCAATTCTAGACTGCTGATGCTGACTAGAGTGCTGTAGTTTGCCTACAACACTGTAGATAAATCAACACCAACACTTACATTGCTTTTGCAGGCTTTTTGCACTTTCATTTACTATGCGCTTTTTGTTCTGACACAGTACACTTGAACCCACTTATAACGATACTGGTTTTAACAATAGACAGTTTTAGTATAACGTACGCTATTCCATTGCGTACGCTAAAGAATAGCGGGTTGTCACTGCGCATGCGCTGAACGCTAAACGAAATAGCGGGTATAGCGGGCGTACGCAACGCAAATGAGTTAGCGTTAGCGTTTTTGCGGGGTTTGCGGAGCTTGCGAGAAACATGGCGGCGGTCCCGGCTGCCCACTTCGAATTGAATTTGGCGTTGCTTTTGTAAAATGCACTTCGTTCGTAGCAAATGACTGTGTAAACGGCTTTCGCTTAGTCTCAGGCCGCTTCGACGACAGAGTATTATGGATAACCTCGTGGTGTTTTCGAGATCGCTTCTCGTTTCGAACGAGTCGAAGCCTAACGAAAGAAACGTTCGAGATGTCAGCGCCACCTGTCGCTAAAGGCGCGAAATAGCCGCAACGACGGCATATGGCCTGTGAGATCCAAAGATATCGCCGGCCAACTAAAATTGTAGAAAACGTGCGCTGCTTAGCGTACGCTATAGTTGCGGACGCTAAACTAAAACTGTCTAATGAGAAGCTACTGCGCCGTCGACTTTTGCATGTTTTCTATGGTGAAATAACCCGCTTACTACAATGACACGATGCAACATTATTGGTTACCACAATGAAGTCTGGCTGCTCGGTGTCCGAGCCGAAAGGTAGTGAAATGCCATGAATTGAGCGTTCTACACTGTCGCACGAACCTATCTTTTTATTCATTTATTCCTAAAACTACCAATGAATGGAATCATCTGCCGGCCTCAATTGTTAACATAACCAATACATCTACTTTTAGAACTACTATTGAAGAATACTTTTGTTAATCTGCACTTTCTAATTTATTTATTATTATACCCTGTTATCTGCTCATGCTCTGCATTTTGTTCCACTCCCTTCAGTAACACCTTCGGGCCTTGAAGGTACAGTAAACAAATAAGTAAATAAATAAATGCGAAATCCTTGAAAAGAACAAAAAAAAAAGAGAAATTCGAGCTGCTGCACGATGGGCTGCTGCTCCAACAGCCGTCACCTGGCTCTCTCCCATCGTCCTTCCACCCCTCCGAACACGAATGGGCTGTGCCCATAGCTCTACGCCACCCCACCCCCCGAAACACAAACGGACAACACCAGATAAATCATCTTGGTGTTGGATACATTGATGAAGCTTGACCTTAACAATTTGAAATGCTGAATGGCCTTTTAAATCACCTTCTGGACCAACCAGCTAATCCACTTATTTTTGTGTGGCGCTAATAGCAAATTCTGTTTCACAAAAGTAACACTATTATAGGGGCCCTGAACCACTTTTTTATCGAAGTGGAGAAAGGTATTTGAAATGAAAATAGGCTATCTCAGAGATACTTGGCTGCAAAAAGTACTTCAATGCGGTCAGCAGAAGCAGAGTCATTGGCAGTCAAGCACGCCCTCTGCTGTGCTCCCGTTCCTTCTCCAATGCCTTGCACCATTAAGGCTACGGCAGAGCAGGGCATGCCTGCAACACTCCACCTTATCAATTTCACCGTGACGTGCAGTTCAAATTTCATTTTGGATGTTAACATAAACACCACGACTTACAATTTTGGTGCCTACGACGCACTAAACGTAAGCTAAACGCGGTTGTCCCCAGCGAACCACAGTGCGCTTAGCCAGTGGACTCGTGGCGGCACCCCGCGGCAGCCACGGTATCTACACTACGTAGCAGACCGCAGCTACCAATAGCAGCCACATATGGGAATCCTCTTTATTATGAACTAAAGCGTCCAGAAGAGACTGAGGAGCAGCCTTCTGTTTAAAAAGAGAGCGTTTGAGAGATGACTTTGCGCTCCGCTTGCAAGCTCCACGCACTGCTTATGGCAGCAAGACTTGGCTGAGATGTTCACAGCAGCGTGTGCTACCTGTGGACAATGTTATTTCACCAAGCCTGAGGGGTGGTTCAGGGCCCCTTTAAGTGCTTAAAATATACACTAGAGAAGGTTCACACCAGTCTCAAAGAGTGCCAGTGATACAGGTACAAGCCTAGACAGCAGCAACACTAACAGCTAGAAGTGCTTCTGTTCACGCAATAAATTTCAATATGAGTTGTAGTGAGGGCACAATTTTCTATTAGCTAGCCTCCAGAATGTAATTTGCACCTGTTCATATTCTTTGCAGGGTCCCATGTGGCGACAAATCCGAGGCCAGGGCCTGTCATATAACTATGACCTGCAGTTAAGACCCTGTGATGGCCTGCTGTACTTTGTGCTGACAAAGTCGACACTGGTGGCAGCCGCATACCGTGAGGCAATGCAGATAGTACAGCGGCACGCTGCAGGCGAGGAGGAGTGGGATGAAGAGCTGCTGGAAGCGAGCCGCAGTAGCCTGATGTTTGAGATAATTGAGAAAGAGAAGTATGTCAACGAGGTTGCCCTCCAGTCCATGCTGTCCTACCTCCGTGGCATCGACATGAGCTACACAAGGCAAGTAAAAATGACAAGGGGTGGCCCTGGGGCACTCTTTGTTTTTTCCCATTCTGTCACTGTCAGCCTCCTTGGCCTTTTGCCCACTATTATTCATGTTAGCTGTAAAAGTATATTGTAATTATGAATAATATTGACAGAAACTTTTTTAGTAAGCTGCGGATAGCTACAAAAACTATACTTGTGCAGCCATACTATTTGCCATGCAAACACAGTCATAAGATCTAAATTTCATGCCAGTTCTTAATCACAAATTTCTAAGTTTGTGCATCGGTAGGTGGTTGTTTATGATTTCTCTTTTCCCTCCCATGCCTTCACGCTCGTGGTGCACTGTATGAGTTGGGAAAGTTTCCATAACACTTTTTTTTAAGTAGTGATGCTTCATTAGCACCCTTCTCTGGCAGGTTAAGAAGGCACCCAGATTAGCCAGCATAAAAGGATGAAGGGAGTACAGATGCGTGGTTCATGGCGAGCACACGAGTCCAACTCGGCTGGCAGCTCAATCCTGGAGAACATACAATTTAGGCTTCTTGTCGTGGTGGGCTATTCCTACACTCTACACAGAGTACGGCACAGCTGAGCATTCCTGGCGAAGAAAACTGTTAGGTGGGATCAGAAAGTTCTCAGGCTAGGCTTCTGTAAATAAAGTAGCTTTGATATTAAACTTTGGCATTTGTCTCCTTCAGTGTATATTAATGCGATAGTGTTGAGATCCCCATGTCACAAAAAATCCTATGTCAGCATTGAACGTCGTTTGGCAAAAATAATTCCAAAGCACAACCACGCAGGCCCTCCGCGTGGCGCAGAGGCATTACTGAACTAATTGAATACCTCAAAGTAAGATGCATCACAAAAATCATAAAGTACAACCTAAACACAACCTACAAACGTGATAGCCTCGGATTGTAATTTGAATATGTATACCAGGATACCTAATTCTGTTACGCGGACACTAAAACATAAACCCCTTTTCTAGTGTTTCTACCATTCGTAAAGCGCTCGGTTCCTTGCAACAACACCATCCAGATGGCGCTCACCTCCGCAGCCCACACAAGAGGCCGTGTTTCTACCAGAAAGATCGCTCACTTGGCTTTGTGCATAGCATTTGCCACCAGCGTTTCCCGGTAAACATTACGGTTCCAATTTGGCCGACATTGTGTCAGCCAGTCTTGACATAACACAAAGTCCTGTTTCACTCAGGGAATTTTGCAAAGGCACTCGGGGAAAACCTGGAAAACTCAGGGAATTTGGAAATGTCAACTTGGTAAACACTGCATAAGCTGAAGTTACCAGGAAGTGTGAGAAGCAGTCAGGGATCTTTGAATGCTATCGCGTTCCACTCTTAAAGGCAAAGCTCAAGCATCCTCCAAATTTTTCGTCTTATGAGGCGGTATACTTCTCACAGCACCTTTCCCACTTTCAGAACACTCCCTACTATCCCTTTGTTTGAAACCTGTTGAGCATCTTCTGCAGTATCCAGTGAACTTCATCAAGAACATCAAATCAACAGCCCTTCAACTTGTGCTGTATCTTTACGAAGAGAAAGGTTGCAGGAGGTTCAACCTCACAAGTGGGTGGACGAGAATTGTTGTATGGTTGTTGTTGCAGAAAAGTCGGCCAGATCCTTAGGAACTGTGAGTGGGTACGCGGTTGTCAAGGTTCGTACACCTCCTTAAAATCCTCGAACACCTTTGAATTTGGCAAAAGATTTAAGGGCCTGTAAAATTCCTTAAAAATAAGTGTGCTGCTTGAATTCTTTGAAAACTGAGGTTGGCGACGACTTTTGAACAATCAAAGTAGCAAACTCTGCGTAAGGTATGCCATGGACACCGTTTATTGCAAAGCAATGCTGGGTTTTTCTTTCTTTTTTTTTTTCAGAGTGTGACTAAACAGCTGCAATGTGGCATGCCCATAGCCACTGACAACAAGCTTGTTTACATTACTGTTTCCATAGTGGAGCTAGACAAGGCCACATCAAGCGACTAAGCTGTGCCACCATTTTGTTGTTTTGCTAGTTCACACTACAGCCATGCATGTTCGAGCCCTAGGCTCTAGAAAGGCCTGAAGGAAAGTAAGTTACAGCCATTTTGCAAGTATCATCGGCTGCATTATCTCTAGACACTACTAACCATTGTTCCAAAAGGCGATTGACATCATTGTAACGAAAAAATCAACTTACAAAAGCCACCTAAAGTGCTTGAAGTGTGTGTCCAACTCAGGAGCGGCATAGCTGCAAGAAATGGCAACTGAGAAGGAGATATCACTATTTTCTGTGTATATGTATGAATCGTGTTTGTTTCCCCCCCCCCTCTTCAATTTTGGCCTTCGGCATCCTTTAAATCTTTTAATTCTCCTTGAATTTGAAGCAAATGTTTTGTACGAACCCTGTGTTGTGGTGGAACGTCTTCATCTCTCATCATCGTGCTCATAACATATCAGCAGTACTGTGTGTTGACACTCTTGCTGTATGGTGTGAACTCATAGTGCAGAGGTTTGCACTATGAGTTGGATGTCTGATTTTCCCTTTATCAGGTTTGCAAATTCTGGCGAAAAAATGAGCATGCTCTTGGTGGCAGTCCACACCATTGCACCTTCTTTCGTCTTCAAGAATCTAAGCTCTCCCTCTGCAAGGGGTGTTTGGCCTTCTAATCGGAACCATAGAATAAAGTCATGTCCCTGGCATGACTTTCGCTACAAAAGTTTAGTCATCCAAAGCCTGCCAGTAAGTTCCTTGGCAGTTGACAGATCTCTGCTGTGTCTTGCAGCCAACACTGAAATCACAATGGTGCACACGGACACGTTCATAAAGTGTTCGCAGCGTGATGCTACTCAGCATAATGATTAATGAAGGTCACATGTTATACAGTAGAACCTTGTTCATACGTTTCGGTGTAAAAAGTGAGAAAAAACCTACTAACCGAGAAAACGTATGGCCTGAAGTACTTAAAAAAATCGGCAGAACCCATCTCACGATGAGTGTCGATGGTAATGCCTTTAGCATTGAATCAATATAGCGGCACAACATATCACTGTTTATGAGCCACAGAATATCCTTTGTATGGTTCATTGCGCATTTTAGGGATTTATTAAACGACTCTGCAGCAATTGCAAACGGGGTGGTAGCCCACGCCAAGACTAACTAGTTTGTCCTGCGATGCATGCATGCTGACCGGTGAAGTCAGAATTATTTAGTGAAGGCCAATTTTCGTATCAAAGTAACGAAAGCGTGGCCTGTATAAATGTATTGGGGGCAAGCTCCACCACTGGAAAAGCTGGCGCCGCCGTCAGCGTGACGTGCTATGAGGGATCACATGGACACACCGGCCACATCGGCTGCTTCGGAAGCGCCGAAGAAAGCTGGAAAAGTTTTAAGTCCCACCTGCACTGCGATTCTGATTATATATGAGCAGGTTTTCCCAGTTCGGGTGTATGCTTGACAACACTTGAAAGCACTATAATGCGTAGTGGCTGCTTTTGAAGGCGTCCAACATGGTAGGCTACTACTCGGTGCCGCAGTGCCGGACGTTCGCAATGGAGCCCGCTGTCAGCCTTCATACGTACCCGCGGGACAAGAAGCTGCATGAAACTTGGATTGTGAAACTTAGAACCGGCAAGCAGCCATCGGCTGCAACTTGGGTGTGCAGCAAGCACTTCTGAGAGGAAGGTTTCTGCTACAGCGTCGAGGCTGCGATGTTCAGTGAGTAGCAGACAGCGCGCACTGAGACGCTCGCCCACGCGCGCTGTCTAGCTAATGTCATGAAGCTTTGATCCGTGCACTTGTTGATGCTAGATACTGGAAAATTCACTGTAATGGAAAGGGAACGGTAAGAAGCACGTTAAAAGAAGGCATGGCATATGCTCATGTTTGTGTTAGCACCAAACAATCAATGTACTGGATTAAGAAAAAGAAGCAGCAGGAAATTGCTCCCTGAGAAGGCCTATAAACATACAGTGCGATGCAATTTGAGAAATAATAATATTGAAATGTCCAATAATTTAGAAGAAAAGAAAAATAAAAAGATCGAATTGTTGCAACGGCATATCACAAGTAGCCATCGGCGTCGAAATCCCTAGGTATAAAGAAATTATTTTTGAACAGCTCTGATAGCATCCATGCAACAATGGCTGCCAGTGTACTGTCAAATGCTCATATGCTGCAGCCTAAAGCTCATGGCACAGTGCAAAATTACGCTTGCCATGAAAGCCAAATATTGTACGCCAACATGCATACGCACAATCGGTCGCTGGGAACCCGGGCACTCGCTGCATTGAGGCTACATTCTGTTATGCTCCATATGGTTATGCAGACAGCCCACTATAAGAACATATTTCACATGGTTTGCTCATAGCGTTTGCCTACATTTCACGCAAGAAACCAGTTTGGGGGACTCCATCGCAGCGACTGCGTGCAGTACGTGCAGTACTGTACTTATTCGGTTAAGAGATAGTGTCTGTAAACCATTCTGTGCTTTCTGTTTGCCCAAGATTATTATTTTGTCAGAAAAAAAACTTCCACCGTTTCGAGAGTACTTGCAGAAGGAGAGCTGCCATGTGGTGTTTTTATTGAGCACCAACAGTGAAACCAATAAAGAACGCACCGCGTTATCCCCTCATACTACGCAAGCAAGGCGCTTCCGACAGATGGCGACTCCGTAAGTCCTCGCCGCAAATAGGCGCCAGCCGAGACTTTCGATCAGTATCAAAATTAACCTAAAAATCTAATTAACAGTAGTCTCCTGTATAATGCCAGGAAGAGCCTTTGCAGAGTCCCTACATCGTTATACTCCCTGCTGACAAGGGAAATGGCATGTTAATAACACAGAAATGTTACTACAAAAGTAATATGGCCGCACTTCAAGACGACACATACATGATGAAGTGAGAGACAAACCTACGATCATTCTGCTTGCGAAAAGCTGTCGACCTCTGTTGAAGTTGCAAGGAGATACAAATTTGGTGAAACCGCTCACCATTGTTTTCCTTCGTCTGTAGTTATGGCCTAACAATAGCTGAAATACAGACCGACATGGTCGGAGGTAAGCATGTGCATACCCACCTGATTGAGGAGCTTTCCTGGCCACTCGTGAATTTTTTTTTTCTTTCCTTATTTGATTAATAGTTTTTTAGAGCGCAGCTCTTTGGCGTCCGTTCCTGGGTTTCGCGTCGGCGTCGGCGTTGTCGTCGGCGTTGTCGTCGGCCTCGTAACCAGCTCCGCCCCCCTTTCATCCCCCCAGCGCTAGCAGCGACCGACTGATACCGCTGGATGCCGCTGACGCCGCTAGAGAGTCAAGATAACGTGACTGCATAGAACACCGTCGCCGCCATGCAGAAAGAGGAGGAAAGGGTCGCTGCTATCTCTTCCCTCCTCCCTTTATCGCGTTGTCCGCTTGCTGCGCGCGCTTCTGCCCCCATCGTTTGCCGCTGGGTGTACACGCCGCCCCCCTCCGCTTCCGCTTACTGCTGGTTGCTCTCGACGGCGGCGATGAGCCTCCGCTTCGGCGGCGCGAACTGCAGGGTCTTCTCGGCGGCGGCGATGAGCTTCTGCTTCAGCCTCGCTTACTGCTGGTTGCTCTCGACGGCGGCGATGAGCCTCCGCTTCGGCGGCGCGAACGGCAGGGTCTTCTCGGCGGCGGCGCTTAGCCTCTGCTTCCCCCACGGCTGTGACAACCTCGCGAGGCACTTGTATAGATCTCGTCTTTGAGAATCAAGCATTGGTGTACCAAGTCGAACATATATCAGTCTATTTCTCCGACCACAAAGCTTCCTTCATGACTGTCAAGAACTGTTAGTGAAGTCTTTGTTAAAGGAATACGTGTGAAAAATAAAAAAAAAGTTCTGTGATAGCGCATACATGTGTTGCTCGATTTCTTTGCCTCAATCTATCCAAAAGGTGAAACAGCTTATTTGCTGCGCTCAAATTTCGCATTAGGAAGTAACGTAATCGTCGGTAATTTTATGTAAAGCGAAGCCATTGAGAGGAAGTTCTAACTTGGGCCCAACTCCGGCGCGGCCTATTCAAATAGATGTAAAACGCCGAAACGCTTTTCTCAGATAACCCCTGGACTCTCTCACTCCGATTCACTCCGATTCCTAAAGAACGAAACCTATCAGCACCTTCTTCCTACAGGCCAATTTCTCTTCTGTGTACTTCCGTAAAATTGCTAGAACACATCGTGTGTAAGCACATCACCAATTTTTCCTGGCCTATGAATATTCAGCTTTTCTGCCCCCCCTCCCCCCCTGCCCCAATAAATATGTCACTTTATTTTACTGTGCTTACTTATTTTCTTTTTCTTCTGTCCCCTAACTGCACCCTTAGCTTATAACAGTGACTGCCTTATAGATGAATAAATATGGTAATCTCACAATTACACAGCAGTTGATGTAATCACTGCCACTAAATTTGCAAGATTTGTGAGTTGTGCGCTTCACTTCACTTCATTTTATTACCTTAAAGATCCCTGTTTATTGTGAATTACATAAGGGGTTGGCTAACAAATTAAGGTTACAAATAAGTCTTTATGCGGCACAGTGTGCTGTGACATTTTCTGTAAAACTTGATGGACACGTGATTGCTGCAATGTCTCGGGGCGACTGGAGCAACTGGAGTGGTTTTCTGGTGTGCAGGACCCTGCTGGAGAAGGTGGCACAGGTGAAGCTACCAGACATGGTGCGTGTAGGAAAGCAGTATCTGTCTTCACTCTTTGACCCAACTGTGTCCAAGCTGGCCATTTGCTGCCACCCATCCAAGGTTGATGATACTGTTGCTGCTTTCAAAGAGTGCGTACTATTTTCTTCTTTCTTCGAGATACATTTTATGATAGCTATGAAAGCTTAGAACATACTATTTCTTGTTCGTAAAGCTCACTGTAATAATGAGTATTACTAGTAATGTGTAATGTATAAAGTAGTAATGAGTATAGTTAGTATTACATTGTAGCATTGCAGGTGTCCATGTTTTGTGGAATGGGATTTTTTAAAAAGCTTCTAGTAATTTCACTTTCACATTGCTATTGGTCATTAGGCAGATAAGCATTTCAAGAAAGGCAGCAGAAGTGTAACTTTGTTATGACAACAAATCCAGTGGCTTGTGAAATTACTTCTGCTGCAGTTGAACCTTGTTATAACAAGGTTGCATGGGACACAGATATACCTTAGTTATATCCATTATCCATCATCAGCACATTGTCGTGACACGCTGATATTGGTGAGACACATTTTAGATTTAATTAGTTAAATCCACTATTTTGTTGTATCTGTGTTTGTTATATTGAGATTTCACTATAATTTAATTAAAGTTGATGTGAGCAGCCTAGTATAAAAGTTCGGCAGCATGAGGCACCAGCTTAACAGCTGTCATGCATGTACTTTCAATGGTCGTTGAAACCAGCAACCATTGAAATCTGCAAGTCTATGAACATAGTTTGCACAAGAGAGCCAATGGAGCTTACAAGTTTCATCAGTTGTTGGTTTCAATGGCCATTAATTGCACCATCATATACAGTGTTTCAGGTTTGTATTGGACAAGCTGTTTTTCGTGTGTAGCTGTTGACTGCTTGTTAAAAAAAAGGTTTGTGTCAACAGACGCTCCAGCACTGATTAAAACAACAGCTCTCACCCAACACCAATCTCATTAGAATCCTTTATGCAGCTCATCATATTTGTAATTAGTAAATGATGATGTAAGTTATCACTGTTCTTTGAATTGGTAGTCTATTCTCGTACTCATGAGAGTAATATGCTTGGGTTTCACATGAATTATCAATAATTCATTGCTACAATGGGACAACACATATAAGTGATTCTGAAGCCAGTCAGAGAAACCAGCCTGACATTTTGATACTCGTGATTGATATTGACTGCATCACACGTGTGAAGGCGGCAGTTGGCTTACTGCTTTCATGTCATAGCTTTGCTGTTCACCTACAGTAGTGCTGCAAGTACAAGACTCAAAGCTGAGTTGTAAAACTTGCCTCTGGTGCATACACCGATTTCATCATGGGCAAAGCTCATTGATTCCTCTTTTCTGAAACTCTCAATTATGTGTACTATGTATGTTGCAGGCCACTGTGACCACAGTGAACACCACCATGGTAGTGTTCACTGTAAAAGAGCACTGAAAGTTGTCCCATTGCTCATGGGTCTCCCAGAAGAAGGATGCAGTATAACTGCTTGTCTGTCAATACATACAGTGTAAAGACAGTCTGAGCTAGAGTGTACTAGAATGAGTTAGGAGTGGGCCAGACAGTGCTCTCCCACTGAGGTGCTGCATGTGGAAAAATTGTGCGAGGGTGCTGCGAGCAAACTAGATTGGGGCTGAGACGTGCTCCGCGGCATACTCAACATACTTTCGCTGTGAGCACCAAGGCCAATACAACTCAACATTTTCAGTTTTGCTGTCATTGTTAAGTCATTGCGAGCACGCATTCATTGCACGGGTGCCTTGTTTTTGTTTTAAAGAGCTTGTACAGTACATTTCTTAATATGTCTTTATTTGTTTGGGTGCACCCACTGCTCTTGTTGGCTGTTGCCAATTGTAATTTTAGCTTGGTGAACTGCTGTCTTCAACACAGATTTCTAAAAGTAACACATAATTTTGTCGCAGCAGCCACCGATCTGCAACATGAAGCTAGTGTTGTTTCACGCCTGCTTCTTGTTTGTGCAGTATAAAAGAGCACAGACAATAATCGAAGAAAACGATATGATAGCAAAATAAACGATGTTTATTAAGTGCATGGCACGAAGAAAAGAAGCGGATGAATAAGATTCTCGGTAAATCAAATGGTATGTAGACATATTCACAACATATATATAACAGAAATGTTATCAGATACTCTAAATGCACTAATTGAAGAAGTGATTAAGCATGTTTGCAGTAACAAACGCATCACCACTATACCTTACTTCATGGTGGTTCCGTGTCCATGGGAGCACGCACAGCAGCTTCGACTGACTGCCTGTAGCTGGAGCCTTATCACGGATGGAATTAGAGTGTACAACAATTATAGTACACTCTAGATGGAACGGACCCCAAGTGTGCAGATAGGCTTTCCGTGAGAAGGAATCATGACAGTGATTGGACACTAATATGAACAACAGTGTTAAGAGAAAGGATATTGCCTATGTATACTCAGACTGAATTGCGGTGACTGGGACGTAAATACCAATGTAACCTCTATGGCTCTATGGCTGATCCTCAGTCTTCTTCAATGTGCCAGCAGGTGAAATGAAGTAGAAACATACAAGTCTCATTGTATGCTATTTGGTATTCAGATCATCTGCGATTCCTGAATTCACTATTAAATATGATCAAATAGTCGTTTCTGTTCAAATGTGATGCATAACAGCACTTTGAATTCTCGAGGGCGGTTCCAAGGCAAGCGAGGACTGTTTCAAAGGATTCTGCTGCTGGCGAGTCGCAGCTGTTGCAGAGCCCCACCAGTTCCTGAGCGAATTAATGCACAGGGTTTGATAACTTCTGCTTAACATGCCCATTGCTGTCGGTCAATGTAAATGCTCCGTTTCAGGGCTGCCTGTAAATCTGCTAGCTGGATTCCGACAAGGAAATTTTTTCATGGACAGTCTTACCGTGTCTTCATCCCATTAAAATTGAGGGGTGTATGTTGTAGCACACTTAATTGTCTCCTTAAACAAACGAAGCAAATGTGCATATATCTCTATGTGTATGTTGAGGCATGCCATTTGTTTAACTGCTTCATTGTTGTCGTTATGATAGTGCGCCAGATACCTTAATGTGGCCGTTTGCACAAGCTGCTCAGTTGAGCATGACGTATAAAATATAAGATAAGCATAACCTGTTTTTCTGGGAAATCAACTCGAAAATAATTTCATTTTGTTTAAACCCCTAGCAAGGAGCTGAAGGACACAGCTACCTTCTTTTTTATTTTTTTTAACAACTTCTGGGGTTTTACATGGCAAAACAACAATATACGATTATGAGGCACACGCAGCGTTTGAGTTTTCACCACCTAGGGTTCTTTAACATACACCTAAATATAAGTACACAAGTGTTTTTCTTTTTCGGCCCGATCAAATTCCACGGCCAGGATTGAACCCGTGAGCTGCAATTTAGAAGCGCAGTGCCATGGCCAGTATTACCTCTAATCAAGCTACCGCGCCGGCTTTTTTAGCTTTTTTTTTTAAGCATGGACTGGCAAAAAAATTGAACGCGGCTTACAGGCCAAAGATTAGTATATAGAATAGTTAAATAAAACTGTTTTCGGCACCCGAGGCCCGACCCAGTAAAAGACCCCGTACCAATGACTATGCATTCTGTTACGCGAGGAAGATGCGAAAATGAACAGAATGCTGCACTGGATTTTTTAAGCATGAAATGCTTTTAGCTCCTTTTGTCGATGGCCTTCACCTTAAGCCAAAAGCTAGAGCTGTTATCCGGACGCTCCAATGAGTTCGTCCAGGCAACCAGCCAAACATTTTTTTTTAAATTTGGAAGTCGCTTAAGCTTTGCCTTTAAGAGTGGAACGCAATAAATTTCAAAGATCCTTGACTGCTTTGCACGCTTCTTGGCAACTAGGTCGTATGTAACCATAATGTTTACCGGAAAACGCTGGCCGCGAACACTATGCACGAAGGTGGGCTTTGTAGTAGAAACGCGGCCTCTTGCGTGGGCCACTCCGTGGCCTCCAAGACGCCCACCCACGTGCCGGCCCACACAAATGGTGGACGCCGCGGTCGGTCTGTGAATTGTAGAAAGGCTGGAAAAGCGGTTTCTTTGAGTTTTCGTGTAACGGAATTATATGTTCTCTCGTATAGTCAAATTATAATCCGAGAGCTATCACGTCTGTAGGTTGTGTGTAAGTCGTACTTTACGATTTTTCCACGTATTTTAGCTTGAGAGATTCAATTAGTTCGGTAATTTCCTTGCGTCACATGGAGGGCCTGGGTATGGGTGGTTTGAAAATCTTTTTGCCGAAACGACGTCCGATGCTGACACCAGGTTTCCTGTGACATGGGCTCCTCAACGCTATCGCGTTAAAATACGGTCTCTGGCCCCCAACCCCTTGTACAGGACGGCATTACATAGGTGATTTACTGCTAAAAAAAAGTTAAAACAAATATTGCTTCTAAGTTCTTCATAATGTTTGTTCACAATATCACTGAATCTGTAACTTCTAGTATGCTCGTATGCGGAAGTTTTATTTGTCATTTACAATAGGGGGCAACTTTCTAAAGGCAGATACAGGGCACTACTTACTTAGTTGTCATCTTTTGGCGCTGAGCGCTGAATGCCAGTGGCCAGGAAGTTCCGTGGCATGGGTTTTGCGTCATCTCAAGTGATGGCGCCACACTGCATAGTGCCTCCTTGAGGCGCTTCTACCCCCCGCGATGACTGCCGTTAAGGTTAGAGTGTACTAGACTATTCTAGTACACTCTAGTTATGGTGTTGCACTGCTAAGCACGATGTGGCAGGATTAAATCTCGGCCGCGCCAGCTGTATTTCGATGCAGGCGAAATGCAAAAACACCTGTGTCCCGTGCATTGGAGGGACGTTAAAGATCCCCTGGAGGTCAAAAGTAATCCAGAGTCCCCCACTACGAAGGGCCTCAAAATCAAATCGTGATTTTGGCACGTAAATCCACAGAATTCAATTCGTTCTTCTAGCTAGGCAGTCTCCCTCCTGGCATCTTTTGCTACCTGTCATGCGGCCTTCAGCCGGTTTTATTCTAGCTGGGCAGTGTCCATATGGAACAGTATAGCGGGGTGCGGTGGGGTGTGCCATTGCAAACATGCAATACACCCATTTTAAGATTGTGGCTAGTGTCATCTCCAATCAAGCCCCTTTGTCGGTTGCCATTTCATGATTACATCTACTCAATTACAGGAGAGCCAGCAATCTTTTTCTTTCAGTATACTTCACGTAAACCTGAGAACAGGGCAACGAGGCTCTAGATGAGGCAGATATGTTTATTTATTAAAGCGACAAGCAGCAAGCTTTTTTATTTTTGCATTTTGCGAGAAGGTTTGATAGAAAACGATATATGCTAGAATACACACAAGAGACACATGCTGCTTGTAAAACAAGCAAAATAGTTCTCTAAGGCAACAACAATAACAGCAGAATGAAAGCTGACACTGCGACCACAATGCACGCGTGGCATAAAACCACAGAAAGGAATTTATTCTTAAGACATAAATACACGTCATATGCAATCATAAACACCGTCTGAGCGTTCTGAATTCGTGTACCAGCGTGCTGAGTAGTACAAAAGACCCTTCTGAGCAGAATCGCCAGCAGTTTCCAACGGCGCGACCTTGATGCGACCCAATCCACTTCGACTGCAGCGCCGCCACAATATTTTTGATCTACAGTATTTTGAAGCATACGCTGCTCGGGCTGCTCATCCCACTCAACCGTATTCTAGTACAATCTAGTCTGAGCCTAATTCCATTCTACCTTTACTATTGTAAATCAGCACTTTACACAAAGCTGCACACTTGCTGGTGGGGCATCTGTAGTGCCGTCACTGCCCTTGCTTGTGACTCTATCTGGCCCTTATGTGAGCAGCATGTATACAGTAGAACTTCGTGCATACAGTTTAAAGGGAAAGCGCACTAACCGGGAAAATGTACGATCCAAAGTCACTAAAAATTTGACAGACTCAACTGTATTTGCATCTATATAATGCAAAGCATTGCAAAAATCATTGCAACGCGAGACGTAGGTGCGCACCGAGCTGGTGAGGCCTGAGCACCCCGAGTTGCGCATTGTCATTTTTGCAGCTTAATCATTGTCATCATATAAACTTCATCGTAGAGACTGAAGAGTTTGGAGCATGGAAGCTCCTGGACCCTCGCACGACCCCACCCTTCGGTCCATATTGGTGTCAGCCCGATCAGTAGCCATGGTCTGCACAACAGGGTCCCTGGAGCGCAGCAGGGTCTCCCAGTCCTCCCAGGTCTTCCATTGCTCTAGGCCCCGCGGTGGAAGATCCGCCGGGCAATGAAGAAGGAGATGGAGAGCAGAAGCATGAGGTTCAGGACACAGAGTACAAGCTGAAGTGAGGAAAAGTGGGTGATAGTGAGAAAGAGTGCGAGGAGGGAGGAGAGTGTGTGTTTGTAATTGGCACCAAAGGGTTGCTTGTTGATTGCTAACGGATTTGCGCGCTGGAGGGTACAGTTGGCGCACCACCTTGGAGGCATGCGTCAGCTCGTTAAAAGTGCGTGCGCGCTCCTTCGTGAATCGTTTATCAGAGGCCGCAAGTGCCCGGTTTACAGAACCTCGTTCTAAGAGGTTGGCGGCTTCGTTTCCAGGATTCTCGCAGTGCGCAGGCACCCATATCAGCTCCACATGGCGGGGCATGGTTGCAACGGGCGAGTCCAGCATGTAAAAAGCGCGAACGTGGACTCGGCCTCATGTGAAATTCAGGATTGCAATTTTGGAATCCAATGAAACATACCTTGCTTCTGTGTTGACAATGGCTAGGGGGAGATGGTGATGTATGTGTTTTTTTGGCGCAAGGGCCAGGGATGGCCAAAGAGCGCCAATCGGGGGAGGTGTCTGGGGGGAGCGTACGTGTTCCGATGGGAGAGTGTGATCCACCATGGCAGCGACCGCTTAATCACCTGTGCACGCTTCGTCTACCGATCCGGCGTCCAGTTCAGCAATCTTACGTTTGCACTCCCCGTATTCAGCCTGGGTCAACAGCTTTTTGGAGCAGGACATTTTGGCAGGAAGCTTAATGCCCACTCGGCACAAATCGTTGTTGCAAGAGACACTGACGCACGTGGAGTTTGTGGACCCCGAGCAACCCGAGACGCGTGTTGGTGTTTTCCTATTGCGTAGTGTTTTAAGACCGCGACGGGAAACCAAAATGAAGTCGAGCCAGTGAGCAGCCATTGAATACAGAGCGAAACATGATGCTCACTGCGTGCCGCCTGCAGCAAAGAACGGCGGCGTGTATGCGTTATCGTCTATTAAAAGCATGCAGTACGCTTCCAATGGCACTAAGCCCCACGCGCTGTGAAACAGATAGGTAAAGAGGGTTATTGCAGTTGAGTTGGCGGCCATAGCTGTGAATGCAGCATGTGACGACCCAGGATTAGGTTTGATGATGCCGGAACAGAAAACTGAGTGCGCACCGACATTTTCACATGAAACGGGCGGGCAAGTATTGCCCGCCCGCGGCGAAGCTGCTGCGACGAAGCTGCTGCAGCAGGCGGCTTCTTTTCTCGATCTTTCGCGCCTCGTACGTTTTCTTGTTTACATTGGATCTAGCGGCCGGTAAACATATCACACAATTGCAGTTTGGCTATGTGCTGAACATTGGTGCCGAAACATCATGTTTTCCGGGAACACATAAAGCATTAAAAGAGAAGCGTAACTCATTTTTGTGTTCTCAATCGCGAACATTTGCGCTAGAAAATCTTACCTAATGGGATCGTATCAACTAGGTTATACTGTAACTGGTACAGTGTTGTTTGTTTCTTTTTTGAGCATTAAACACTCGTACATATGACACCATGGCCGCGATTTTGTAGCGATGCCTTTTTCTGATGCTAATGCCTGTCGGCGCCTTTCGCATTCGTGAGTGGTCAAAGCGATGCTTTGACCACTCATCGGCAAAAGACATCACAATATCGCAGACCATGTGTATGTAAGCCATCGCAAAAAAAAAATTTATGGGGATGAGGTAAAGGGGTTACCCACCAAGCAACAATCAAGGCACCCTATGGTTTGAAATCATTACACCCATTCTTAATTTACTGGTTAGGCTGCATATTACGCCCTTCACCTTTGGGTGAATTGTGATTGGTAGTGGTTTGAAGAAGGGAGACAGCTGTACAGAAGGACCGTGCCATGAGAATTCATCTTTTTTGTTTCCAGATTCCGGAGAAACCTCACAGTTGTCACATCTCTGGACGATAGCATTTTTGCAAAGTATTGAAAATGTGGCCAATCATCAAAAAGTCGAACCACTAAACTGGCACAGCCCAAGCCCAAAGCCGAGGATCTAAGGAAGTCGCCCTTTGTTCACAGCTTTCTTATTTCTAAAGTGCTGTCTAAGATGCTTGTTTGTTGGTACGCACCACACTTGTCGTAGGCACTGACTTTTTAAATAAAGCCTGTACAATTGTTTGTACAATTTTCTTGTCTCTCTCCAAATGGCTGAGCTGCATGTGCACTGTGCCTTGCAAATAAGCCTAATGTGTACCTAAACAAACCAAGCATTTCAGTGTTCCTTGGGCATGCATCAACTTTTTCTTCTTTTCATGCTGAAACTCATTTCACTGTGTTCTTTGTAGATCAGATGCCAAACCGAGTCAATTTGATGGTCAAGATTTCTTGTAAATGCCTTGATAGTCTGGCAACCTGCATGCATTTGTTGTCGCTGATGCCATCAACGATGACACACTCCTCACACCAGCTGCTCTTGTGGCTTTTTGTTTGCTTATCTAGCAGCCTCTTGAGAGTCACTGCTCATCGTTTGCTTGACATGAATTGCAAACAGAGCTGCACTGAAAATACTATACTAACTTGGTTGTGCATGAAAATTCATTTATCGGTTTAAACTCGTGTCACCTGGAAAAGTACTACTGATGAATGTGGCCGGCTGAATTCGGGAATGGTGATAGGCCGCTGTTGACACTGTGTAACACACGTTTTGTGCGTCATGAGAAGTAATTGTCACAAAAAGTGCTCTAACTAGGCACTTGTCTTTAATTGCTCAATATTACCCTGATGCAGCTGTCGTTTGTACGCCAGTTCATGGCTCTATAGCAATGCATGGTGCCTTCTGGTATCTGATCATACCAACCCTACCATGTAGATGATGAGTAGCCCATTACATTAAAGATAAATCGCAACATGCACCTGCAGCAGCCTGCATCGATATAGTAGGCTATGACTGCATTCTTTAGTTCACATTATAATCAGAATACTATTTGTTTTCTAGGTGTGCACCAACTCCTTCAATTATATTCCTGCAAATATAATACTATTAAAGGCAAATTGTCCATACCAGTGCAAGAAACCCTAGAAGTATAGAAAACACTGTTTTTACATTTGCATTCTCAATAAAATGCAGGAGCAGGTACAAAAAGTACTATCAACTCTTTCTTTATCATGCTATAGAAAATTGATTTATTTGATCAATAGCTTTTTTCAAAATGCTGGCAAAGATCGACACAAATTTTTCTACAAGCAACACTATGCATTGTGTGAACTGAAGACTGCACCTATACTTATGGTCAGATTTGTCAATCTTGGCTCCCATGGTAATGTTGAAAACTGCGTAATTATTTGACAGGAGGTATCATTGAAATTTGCCTCCAGTGCCTGTTGCACTTAAAAACACTGCAAAGTGTGCACCTTGGGTGACTCGGGTGAAAATTTTTTAACTGCAGCAGCAGTGAACATTCAGTGAATTCTGTGGCTACTGTATTTTCCTGTGTATAACCAGCGTCTTCGTACACCTCGCATCAGCAATTGCAACACTTGGAAAGAAGAAAGTAGTCACTGTTTCACCCAAAAGGTGAAGCATTGATAGCGATAGCAAACTATTAGACAACTACATGACATAAGGTTCATAGTTTTGTCAGCCATATAAATTGCAGTAAAGATCCGCTTACTAAAATTAACAAACATATCGTTATGTGCACACGTTCAAACATGAACAGATCTCACTAGATGACTGGGAACATTCGCAGTCGCAGCACTGGCTTGATAAGCACTAATAGAGGGGAGCGAATGCTTCTACTGCCTATCCCTTCAATGCGAGTCTCCGAAGCTTGCGATTACGCTATCTTCAGGCACTATGCGCTCGGAAGGACAGCGCTCATGCGGCCACTAGCCATCACGGCTCGCCCAACGTTTGCACCCACCAGGTACCTCCAAGATAAGGCGCGGGGGTGCATGTGCTCAACCGCGCGGACAGCCATGCACAGCCTGGCTAGAGGAAGAGAGACGCGCTCACCTGGCCCACCTAGCACGTGCTTAATCATGTGACCTCCAACATATGGCGTGCATCAAGCCGCCATCCTTCTCATCTTCGACCTTCAGCTCTGTTCACCACCTCTTCGGTGGCGCTGTAAAGGACTGCCGGCACCACGTGTGCTATTCTCCAACTGCCAACCAGTGTTGCCAAATGTTCTCCCAGCGTATCGCTAAAATGAGAAAGAATTCGCTAGAGTTAGAAGCAATGTCACTAAAGCTGTCGAATAAGTTTTGAGTAAAGTGGGCATTTTGGAAAGCTGTAATGGGAGCTAACGTATGGCATACGTTAATATGGTTTCAAAACAATAATTGATGTAGTTGAAATTCTGCATTTAACTTCGCACTGTAAGATTGCAAATCCAACAGAATTTTTAAAAAACACGGCTAGACTGATTTTTCTAGCTCAAGAAAGTATTTGGTCCACGTTATCTTTGCAATTGTAGTGCGATAGCAATTATATGGACACCCCAGGCGCATTTCTGGCGTCGCCGTGATGTTCTGCATAAACTCCAAGGGTGATAACATCATTGCCGCACGCCGTATGCTGTATGTGCAAGGGAAAGTGTGCGGGGGTGAGCCGACAATGGTGGCTCAATCTCGAGCGTGCGAGGAAAGTAGGGAGGAAGAGCGCCATCTTCTGTCGCGTGCAAGGCACCGGGACGGGGCGTTCTACTGCAGCGGCGGCTACGTATGGCACGACTGCGCATGCCTTGAAAGCGAACTGTGATGGGGACAAAGTGCGCGGAGTGCTGATAGCTTCGTGCGCGCTGTGTTCTGGCCGCTTAGTTCGCATTGAAGCGAGAGGCAGCACGAAGGTCAGTTCGTTCGCTGCTGCCGCCGCACTTTCTCATTCCAGCGTTTTGACAGCGAGTATGCGCGGTCATCGAGTGAGATGTGTTCATGTTTGCTTGTGCACGCGTGACACCATGCTTGTTAATTTATTTATTAAGCGAACGTTTACAAGTTTATGCGACCGATAAAACTACTATCCTTACTTCGTATAACTGTCTGCTAATTTTCTGTCGCAATCGATGCATCGCCTTTTGGGCGAAACTGCGACTATTTGTTTTAGTTATTGGCACTTGTGAAAAAAATAACTAAATTATTCGAGACATGCTTAGTCACGTGTTGTCCACACGGCGATGACATTTACGTAATATTACACAGGTCAAATACTACACTTCCGCCACTTGATCCACCTGAAAGGTCTTTGCAGTATTTGCCTGAAAGCCGTAAAAAAATGGAAGCAGTCGATTCAGATTCACATGAACAAGCTCAGCCACTCCGGTATGCACGCCTTTCAACAGTCTATGTGTGTTATCGTTCAGCTGGTGCGTTCTGAAGCTCACCATAGAATTTATTGCAATAGGTCTCGGTAAATTAGTTTAATATACTGCTACGCTTGCGAACATTTACCAATTGAACGTATCTAGTGTAACAGCAGAACCTGCAGCGTTAAGACCCGTTCAAATCGGCTTTGCAAAAAACGTGCTTTCTTGAGCACAGTCTGAAGCTTGGAAGACAACCTATGTGAAAGCAACTGTTGCTTCATGGTTACAGAGCCCACGCGCCGTACAGCTAATCTCGGCTGCTTTCTTGTAGCTTTTGAATGATAAAGTACATTCTATAAGGTCATTTTCGAAGCAACTTTCTTATCTTTCAAGTCGCTTATTCGCCTGTTGCTAAATAGAAAATTTTGGCGTTAAACAGACAAAGTCGCTCAATCGATTGGCAAATTCGCTAAAATGGAAACACTGCTTGTAACCCAGCAAAAAAGGCAAAATGGAAGTCCAACAAGAGAAGAGAGGGATGCAAATGAGAGAAAAGCAGGTAGCTTAACCAGAGTTAGAGGAGAATGAGCGGCCATGAGACAGGAGAGAGGGAGCTTCAACATGAGGGGTACCTAGGAGATAATGAAACTTTAGATGGCGGAGAAGTTTGCCTTGAGGTATGGCTTAACGTCAGCGATGCGCGCGCTGCCATGAAGCCATGCATCAAGGCGAAATTTGCATATAATATGTACTCCAACCTGTTAAATTTTTCTTATTTTGGTGCGGGTTACCAGCGCAAAAATACGATATTCCCGAGCAGACAGCGTCGGAAGTCTCGGGAAATCACGAGGGGCTAGCACGGGAACTTCAAGCCCGTCGCACGTCGTGATATATGTCAGGTATCCTGGCGCACAGAAATTACAAAGCGGGGCAGGGGGAGGGGCACGTGCCGAGGTTCCTCCCCTTGGCTACTTGAGTCAGGGTAATTCGTGGTTTGAAGTAGCTAATCTCTGCCGTCTCATTTCCTGCGATATCTACGTAACTCGGTAGCCATTGAAAATTGACCTCATGATAAACGACAGAAGCAATGGTCGATATATACGTTTTCGTAATATTGTTAAACGTAGTGATCTATACAGGACAGTGCCATTAATTTATTACTTCTATGAGGGCCCCTTTGGAGTCGCAATATATCGCCCGGTGCCGAACCTAGAGGCCCGTTGCAGAATCATCAACAAAAATCTGCTCTCGGCAACGTGTTCGCCATTTTCCTTTGAATTCAGCAGATTCCTCATCAATTGGTTGAGCAGTCTTTCAGCGAGAGCATGACCGGAGTAATGCAATTATTCCGATACTATACTGTGCTCGCGTGTCGTCAGTGGTCCGGCGAGTGGTGCTCCAGTAACGTTATCACCAAGGTAAGCCAGATGATGATTAATGGGCCTTAAAGGGCCCTTCACCAGGCCACGTAGCAAATTTTGGTTATACGCTGGAAGTTCTTACGTGCTCTCTATAGAGCGTTCTGTCCTTTTTTTTTTTTTCAAATTGGTTCACTAATAGCCGAGGTAGAAATATTTCAGTGCCGCGAACCCATGCTTTCAGGAGGCGAGCGTCACCCCCAGCATGGACACTCTCTCCACTTGCCTCCGTCTAGACTCCGCAAGCGAAATTTCTTACCTGCGTTCTCCCATACCGGAGCTGGAAGATCGCGCGACGCTTACGTCACGGGCCCCGCCGTCTCCTTTTTTTTTTCCCTCTCGCTTATCTGCTGCGCGGCGCACTTCCGCTGACGGTCTCGCGCGCGAGCTGTAGCGTTTGTTTCGTTTCGCGCAGCGCCCGATTTTGCGCGATGTGCGCAAGAACACCTGACTAGCGGTATAAAGTCAGTGCTACACAAACACCGCGGCAGACGCAAGCGGATCACAGAGCAAGATCGCGCGCAGGAACGCTGTAGAAGATGACATAGGTTCGTTCTCAGCGTGCGCGACTGCACGACGTGGGAACAAGCAGACGAAACGCAAGTACACCTCTCTTGCTACGGTACGAAGTAAAACACAAACACGCATACATTCGGGTTGTATGTTTTGTTATCTCTCTACATGAACACTAATTCGTGTATTAAAGCAACAGATTAAACAAACTGATGTTGCCTTTCATAATTCTCAAAGTCACGTGTCACTATGAGTGGCGTCGCAGCACTAGCATGTACGTAGGCGCACTTGCGCTCCCGACGTCGACTCTCCCCTCGCACTTGCGTTTGCGGCTGGCTGCATGGGAGCGCGGCGCCCACGAGGAGAAAAGCAAACGGCGTTTGGTTTGAAATTTCAGCTATTTTCGCGGCGCGTAGCGATGTAATTTTTAGCATACACTATCGTGAGCGCGCATTGTTATGCACTGCGCTTGTCGCTTCAAAATGGCCAGACCTGGAGAGGGGCCCTTTAAGTGGGAATATTGAGGTATCGCGCCAGGTATGCACGACTCACAAAGGCACCATTTTTTCCGCGAAGATTAGTTTAATGGCATTGTTTGGCGGGCATACGGGCTTACCAGTTTTTTACCACCGTTACCGTTAAGGCCGCTCCACATTCAACGTGTTTTACCGATGTTTTCTGGCGTTTCGTCACGCGGCGTCGCTCTGCGTCGGCGCTGAGGAAGGCGACAAGCCGAAGCGCCGAGGTCCGGAATGGTCCAATGAGGTTTTAGAAAAAGTCTCAATTTCGCCCGAAAGGCTAAGCACCGATTGCGATAGCAAATTAGTAGATAGCTATATGAAGTAAGGACAGTAGTGTTATCGGCCGTATAAACTTAAAAACATTCGCATACCAAGTAAATTAACAATGATATAATATGGAAGCGCGACTGAACGAGGACGTATAGAAACAGACACACAGAGACAGCGACACACAGAGACAGCGCTGTCTCTGTGCGTCTCTTTCTTTTTACGTCCTCGTTCAGTCGCGCTTACACATTCCATCATGGATTCAAACCAACTAGCCCGCCAGCGTGTTTTAACTAAATTGACAAGCACGGTGTCACGTGCGCACAGGTAAACTTGAGAACATCTCGCTCGATGAGCGCGGAAACTCGCTGTCAAAATGTTGGAGTGAGGATTCGCGGCAGCAGCAGCAGCGATCGAATTGACCTTCGTGGCCCCTTCCCCCATTTGTCGTTTCAACGCGAAAGAAACTTCGAAAGCATTGCGCATAGGAAGGTGTCAGGATTGGGGGCTCAATCCCATCGCTCGTGATCCGTTGTCAAGATTGGAGACCGGCATGAATTCGAAGGTAGCTGGCCCATGCCGTCGTCCAACTTATCCACGCTGAGGACGTTGATGAAGGGAAGGACTGCTTCTCATCGAGAACGAGGAATATGGGTTTATTTACAGTATTTATATCAGTCTAACATGACTGTTTGAGAAAGTACATCAGTCTAACATGACTGCTTGAGAGAGAGTCTCAGTCCAACATGACTGCTTAAGAGAAGTGTGTCGAGCATCCGCACAACAGCAGCTTTCAAACACTCGGTCCTCCCGCGATACAAGGTGACGCGAACGTTCGTTTAGTCATCGCAAACTAGCCGCCTCTCCGCTGGACGGTTTACACATGCACACACACACGTGTTCACGGTCCGAAACCGACACCATACGAATTCCGTAGAACTCGGAGCCGTTCCGGGTAGCGCGTTATCTTGCGTCTTGGTCGGTGCGTGGGAAGGAGCCTCCGTCGGCGTTCCAGCGGCAGCTCCCCCGCCCGTAGGAGATCAGGTCCGCGTTGCCGTGTTGCGCACAAAGCCTGCTTCGTCGAACTCCTTCAGTCACAACGCATCCTAGCCGAAGCGACGGAGAGTGGAGGGTGCGCGTATTGATACCGACACAATTAAAGTCGACTTAGCCACGCCGTGCCTAGAGGTTGGCGGCGGCATTCCAAGATGAGGTTGCCACCGCTGGCGTAACTGGCTGGCAAACTTGCCCTGCAGCTGGCCGTTCTTAACAGCGCCTCCATGGCCCGGAAAATCTCGATTGTCTAGCGCTGACAACCGCTGGGCAGGAAGAGAACGGCTGGTGGCCAGGGGGTGATGCCTTGGCTCGCAGCGACCACTTGTGCAATGTCACCCCCCCCCCCAAAAAAAAACATCCAACAAGGACAGGCAACTGCAAAATGAACCCCACAACACGACTCTGCGCCGAGATGACGTACATTGGCTCTCACTTTAGACCCGCTAGGCTTAAAAAAAAGAAAGTGCAGACACAAAAAAAAATGCTGCATTTCGCTATGCCGATTTCTGAAGCATTTTCGTGCTGACAAATTCAGCAATCATAAAGGGAATCCTGCTAAATGAGAGGCGATCTTCTTGGCTTAAAAAATTAACACTAGTAACCCTAAAATTTAGGCGGGACCCTCAAACTCAGAATTCAAATTAGCCTGCTCAAACCATCCGCATTGCTATGCAACTTTCCGTTCTTATATCTAACGGAGAAGTTGTACTCTAGGAGAGTGAGGCTCCATCGGAGCAAGCGGCCATTTTTGTGTGACATTTGATTGAGCCACGTCAGAGGACAGTGGTCGGTCTCGAAGATGAACTTCGCTCCGTACAAGTAACACGACAACTTCTGGGCGGCCCAAACTAAACAATTAAGCGCATTCCTTCTCTGAAGCGGTGTAGGCTTCCCCTCTTACATTTACTTTACGGCTGGCATAGAGGATAGGATGCTCCTCGTTAGCGTCGCCGACCTGACTAAGTACCACGCCCATACCTCTGTCGCTTGCGTCGCATTGAACTATGAATTCCTTTGACGTAGTAGTTCTGCGGAAACCCGCAAGGTGGACAGAAGTAATGAATAAAGGGAAAATGAGACATCCACCCGTTCGAAAACCTTGCGGGTTTCCGCAGAACTACTACGTCAAACTCTTGCCTTTGCTTCATGTTGTCGACAAATTCGACTTCGCTCTGCCATCTGCTAGCCGCCTGGTTAGCTCAGATGGTAGAGCGGCTGCCCCGGAAAGGCGGTGGTCCCGGGTTCGAGTCCCGGACCAGGACGAATTTTTCTTCAACTATGAGGCTTTTCTTTCGAGGAACCCGTATGGGTTTCCTTTGTAGCAATTGCTACGAACGGGTGGATGTCTCATTTTCCCTTTATTCATTACTTCTGTCCACCTTGCGGGTTTCCGCAGAACTACTACGTCAAACTCTTGCCTTTGCTTCATGTTGTCGACAAATTCGACTTCGCTCTGCCATCTGCTAGCCGCCTGGTTAGCTCAGATGGTAGAGCGGCTGCCCCGGAAAGGCGGTGGTCCCGGGTTCGAGTCCCGGACCAGGACGAATTTTTCTTCAACTATGAGGCTTTTCTTTCGAGGAACCCGTATGGGTTTCCTTTGTAGCAATTGCTACGAACGGGTGGATGTCTCATTTTCCCTTTATTCATTACTTCTGTCCACCTTGCGGGTTTCCGCAGAACTACTACGTCAAACTCTTGCCTTTGCTTCATGTTGTCGACAAATTCGACTTCGCTCTGCCATCTGCTAGCCGCCTGGTTAGCTCAGATGGTAGAGCGGCTGCCCCGGAAAGGCGGTGGTCCCGGGTTCGAGTCCCGGACCAGGACGAATTTTTCTTCAACTATGAGGCTTTTCTTTCGAGGAACCCGTATGGGTTTCCTTTGTAGCAATTGCTACGAACGGGTGGATGTCTCATTTTCCCTTTATTATGAATTCCTTTGTGTAGTCTGGCGCGCGAAGCACAGGACGAGAAACCAATAGCGTTTTCAAACTTTGGAAAGCGTTCTCTTTGTCCTTATCCCAGTGTACGTTACTCGGTGCTCCCTTTCGGAGGACGTCCGTTAATGGACTTGCCATTTGCGAGTAATTCGGAATGTACCGTTGATAGTACCCCACAAGTCCCAAAAATGAACGAAGGTCTGTTTTCGTGCGCGGCTGAGAAAATTCTCCAATCGTAGGTATTTTCAGCTCGGCCGGCCGTCTCATGCCCTGGCCGACAACATGGCCCAGATAAGTAACCTGCGAACAATAAAACCTACACTTTTCCGCTTTCATCGTTAAGCCGGCTTCCCTCAACCGTGAGAACACCTGTTTGAGGTGCGATACGTGTTGTTCCCAGCTGTCCGAAAAAATTGCTACATCATCAAGATAGGGCAAGGCGAACTCCTGCAAGTCTTTTAGGACAATATCCATTAACTTCGAGAAGCTAAACGGCGCGTTCTTCAGCCCGAAGCTGAGTGCGAGAGGGCGAAAAGTGCCTACAGGTGAGATGAATGCGGCATAGCGGCTGGCACTTTCTGAAAGGGGAACTTGCCAGTACCCCCGCACGAGATCTATAGTTGAAATGTATTTAGCAGCGCTAACTCTTTCAATTCGTTCTTCAATGTTGGGTATCGGGTACAGCTGATCCCTAGTGATGGCATTTAACTTCCTGTAGTCAACACACGGACGAGGGTCCTTGTTAGGGGTTTCTACCAGTATTAGCGGTGACGTGCAGTCACTCTCAGCGGGCTCAATAACTCCCAACTCTAGCATGCGCTGCATCTCTGCCTCCATAATCTCTCTCGGTCTTGGAGGCACCCTGTAAGGCTTTGATCTTACTGGTTCGGTTGATGTCAGCTCAATTTCATGCGTTATTAGTTCAGTTCTACCCGGCCGATCGCTGAATCTGTCGAGATATTCCCCTAACACATCTTTTAGCTCATCTAGCTGCTCGGGTCTTAGAGCGTGCGAGCTTACCGAGTGTTCTACTACTTCTTCTAGGCCGATTTCAGAGTTGGAGGTAGCCCTATACTCCTTAAAATTGGTACTAGTGCCATCCTGCTCTTTGATGGTATAGTTAACGACTCCGCTCCGCTCTACATACGGCTTCATCAAATTACAGTGATATATCTTCACTTCATTCCTGCGACCGGGCATTTTCAGAGCATAGTTAGTATCTGAAAGTTTGTGCAACACTTTAACGGGCCCGTCCCAGTGAACTTCAAGCTTGTTCTTTCTTGAAGGTTTGAGGATCATTACCTGGTCTCCGGCGTTAAACGTACCAAGCCTCGCATTCTTGTCGTAATAGAAATTGGCGTTTTTTTTTTTTTTTTTGAGCTACTCCCATGTTCTTTCCGACTAGTTCTCGCGTTGCGCTTAGCCGTTCCAGCAGATTTAGCACGTATTCTACCACTGTAGGACTCTCTTCTCTTTCCTCCCACATCTCTCTTAACATTCTCAGTGGAGAAAGGAGTGTCCTCCCATACACTAGTTCTGCTGGCGAGAACCATGTCGCTTCATGTGGAACCGTTCGTAAAGCAAACAAAGTTGCCGGCAGACAGTTCTCCCAGTCCTCCTTGTGCTCGTAACAGAGCGCACGCAAAACTCGCTTAAGCACCGAATGCCACCTGTCTACACTGTTTGACTGAGGGTGATAGACAGAACTGTGTATTAACTTTACCCCGCACTTTTGCAAGAATGTGGAAGTCAGTGCGCTCGTGAATACTGACCCTTGATCTGCCTGAATTTCGGCTGGAAACCCAACTCGTGCAAACACTGTCAAAAGCGCGTCTACTACTTCGGTGGAGCTGAGCTCTTTCAGAGGGATTGCTTCTGGAAACTTTGTAGCCGGACACAGCATGGTAAACAAGTACCTGTAGCCCGATTTTGTTTTTGGAAGCTAGGGGCCCTACCGTGTCTATTACAAGTCGTCTGAAAGGCTCTGTTATTAAGGGCACTACCTTCAGTGGAGCTTTCCATGTCTCTCCTGGTTTACCAGAACCCTGGCAGGCGTCGCATGATCTTACAAAGTTTTCTACGTCTTTGAAACAGCCAGGCCAGTAATATTCCATAAGCAATCTTTCCTTTGATTTGTTTATGCCTAGGTGGCCGGACCACCCATTTCCATGACAGAGACTCAAAAGGTCCTCCCTATACTTAGTAGGTACGACTAACTGATCCAAAATCCTACCCTTTCGATCTTTGTAGTGCCGATACAACAATCATCCTCTCTCATGTATCGTCACGTTGCGCCTAGCAATGCCTTCTTTAGCTGTGTCGTGTAATTTAGCTAAGCTCTCATCATTCTTTTGCTCGGCTGCCAACGACTCTCTATCCACACGTAAGAGCTGATCAAAGTTCTTTGAGGCCGGTGATAATAACGACCCTGTCTCACTTGTGAGTGCGTCAGATTGCTCTTCCTGCAGGCTTGAACTTTGACACTCTAGTGCTACGCTCTCATTGAACTGGTCAGCTGGCAGGCTTTCCTCAACAGTTTTTTCAGCACTCGAGCCTAGCTCGGATTCGGTTATTGCAGTTATCTCCTTTGCTACTTCCGCTGGAGCAGCTTGTGCATTTTCGGCCGAAAGCGACGCGATTTTACGAGCTTGGCCTCGCGTCAATGCCTGTACTACGCCATCTCCCAGTTTAAGCCCTTTGTCACGCAGTAACTGATTCGAACGATTCGAAAAGATGTAAGGGTACTGCAGTGACAAAAATTTGGAAACTGCAGCCTCAGTCTCTAGCTCCCCGAATGGTCCACTGATTTTGACTTTGGTCATGGGCAGACACACGCTGTGTTCTTCTACAACCTGTTTGATCCACGCTACTTCTCCGGTGAAGTCATCTACCGTCACTTAAGACGGATGGACAATGTCCATCGTGGCGGCACTGTCTCTTAGCACTCGGCATGGTTTGCCATTAACTAGCAGGTCGTGAAGATATGGACTTAAAAGTTCCATATTCTCGTCTTTTTCCTCTACGTAGGAGAAAACTACGCTAGGCTTCCCGCAGTTTACAGCTATATGTCCCAGTTTGTGGCATTTGTAACAGCGAATTGGTCTAAAAGATTCGAATTTTCTTTTCTGTTCTTTTTGTATGGTTTCTCCGTGAAGTTTCTCCTCGCTCTTTTCCGCGGGTTTTTCCTCCACGTCTACAGGCTCCGCTCGTCTAGTCTGCGAACCCCTTTTGAACGGAGCGGGTTTCCGCGGTCCATTTCGACCGTCCCAGTTTCCGTCGTCGACGTTCAACTTTCTACGCGTTGCGTACTCTTCGGCTAATTCAGCCGCACTTTCCACAGTGTTTACATTCCCTCTGTCTTGCACCCACAGTTTCACAGCTTGGGGGATGGTTTTGTAAAACTGCTCTAGACACATGCATTCAATGATCATGTCTCTGCTGTCGTACGCTTCCGCGCTTTTCAGCCACTCGACTAGGTTGGCCTTTAAGCTATATGCAAACTCCGGATATCCCTCGCTATCTTTCTTGCTTGTGCTCCTAAACCTTTGCCGAAAAGCTTCGGCTGAAAGGCGGTATTTCTTCAGGAGACTAGCCTTAACTTTTGCATAATCATATGCATCCTGTGCACTCAGTCTGGCGATTACTTCCGCCGCCTCACACGGAAACATAGACAGCAACCGCTGTGACCATTGTTTGGATCGGACTGCTGGTACGATCTGTTGGGAACTCGGCGCTGACGCCCGTGGTTGTACCTGGGTCGCAAGCCCCAAGGGTAGCGTTGGCCTGGCGGCCTGGGGTACAACTGGAAGCATCCGAAGGTCCCGGCAAAGCATGAGTCGACTGGTAACAACGAAACAACTTGTTTATTTTAACATCGCAAAGAGTTGGCGGTCAGGTTTGACCGTAGTAGAGAGACGGGAGAGCACTTCACTCAACAGAAGAAATCGGAGCCCTCCCTTTGGCGTCCGGGGGCAGCTGTTTTTATACTCTCGCAGTTGAGGGCAAGAAGGAACCCCTCAAAAGACGAGCACGTGAATGTACAATGGGCTAATGGTGACGCACACTGTCGTAGCGATGCCGTAGCACCATGTCGAGCACGATCTCGTAGCACCCTGTCGTGGCGCTGCCGGTCGGACACAATGACTGTAATGAGAGGATGGTCCCTGCTTTGGCATCGCCTGTTTCGGGCACAATGACTGGAACGAGATCCCTGCTTTGGCATCGCCTGTTTCGGGCCCAATAACTGGAATGAGATCCCTGCTTTGGCATCGCCTGTTTCGGGCACAATGACTGGAACGAGATCCCTGCTTTGGCATCGCCTGTTTCGGGCCCAATAACTGGAATGAGATCCCTGCTTTGGCATCGCCTGTTTCGGGCACAATGACTGGAATGCGAGGATGATCCCTAGGCGGTCGCATCGCCGCAGTCGCGCCTGGAAACACCTGGCGATGAGTGTTGCGGCGACGACGATCGGGCCAAAATGTCTGCCGCCCCGCCGCAGCCGCGCCGGCAAAACCACGTGTCGCAGGCGAAACGCAACAGACCGCCCCGCCGGGGGAAGGAGATCCCGATGGACAGGGGACTGCATCCGCTGTCCGGAGGGATGTCGCTCGATGATGCTCATAACCGAAGTCGGGCGTCCCTCGACGTTTCTTGAGCGCAGCGCACAGAGAAGGCCTCGTTCTCTCGTTCAGGTTCGCACGGGACACTGCAAAGTGACTTCGGGAGAGTTCACATTTTTGTTCTCGTTCCCGGCAAGCGTTAGAACTACGCTGAAACTCAACCGCTCAGTCAGCAAGCACGGCACAACCCTCACTAAGCCCTGCCAGGCTCTTTCCCCTTTTTATACCACTGCCTAGTTCCTTACAGTAGTCTAGCATCACTCAGAACGCGTCCACAAATTGAAAAATTGCACTAGAAAGCATATCATCACTTTGAAACACTAAACAAAAGCAATATGTTAAAAAAAAATCCTGCCTCAGGAAGAAAAACATCAGTAACAAACAATTTTGAGGCTGATTCCTACGTTAGGGGCTTCGACTTAAGCCATCGGCGTTACCGTTGAGACTCCCCTTTTTGTAACGCACCTCAAAGGAATATTGTTGTAAAGCGAGGCTCCAGCGCAGGAGGCGGCCATTTTTGGGAGAGATGGTCTGCAGCCATTGGAGAGGGCAGTGATCCGTCTCAATGATAAACCTCGAGCCGGCTAGATAGCATGACAATTTCTGAACGGCCCACACGAGACATGCACACTCTTTCTCGGTGGCGCTATACGCCTGCTCACGACTGGTCAGCTTACGACTAGCATACAGGACGGGGTGTTCTACTTCTCCATTTTCCCGTTGGCACAGTACAACGCCCATGCCTCGCTCACTAGCATCGCACTGAACAATGAACCCTTTTGTATAGTCTGGCGATCGTAGCACAGGCTGGCTTGTTAGGGCACTCTTTAGGGCGCTAAAAGCTCTTTCCTTTGTCTCGTCCCAGACGACTGTTTGAGGCTCTGTTTTTCTTAGAGCATCCGTCAGGGGAGCCGCGATATCAGAGTACCTAGGGATGTACCTCTGATAGTAGCCGGCGACACCCAAGAACGACCGAATATCGGTCTTGGTGCGCGGTTGCGGAAAGTCTCGCACAGCGGCCACTTTTATTTCAGAGGGGCGGCGACGACCCTGACCAATCACGTGACCGAGGTAGACAACCTCGGCCTGTGCTATCTGGCACTTAGGAGCCTTGACTGTCAAGCCCGCTTCGCGCAGGCGGGTTAGCACTGCCCGCAAGTGTGCCATATGCTCAGACCAGGATGCGGAGAATATCGCTACGTCGTCTAGATACGGTAAAGCGAATTCTTGCTGTCCCCGCAACACTTTATCCATGAGGCTTGAAAAACAGTATGGCGCGTTCTTCAAACCAAAACTCAACACTTTAGGACGGAATGTTCCCATTGGTGAAATGAACGCCGCATACCTACTAGCCTCTTCTGTAAGTGGAACCTGCCAATAACCCCTGACAAGATCTAGGGTGGAAATAAACTGAGCGCTACTAACTTTCTCAAGGCGCTCCTCGATGTTAGGGATCGGATAAATTTGATCCTTAGTGATGGAATTAAGCCTGCGGTAGTCGACGCAAGGACGAGGTTCCTTGCCCGGTACCTCAACTAAAATCAAAGGGGAGGTATAATCACTCTCACCTGCCTCAATAACACCGAGCTGTAGCATTTTCTTTACCTCAGCCTCCATAATATCGCTCTGGCGGGGTGACACCCGATACGCCTTGGATCGTACTGGCTCTGGGGAGGTAAGTTCTATATCATGAGTAAGTACAGAAGTCCTACCAGGCCTCTCAGAGAACAGACCTTGAAACTCTTGTAATAGCTGGTGTAGTTCGGTTTTCTGCTCGGGCGACAGCGGTGCTTTACTGATAAGGTCACTAATGACTTGACCGGTGTCTTCCCTGTTCGTCACTGAGCCTAGTCCCGGAAGCTCGACTGGAAGCTCTTCAGGAACGTTTATCATCATGCACACCACTGCTTCCCGTTGTCTATAAGGTTTGAGCAGATTACAGTGGTAAACTTGCTGTGCTTTCCGCTTTCCTGGCAGACTTACCACGTAGTTAACGTCCGACAGTTTCTGAACAATTCGTGCTGGGCCCTCCCACTGCACGTCTAGTTTGTTGTTTAGCGATGTGCGCAATATCATGACCTCATCGCCAACCTCAAAACGACGGGCCCTGGCTGTCCGATCATAATAAACCTTGGCCCTCTGCTGGGCCTTTGTCATTGCTTCACCTGACAACTCCTGTGCCCTTCTTAAGCGTTCGAGGAGCTTAAGTACGTACTCCACCACGACTGGGTCGTCGCCCCTACCTTCCCACGATTCTCGAAGCATGCGAAGCGGAGATCGAAGCGAGCGACCGTACACCAGTTCAGCTGGCGAAAACCCCGTAGCTGCATGCGGCGCGGTCCGTAAAGCAAACATCACCCCAGGCAGACACAGCTCCCAGTCAGTTCGATGTTCAAAACACAACGCTCTCAACACGCGCTTCATGACGGAGTGGAGCTTCTCAACGGAATTCGACTGTGGGTGGTACACTGAGCTGTGTAACAGCTTTACCCCACACCTTTCGAGAAAAGTTGTCGTCAAAGCGCTAGTAAACACTGTGCCCTGATCTGATTGGATTTCCGCAGGAAAACCAACTCGCGCAAATATGGACAGTAGTGCATTGACTGTCTCAACTGAGCTGAGTTCTTTAAGCGGCACTGCTTCAGGGAACTTTGTCGCTGGGCAGATCACAGTCAAAATGTGTCTGTACCCCGTGGCTGTTACCGGCAGAGGTCCCACAGTATCAATAACGAGCCGTCTAAAAGGCTCCGTAATGATAGGTACCAATTTCAACGGCGCCCTTGATTTGTCCCCTGGTTTGCCCACCCGCTGACAAGTGTCACATGTCCTCACGAAATGGTCTGCGTCCCGAAAACACCCTGGCCAATAGTACTCTTGCAAGAGACGGTCCTTAGTTTTCTTAACTCCTAGGTGTCCGGACCACGAACCCCCATGTGACAAGCGCAACAGATCCTGACGATAGCATTGAGGCACGACCAGCTGATCGAACTCCACTCCTCTTCGGTCTAGATACTTCCGGTACAGGACTCCACCCCTTTCCACAAAACGCGCAGTTTTCCTGGCGATACCTTCTTTGACATTGCAGCGCACGTTTTCCAGGCTGCCATCCTTTTTTTGCTCGGCTATCAAAGCCGACCGGCTGACTTTTAGCAACCTATCAAGTCCGTCTGACGTAGGCGCGATGAGCAAATCAGTAGATAGCTCTTCTAACTTTCCCGCATCGGGATTTTCCTCTCCGGTATCTGGTGCCTTTAACGTTACAGACTCAAGTTTATTCAGTTCGGGCGTGCTCTGAATATCAGCTTGCTGCGCCTCTGACCCTTTTTCGTTGTTTGATAACGTCGGCCCCGCAACTACCGCCTTTGCAGCGAGCTCCCGAACCTTCGATCTGGTTAAGGCCTGAACACTAGCTTCACCAAACAAAAGCCCCTTCTCGCGCAGGAGGTGATCGGACCTGTTTGAAAATAGGTACGGGTACTGGGGTGGCAGCATAGATGACACTGCCGCCTCTGTCTCAAGCGCTCCGAAAGGTCCTTCAATAAGCACTTTTGCTACCGGCAGACACACGCTATGAGCTTCCACGGCTTGCTTGATCCATGCGCACTCGCCCGTGAACATATGGGGTTCTACGTAAGACGGGTGAACTACATCCATCGTAGCTGCGGAATCGCGAAGCACTCGGCACTCTTTCCCGTTCACGAGGAGGTCTCGCATGTAAGGCTCGAGAAGCTTCATGTTCTCGTCAGTGCTGCCTAATGAAAAAAACACAACTTTTGGTGTTGTTTCCGGACACTGCGCCGAAAAGTGACCCGGCTTCTGGCACGTATAACAAACGCCCGCTCGCCTCATCTCGAACCGCTTTCTGCGTTCGGCTTCGGCTGCCGCCGTCTCCTTAGGTTCGGTCGCACTGCTTCCACTCGCATCCGCACTACGCGTGTTCCCCTTTGCTCTCATGGGTGTGAACTTCGGCCTCTCAAACTTCGAGCCAAATTCACCCTTTTGACCGTCCTTAGCTCCGCGAGCTCGACGCGTCACAAACTCCTCGGCTAGCTCAGCGGCTCTAGCCACCGTACTCACGTCTGGCCTATCCAAGACCCAGTATCGCACGTTCTCCGGTAACCGACTATAAAACTGTTCTAGCCCGAAACACTGCAGAACTTTATCGTGGTCACCAAACGCTTTCTCTTCTTTGAGCCACTCCTGCATGTTCGACATAAGCCTATACGCAAACTCTGTATATGACTCACTTCTGCCTTTCTCATTTTCCCGAAACTTCCGACGGAACGCCTCCGCAGACAGCCGGTACTTTTTTAGAAGACTCGATTTCACTGTGTCGAAATCCTCTGCCTCCTCTCTATCCAAGCGAGCGACTACGTCGGCCGCCTCGCCGGGTAACAAAGTGAGCAAGCGCTGTGGCCACGTTTCCCGAGAGAACCCCTGCTTCTCGCACGTTCGCTCAAAGTTAACCAGGAACAAACCAATGTCCTCTCCAAGCTTAAACGGCCGCATCAGGTCAGTCATTTTGAACAATACGCGTTCTCCTGCACCGTGTGCCTGACTTCCATTACGAGCGCGTTCCATCTCTACCTCGAGACGCTTCATTTCCAAAGCGTGTTCGCGCTCTTCTTTTTTCTCTTGTTGCTCTCGCTCTTTCTGTTCTTTACGTTCACGCTCTTCTTTTTCTTTCTGTTCTTTACGTTCACGCTCTTCTTTTTCTTTCTGTTCTTTACGTTCACGCTCTTCTTTTTCTTTTTGCTCTTTAAGTTCGCGCTCCTGTCTTTTTGACCTCTCCTCAATAGTCTCAAGGCATTCCGACAGCTCGTCATCCTCAGCCTCTAACTCAAGAATAGCCTTTAGCAGTTCAGGTTTTCTTAGTTTGTCTGAGACATCCAGACCCAACTCTCTTGCAAACTCCAACAATTTCGGTTTGCGCAACGACTTCAAATCCATGGCTGCTCTGAATGCTGCTTTCTCTACTGCTTACTATTGTCTTGCCGCAAACTAACCCGGCAGCAACGACAACCACAATTACCAGCTCTGTTTCTAACACTAACAAAAGCCTGGCAAAGCTCAGAAGAAGAAAGTCCCGCACTCACCAAACCTCGCAGGCAGGAATTCCGCGCAGTCGTTCCGCTGCAGGCAACCAGTCGTCACACAGGGCTCGTTGCACTGCTCCCGGATCGTCGTTGAGCTGCTCAGCATACAGTCAACTGCATCTCTTCGCTGCTGGCCTCCGTTGTCGCGATCTCACCGCTGGCAGACAGTTGTTTGAAGTCGGAGGCGATCTCACCGCTGCCAACCAGATGTTTGGATCGGACTGCTGGTACGATCTGTTGGGAACTCGGCGCTGACGCCCGTGGTTGTACCTGGGTCGCAAGCCCCAAGGGTAGCGTTGGCCTGGCGGCCTGGGGTACAACTGGAAGCATCCGAAGGTCCCGGCAAAGCATGAGTCGACTGGTAACAACGAAACAACTTGTTTATTTTAACATCGCAAAGAGTTGGCGGTCAGGTTTGACCGTAGTAGAGAGACGGGAGAGCACTTCACTCAACAGAAGAAATCGGAGCCCTCCCTTTGGCGTCCGGGGGCAGCTGTTTTTATACTCTCGCAGTTGAGGGCAAGAAGGAACCCCTCAAAAGACGAGCACGTGAATGTACAATGGGCTAATGGTGACGCACACTGTCGTAGCGATGCCGTAGCACCATGTCGAGCACGATCTCGTAGCACCCTGTCGTGGCGCTGCCGGTCGGACACAATGACTGTAATGAGAGGATGGTCCCTGCTTTGGCATCGCCTGTTTCGGGCACAATGACTGGAACGAGATCCCTGCTTTGGCATCGCCTGTTTCGGGCCCAATAACTGGAATGAGATCCCTGCTTTGGCATCGCCTGTTTCGGGCACAATGACTGGAACGAGATCCCTGCTTTGGCATCGCCTGTTTCGGGCCCAATAACTGGAATGAGATCCCTGCTTTGGCATCGCCTGTTTCGGGCACAATGACTGGAATGCGAGGATGATCCCTAGGCGGTCGCATCGCCGCAGTCGCGCCTGGAAACACCTGGCGATGAGTGTTGCGGCGACGACGATCGGGCCAAAATGTCTGCCGCCCCGCCGCAGCCGCGCCGGCAAAACCACGTGTCGCAGGCGAAACGCAACACCATGTACTCGGGCCGAAGTTCATCTTCTCGCCAGTCCTTTCAAAATTGCTTAGGAACAAGCCCATGTCGGTCCCGATCTCAAATGGCTTTAATAGCCTGTCCATGCGGTATGATTCTGTTTCACTTGATCGTCACTTCCTTGAGACAACTCCAAACGTTTGCTTTCAAGTTGCATTTTTCTTAACTCGCGATCTTTATCGCGTTCCTCTCTCTCTTTGTCCCGTTCTTCTCTTTCCCTGTCCCGTTTCTCTTTTTTTTTTTTTTTTAGAAGTTCCAGCCCCATTTCAATTTCTTCCTCACTGGCCTATTCGGAAATTATCTCCAATAATTCCGCTTTTAGCATTTCTTTGCGTACATCTAGGCCCAGTTCCTCACCAACAATCAACAATTCGTCTCTCAGCAGTTTCTTTAACTCCATGATTGCTGCTTTACTGCCTTGGCCCTGCTCGCTAAATCTAGCTAGGAAAACACAACCTAGCTACCACTCAACAATGTAGCTTCCCTACTGTTCTAAACAGAACAACCACAAAATGAAGCCTAGAGAATCAAAGCAAGAACCAAGCTTTCACCGCAGACACAGCACCACGTCGCAAAGTCCATCTCACCGCTGTCAACCAGTTGACAGGATTGGGGGCTCAATCCCATCGCTCGTGATCCGTTGTCAAGATTGCAGTCCGGCATGAATTCGAAGGTAGCTGGCCCATGCCGTCGTCCAACTTATCCAAGCTGAGGACGTTGATGAAGGGAAGGACTGCTTCTCATCGAGAACGATCCCGAATATGGGTTTATTTACAGTATTTATATCAGTCTAACATGACTGTTTGAGAAAGTACATCAGTCTAACATGACTGCTTGAGAGAGAGTCTCAGTCCAACATGACTGCTTAAGAGAAGTGTGTCGAGCATCCGCACAACAGCAGTTTTTAAACACTCGGTCCTTCCGCGATACAAGGTGACGCGAACGTTCGTTTAGTCATCGCAAACTAGCCGCCTCTCCGCTGGACGGTTTACACATGCACACACACACGTGTTCACGGTCCGAAACCGACACCATACGAATTTCGTAGAACTCGGAGCCGTTCCGGGTAGCGCGTTGTCTTGTGTCTTGGTCGGTGCGTGGGAAGGAGCCTCCGTCGGCGTTCCCGCGGCAGCTCCCCCGCCCGTAGGAGATCAGGTCCGCGTTGCCGTGTTGCGCACAAAGCCTGCTTCGTCGAACTCCTTCAGTCACAACGCATCCTAGCCGAAGCGACGGAGAGTGGAGGGTACGCGTATTGATACCGACACAATTAAAGTCGACTTAGCCACGCCGTGGCTAGAGGTTGGCGGCGGCATTCCAAGATGAGGTTGCCACCGCTGGCGTAACTGGCTGGCAAACTTGCACTGCAGCTGGCTGTTCTTAACAAAGGTACCACTCTGCAGACATCGCTGATCACTTTGAAGATGGGGCCCGCGCGAACGCGCACTGTGGCCACGTCGCAGAGCGCTTTCAAGATACGACGCCCGCATGGCCGCGCCGTAAGCAACAGCCGCTTAAAGTCCCTTGATCATTTGAAAGTAACGACACTCTTTGAACTCTGCCGCCGCCGCGCGACCTCCTCGCCTCCTCCTCGCCCCTTGTGCGTTCCCCTCGCGGTAACCAGTTTTGCCCCCGTTTTTTCTGCACGCCGATTGGTCTCCCTGCCGTTGCCCTTGGAAACGCGCGTATCTTGGGTTTTACTTGTGTTTTTCTTTTTCGCTCGCGCCATTTTCCTCCTGAGCACGGCTGGCTCGGCGCTTTAGCTCGGCGTAGCGAACGTTGTACGCCGTGTTTCCTGCTCTCTGTGCTAGCGCTATGCCGGGCTGTTGCGCATAGAACTGCAGCAAGAAGCCTCAAGATGGCTATGCCGTTTTTATGATACCACAAGGAAAGCGTGACCGCTTGCGCAGGAAGCAGTGGCTGCGTGACATTGGCCGAAAGAACTTTATTCCGACAAAGAACAGCGTTGTTTGCGAGCTGAGGCGTCTTTCTTAGAGCTCGTAGCACAGCATCCCGTAATGCTGCATTTTTTTTTCGTTCTTCTGGCCTGTTGCGGTTGTCCTCAGTATGCTTAATATTCCCCTCGCACGTTGCTAACTGTTGTTATTCAGTCGGAAGTGCAGCATTATAGATTCTGCTTTGCGCCCTGAAAAAAATAGGGGCAAATATACCCGTATATTGCAGGTGATAAACGTTAGCTAGTCAACATTGAGTTGTTTTCTTTACTTTTAAGCCGAAAGCCTTTAGATCTCTATATTTCAAGGTCGCGTTGTAAACTGGAAGTTTCACGTGACCCAAGGAAGGCCAGAGGTGACCCAAATCATGTCCACCCCTGTATAAGAGAATGATTACCCAATTAATGAATCATTAGTGATTGACATAAGGTGGATTAGGGAGGATTAATGTGATTAGAGTGTATTAAAGAAGATTAAGGTGGATTAGAGTGCATTAAGAAGGATTAAGATGCATGAATAAAGATTAAGGTGGGTGGAGGAGGATTAAGGCAGATTATGGTGGATTACGGTGAAGGGTTGATGAAAGGGTATTAGGACCGATTAGGGTGGAATAGGGTGCATGAACTAGGATTAGGGAGGATTATGGGGGATAAAGTAAGATTAAGGTCCATTAATGTGGATTAAGGTGAATTAGGGTTGATAAAGGGGGATTAAGACCGATTAGGTTGGATTAGTGTAGATTAAGGTGATTAGGGACCATGGAGCTGGATTAGGCTTTATAAAGGTGGATTAGGGTGTATTAAGGTAGATTGGGACTATTAGGCAGGATAACGTCGGATTAAGGTGTATGAATAAGAATTAAGGTGGATGGAGGATTAAGGCGGATTATGATGGATGCGGATTGATAAAGGAGAATTAAGACCTATATGGTAGGCTAAGGTGCATTAGGGGCGATGTACGTTGATTAGGTTTTATTAAGGTGGATTGGGAGTACTAAGCTGGATTAAGGTGGATGGAGGAGCATTAAGGTGGATTAGGGTGGACTAAGGTGAATTAGTGTTCATTGAGTATTAAGACCGATTCATCATCATCATCACCATCAGCCTGGTTACGCCCACTGCAGGGCAAAGGCCTCTCCCATACTTCTCCAACAACCCCGGTCATGTACTAATTGTGGCCATGCCGTCCCTGCAAACTTCTTAATCTCATCCGCCCACCTAACTTTCTGCCGCCCCCTGCTACGCTTCCCTTCCCTTGGGATCCAGTCCGTAACCCTTAATGACCATCGGTTATCTTCCCTCCTCATTACATATCCTGCCCATGCCCATTTCTTTTTCTTGATTTCAACTAAGATGTCATTAACTCGCGTTTGTTCCCTCACCCAATCTGCTCTTTTCTTATCCCTTAACGTTACACCTATCATTCTTCTTTCCATAGCTCGTTGTGTCGTCCTCAATTTGAGTAGAACCCTTTTCGTAAGCCTCCAGGTTTCTGCCCCGTAGGTGAGTACTGGTAAGACACAGCTATTATATACTTTTCTCTTGAGGGATAACGGCAACCTGCTGTTCATGATTTGGGAATGCCTGCCAAACGCACTCCAGCCCATTCTTATTCTTCTGATTATTTCCGTCTCATGATCCGGATCCGCCGTCACTACCTGCCCTAAGTAGATGTATTCCCTTACGACTTCCAGTGCCTCGCTGCCTATTGTAAATTGCTGTTCTCTCCCGATAAGACCGATTAGACTACCACAATCCTCCTAATGCACATTAATCCACCGAATTCACATTCATCTACCTTAATCCTCCTTCATTCACTTTATTCCACCATAATCCACGAGAGTCCTCCTTAATGCACCCTAATCAACCTTCATCGACCTTAATCTACTATAACCCTCTTTAATGCACTTTAATCCTCCTTAATCAACCTTACTGCTCCCCCATCCACTTTAATCCACCCTAATCCACTATAATCGTCCTTAATTCACCTTAATCCACATTCATTTACCTTAGTCCACCCTAATGCTCCTTAATTCACCCTTATCCTCCTTCATTCACTTTAATCCACCCTAATCCACTATAATCGTCCTTAATGCACCTCAACGCACCTTCATCCACCCTAATACACCTTAATCGACCTTAAACCAACCTTGTCTTCCTTTATGCACCTTAATCCACTTTCATCAACTTTAATCCACCTTAACGCTCCTTAATACACCCGAATTCATCTTAGTCCAATCATTAATCATCTCCTATGCGCGGCTGCACATGCTTTGGTTCGGTTCCCGCCTTTCTTCGGTCACGTGATATTTTCTGTAGCTCACAACGGGACCTTGAAACAGAGGTCTAAGGCTTTCGCTTAATAAACCACGCACAAAGGGATGTGTCACAAGTAATACTAGATCAGACGCACGAAGTAAAGCATCTGATCACGTGGCAGAAAAAATTGTCTGGAGCATAGAACTCGCCCCAAAGCTCCGTTTACATCGGTATACGCCGTTCATACGGCTTTAAGAAAAAAACCAACCTCCTCATAAACGTTGCCTTCAGCATTATCGATGCTGTTATTAGCATTTCTCAAAATTTTGAACCCCAGTGGGGCGCGCAACTGGCCTAAAAGAACACGCCTCCATACAATCCTGCGGCCCGTCCGCGGGAGCCCAGGAGGAATAGCGTGCCGTGCGCAGCCGGCGGGTGAGGAGAATCGAGGAGGAAAGCGCCGTGAGGAGGAGAGTTTCGCTACTTTCAGCCGCTGGAGAAGAACGCCCCCTCTCCCTCGCCTCACCCCCGCGTCTCGCGCGCGGCAGGAAGAGGGCGCGTTTCCGGCCCGCCTTGCTCGCACACGCGAGAATGAGCCGCGTTCGCCGGCCCACCCTCGCACGCTCTCACTCGCACATACGGCGCGCGGCGGCGATTTTATTGCCCTTGTACTTTATATGGAACCTCCCGGCGAAGGCAGAAATGCGCCTGGATTGTCCATATGATTGCTATCGCAATAAAAATTTGCTGCAAGACAGATGTCTGAAAAGTGAAGCCGAGCCGCATTCTTCCCACTCAGTTAAGGTTTATTTTATTGGTTAGCGATGGTAATCGCGCATTGTGTGCACTGCACTTGTCAATTCGAAATGCCCAGACCTGGTGAGGCGCCCTTCAATGGCGCAAGGGCCAGTTCTAGCCAAAGAGCGCCAAGATCATCCAGTCGTCAAATAACAGAACCAAGCAAGGGGAACCCTTACATTATACCCGGCCTATTTCTGTGTTTCTCATGCACTTCAGTAGAGCAGGTAAGAGCCAGAACTTTCCCACGCTCTTCTTGCTGTCTGTGCATTCGGGCGGAAGCCCGTCTGCCTTCACACGCACCTCATGTTCGCGACTGGGCAAGAGCATCCATTTCAACTTCGGAGTGTTCTAGCTGCCTCGCATGCTGTGGGCGACGCGACAAGCGCGGCCACCCGGATCCATTGGCCGTGAGATTGTGCTCGCGAAAACGGCCCAATATGAGCGCTACGTGTGATGTACCATATTTCCCCCCTCCCTCCGCCCCGAAAAAAAAAAATGCGCGGGCGCTAGCTGGTTCGTCGAAGGACAGGAAGTAGCTCAGACAGTGTGAGCGAGCGCTAAAAAAAAAAAGTGGGGCGAACGCGAAAACACGGTGTCCCGTGGCGCACGATCGGTTCAGCGAGACAATGAGGAGAAGCTTGGGTTGCACACTGAGCTTGGGCTCCAGAGTGTACCAGTGTAATGGCCGTGAAAGCAGGCCTGGAAGAAGTCCTCGTACGGCGCCGCTCAGAGCCGTCACATGCGCCACCTGATATGCAAACAAAAAGGTGGTATCGCTAGACAACGACGCTTCTGCCACCGTCATATGCTGAGAAATTGTGCAGATCCCGCGCACTGTCGCTTCCTCACCCTCTTTAAGAAGGCTCTTCACGTAACTGCAACGCACCCCCTACTCATCGGCGGTGATTTCAACCTCGCCCATACAGGCTGGGGCTATGTTCGCACGGAAGCTGCAGCTCGCAACCTCTGGCAAGATTACCACGACTCAGGCCTCACGCTTATCACGGATCCCTCCTTTCCCACATGCCTCGGTACCTCCGCTATCCGGGACTCTACCTCCGACCTCACCTTCATCAAACATATCAACAATGCACACTGGACCAATATCCAGCAAGATCTGGGTAGCGACCATTATATCCTTACTATCGCTTTACCCCAACTCGCTGCCGCCCCTGCCCCCATTAAAGAATCCGCCTCTTTCATGGCGCGACGGCGCATACGCCCTGCCCTAGCGGATTAGTCGCGAAACGTTTTGGAAGGGTCGCGCGCGTGGCCGCGCGCCGGGAAGTCCCGCGAAAAAAAAAGAAAGCGCTCGGACGCGCGCTGCTACAAACACTCGTGCCGTGTACCGCGTTCAAACTCTACTGGTAGCTCGACATCGGTGCGGTGCCGAAAACGTGCGCAGCGTAAGACCGCAACTCCACTTTAAAAGAGAAACCGGCCAGGGCATCGTTCGAGTTGTCGGGACTGCACCGTGAGCCAGGTAGTTGCCGCCTTTCATGAATGACTCGCTAATTTAACGAAAAAACCGTGCGTTACACTTGAACGATACTTAAGTACATCACGTTGCTGACGAAGTCTTCTTGCAGCATCGGTCCTCACTTGCTGGTGGTGGCAGCGCTTTCCATACTATACGTACTTGTAAGGCCCGCAACACTGGGTCGATACGAGACCGACAAGACGCCCACTCCAATGATTGACCGACTATTGTGCGTCACTGAAACGTTTTTATCATATCAGGTCGACAACGACGCAACCGACGAGCGCGGTTTGTACTGCGACAGGCGTTCTTGTCGAAGGCACCGGCAAAATCAGCGTGCCGACCATCGTTCGACCGAACCCCGCGCGATCGGCCGTCGAACCGACAACACAATAGAAACAGCGTCTTCACTTGTATATACAATTAATCGTGCTCAAAATGGAGTCAAGCACGCCTGCCAAGTTGAAATGCACAAGCTTTAACCCTCTCAAGCCGTGCCCACGAAGGTTGAGTCAATGTCCATCCTGTTCAGCGAAGGTTAACCTCGTGCCGTCGAGTTCGTGCACTCGCTACCGGCGGACCTGAAATGAAATGTGAGCAGTTAGGTCGAACGAAACTGCTTCTATAGTTCAATTCTGGCCTTAGCGATTTGAAATCAGCTACACTTCACTTCGCATGGCGCGTACACAATAAGCGGTAAGCGGCGACACAGCGCTGTGCCAACATCTGTACGTCACCGTACCTGTAGGCTGTTGGCCGCATTCGCTACATATATGGGTGGGCCTGCACGTGTTGCTTCGCCGACACATTTCTCAATTTCAGAGATGCACTGTTTGCCTCTGCGTCAAGTGGCAAACAAGGGACGGTGTATTCGGTATACAGCAGCATAAACAACCGTCTCGCTCATTTATATATCAACGCCATGTGAGCGATGGCATCCGCGCGTTTTCGTGAGAGAACAACATGGCTTACGGATGAGCACTTTATGCGAGCACTGTTTTCTCTAATAATGCTCCTATGGCACGTTAAAACTGTAAGTATGATGGAGTTAAAGAAAAGCGAGAAGGAGTTAATAGCCCGTAATATATGTATCTGTATCACAGTTGCCGTTGTTTAAGTGGTTCCGCCGCTCATATTGACTCGTCTCATGGTGTAACAACATGGCACATATGCGCAGATATGCATGTTTTGCTACATTTTGACACTGTTTCATATCAGCGATGGACCTTTTCCGCAATATTTGACGATGACAACGACATGCGGCTGTAGATATCGATGTAAACAAGTGCACCGCTTTAATAAATCCGACGTAGAAGGTTGCGCTCGAAGACTTTTTGAATATGCGAAACATCTAAATAATCTGTAAAAAGAATACAAAAAGTGATGTCCAAGTGCAGAAATCAGTGACAAGTCCCAAGGCAGCCGTGCCGCCAAACGGAACTCAGTGTGCCTTTATCCGCCGCCCTGTTTGCAGAACAGCGCACTCAGGCCTGCTCAACCAGTAGTCAGTGAGTGCTACATGGCTCCAGGAATGACATGCTGTCTTGAAGAAGCCATTAATAATGATTCGCCATCCACGAAACGCACAACCAATGCGCACTCAACGTGGGCGCAGGTGCACAAATCAACCGGCGAAAGCCCTGGGACCCTTCCAAAACGTTTTCAGCGGCGTGCGGCCGAGGGCAGCACAGGAAAATGAAAGAGGCGGATTCACCATTACCGAGTGGGATGTTTTTCGTAAGATACGCATTGATGCTACCTCAGCAGAAGGCATTGCCAACATTAACACCTGGATGGAAGCGCTACGCACTGACGTTCAAACGGCCACTCGGTTGGTAAATACAGATGCCCCAGTTGAACGCTTGGATAGCCGCCTCGACCATCTTCTGGAGGCCTCCATCCTAGCTCGATGGAAGGGGCAGTGCCTAAATCGTCGCCTCAGAAGTAAGATCTCCAAACTCAATACAGCCATCGAGGAGCATTGTCAAACCCTCAGCCGGCAACAATGGACTGAGTTGTGTAACACGGTGGATGGACAACTTCATCGCCCATCCTCGTGGAAACTCCTCAAACGTCCGCTTGGAAATACCACCACCCAACAGGATCGGCTGCCGAAACTCCTTTATACGGATACCATTAAGCAATGTCCACAACAGGTGCTTGACTACCTCTGCACCAGATATATCTCCTGGGGACAAGTCAGTCCGCTCAGCAATTGCATCGGTAATCCCAACCCTACACTAGACGCCGATTTCAGCGTATCTGAAATACATGCTGCTCTTCGCAAGCTTAATGGTCGTTCTGCTCCAGGCCCAGACGGGGTAACTAACAACACCCTTCGCAATCTCGATGACGAGTCCGTGTCCCATATGACGGACTACATCAACGATTGCTGGCGCAATGGCGCCCTCCCATCTGCTTGGAAGTCTGCCAAAGTTATCATAATCCCAAAGCCTGGCAAACCATCTAGCCTCAACAACCTACAGCCCATCTCCCTCACTTAATGCATAGGCAAGGTGATGGAACACGCCTTCTTAGCACGCATCAACACTCACCTCGAAGACAATTAACTCTCTCTATCCCCACACCATCATTGGATTTCGCCCTCACCTTTCTACTCAAGACGCTATGTAGCAGCTCAAACATCAAGTGTTAAACGACCGTTCCCGTAACATGAAAGCCATCCTCGGACTCGACCTCACTCAAGCCTTTGACAGCATTTCCCATGCAGCCATCCTTGACCAGGTCTCCCACCTCCACCTGGGAGAGCGAGCCTACAATTACATCCGTGACTTCCTCTGCACTCGCACGACCACCCTCTCGGCCGGGGATTTAAGACCAGACCAGCTCCCCCTTGGCACAAAAGGCACCCCGCAAGGTTCAGTTATCTCTCCCATGCTCTTTAACTTAGTCATGATTGGCCTTGTCCAGCAACTAGGAGTCGACAATATTGCTACGGGGTAGTATTTCCAATGACGAAGAGCCGAGCAGGAAGAAGACGAAGACGACGATTGGAAGCTAGCGCGAGCTGTTGCCTCTTGGTCAACTGCGGCGTATCGCCTTGTAAATATACTTGTAAATAGCTTTTCGTCGGTGTCTTCCTACGTAACATATTTGGTGGAGGTGGACGTTCCCTGTACCTCGTCACGGAGCTTCGCAGTGGACGGTACGTCGAGCCTTCCTTCATAGCTCCCGGCGACGACAACCCGACTCCGCCGGCTCCGACACCTGCTGCCGCTTCGACGACCTACATCACTCTCCCCGCTCCCCGTGATCCTGGCGTATTCTCGGCAAAAGATGGGGAAGACGTCGAGGACTGGATCAGCCTGTACGAACACGTCAGCCGCAATAACCGGTGGGACCCTACTATCATGCTCGCCAACGTCGTCTTTTACCTCGGTGGCACACCTCGAGTTTGGTATCGGACGCACGCAGATGAGCTGACCAGTGGGGATTCGCTTAAGCAAAAGCTTCGAGACTTGTTCGGCAACCCCTACGGTCACCAACTTGTCGCGCAGAAGGCGCTTTCCGGTCGTGTGCAGACGTCAACGGAGCCCTACGGCACGTACATTCAGGACGTCTTGGCTCTATGCCGCAAAGTTGACGACACATGACTGAGTCCGACAAGGTCTCCCACATCCTCAAAGGCATTGCCAATGACGCCTTCAACTTGCTCGTATTTAACAACGTCGCGACGGTGGATGCAGTTATAAAAGAGTGCCGCCGCCTGGAATTCGCTAAAAGCCGACGTATCGACCAACAGTTCGCCCGTCTGCCCAACACCCCAGCGACATCTTCCTGTGCCGACGCTCCTCGTCCCAACAACACTGGCGATGTTACCAGGATTGTCCGGCGTGAGATCGAGGCCGCCTATCCGGCTGCGTTCGACTCCAGCCCCTCCAATGCACCTGCAGTCACTGTTTCCCTGATCCAGGCTGTTGTCCGCCAGGAGTTCGCCAACATGGGTATTCACACCATCTGCTCGGCCCATCGCCCTGATGCCCATCGCCCTGATGCCCACCCGGCTTCTTCGATTCCACCCCGTCCCGCACCTTCTTACCCACCACGTTTCCGCAACCCCTCTGAATGGCGCACTGCAGACGACAAGCCAATTTGTTTTCACTGCCATCGAATTGGGCACATTTCTCGGCACTGTCGCAGTCGCTGGAGTTCCCTGAACCAGTCTACATATACTGCCTACTCTCGCCCCCCAGGTGGCCTTTCTCGTCCCTATGCTGTCCGATCAGATAATGCCGCCACCGATTCTCCTGCGCCGAACCGCCCCTCTTCTCGTTCGCCTTCGCCCCAACGACGTCAATCTCGCTCTCCCCAGCCCCGTCGTTCCTATTCGCCGACTCCCTTCGGACGCCGCTCCCAGCCGGAAAACTAGACGATGCAGCGCCTCGAGGTGACGCTGCATTGCTCCCTACGCCGCCAAATCCTCTCCTGACCTTGCCCACTCATCTGAACCTTCTTGACGTGCAAGTCGACGGTGTTCCTGTATCAGCTCTCATAGACACTGGGGCGCATTTGTCGGTAATGAGCGCGGACTTTCGTAACCGGCTGAGGAAAATAATCACGCCCGCCACGACGCCTGTTGTCCGTGTCGCCGATGGCGGAACAGCCCCTGTAATTGGTATGTGTGCCGCCCGCGTCTCCTTCGCCGATCGCTCCACTACCGTGCTATTCACAGTCATCGCCCACTGTCCCCACGACATCATCCTCGGCCTCGACTTCCTCTCCGCACATTCTGCTCTCATCGATTGCTCCGCCAGTACTCTCCGCCTCGACCTGCATGTTCTGGATCCCGCTGAACAACACCTTACTCGCCTCAGTTCCGTCGATTCCGTTCGCTTGCCACCTTCGGCGCTGACTTACGTTGACTTCGTGTCATCCCCACTAGTGCCCGACGGTCACTACATCGCGGCTTCTCTGCAAGACGTCCTCCTTACACACGGGATCACACTACCTCATACAGTTTTATCTATTACGGCGAATTGCGTCTGCCTGCCAGTGGTCAATTTTGGCTTGACGACACAAGTGCTGCCACGCGGGATGTCTCTGGCCCAACTTTGCTCATTCGAGGATCACTCTGTAGCATCGATTTCAGTAGACGACAATTCACCCGATCCTCCTCTACCATCGCAGTCGGCAACTTGTACCATCGCCGACTTACAGAAAATGATTGCACCCGACCTGCCGTCCGAGCACGCTCGTGCGCTCTACCGCGTTCTGCTTTCCTACCAAGATATTTTTGACTTTAACGATCGTCCTTTGGCCCAAACAACAGCTGTTAAACATCGCATTAATACCGGAGATGCCCCTCCTATTCATCGCCGCCCGTATCGCGTATCACCGGCTGAGCGTCAAGTTATTCACACCGAAGTTCGCAAAATGCTTGCCAAGAACATTATTGAACCGTCATGTAGTCCATGGGCGTCACCGGTTGTGCTGGTAAAAAAGAAGGATGGCTCATGGCGCTTTTGCGTGGATTATCGGCACCTTAACAGGGTTACCAAAAAGGACGTGTATCCCCTACCTCGGATTGATGACGCCCTTGACTGCCTCCACGGTGCTCGCTATTTCTCCTCTATTGACCTTCGCTCCGGCTATTGGCAGATTGCCGTGGACGATCTCGACCGCGAGAAGACTGCCTTTGTAACACCCGACGGTCTTTATCAATTCAAGGTGATGCCGTTCGGCCTATGTAACGCTCCTGCCACTTTTGAACGCATGATGGACTCCCTTCTTCACGGTTTCAAATGGTCCACGTGTCTGTGCTACTTGGACGACGTTATAGTATTCTCCCCAACATTCGCTACGCACCTCGAGCGCCTCTCAGCAGTCCTGGACGTTTTTCGGCGAGCCGGTCTGCAACTCAACGCATTGAAGTGCCAATTCGGCCGTGGCCAGATTACCGTCCTTGGACATCTCGTTGACGCGAACGGAGTGCAACCGGACCCAGGCAAGATCCATGCTGTTACGCACTTCCCTGTTCCTAAGTGTGTCAAGGATGTGCGCAGCTTCATCGGCCTTTGCTCGTACTTCTGCCGTTTCGTCAAAAATTTCGCGGCCATAGCACGACCACTAACCGAGCTTTTGAAAAAAAGACGCCCCTTTCCAGTGGGGCGACAACGAGGCCTCTGCATTCTCGCTTCTCATCGATCTTCTCACAACGCCTCCCGTTCTGGCCCATTTCGATCCTTCTGCGCCTACCGAAGTCCGTACTGATGCCAGCGGTCACGGAATTGGCGCAGTACTGGCACAACGCCAGCGTGGCCACGACCGTGTTATCGCTTACGCCAGCAGGCTCCTCTCGCCCGCGGAGCGCAACTATTCCATCACTGAGCGTGAGTGTCTGGCCCTAGTTTGGGCGGTTGCGAAGTTCCGCCCATACTTATATGGCCGACCCTTTTCCGTTATCACAGACCATCACGCGCTTTGTTGGTTATGCTCTTTGAAAGACCCTTCAGGAAGACTTGGTCGCTGGGCCTTACGCCTCCAAGAATATTCGTTCTCTGTCACCTACAAATCTGGCCGACTACACAAGGACGCTGACTGCCTGTCTCGCTACCCGGTAGACGAGCCTGACGACGCCGACAGTAGTACCGCCGACGGCATTTTCTCTGTGTCTGCCTTCGCTAACATCGCCGATTAGCAGTACCGAGACCTATCGCTGCGAGCACTCATCGAGTGTCTGCGCTCTACACCTACCGACGCATCCGTTCGCCGATATGTCCTCCAGGGCGGCATTCTGTACCGAAGGAACTTCCTCCCTGATGGCCCTGATCTTCTTCTTGTCGTGCCAAAACATCTACGACAGACTGTGCTCTTTGAGATGCATGACGCACCCACTGCAGGACATCTTTGGGTAACCCGCACGTACGACCGCGTCCGCCGCCGCTTCTATTGGCCTGGTCTCGCTCGCTCCGTCCGGCGCTATGTTGCTGCCTGTGATCCCTGCCAGCGTCGGAAAACGCCTCAGGTGCTACCTTCCGGTCATCTGCAGCCAATCACCGTCCCTGTGGAACCGTTCTTTCGTGTTGGATTAGACCTCCTCGGTCCCTTTCCCACGTCATCCTCTGGGAACAAATGGGTAGCCGTCGCAACTGATTACGCCACCCGATACGCTATCACGCGGGCTCTACCTACCAGTTGCGCCACTGACGTCGCGGACTTTCTCTTGCGTGAAATTATCTTAGTGCATGGCGCCCCGCGACAGCTGCTTACTGACCGTGGTCGTAACTTCCTCTCGAAAGTTATCGCCGACATTGTGCGTTCCTGCTCTATTCAACACAAGCGGACTACCTCATACCATCCTCAAACCAATGGCCTGACAGAGCGGTTAAACCGTACTCTTACCGACATGCTGTCCAAGTACGTTTCGAAGGACCACCACGACTGGGACGTTGCCCTTCCTTACGTCACCTTTGCTTACAATTCTTCCCGGCACGACACCGCCGGATTTTCTCCATTTTATCTACTCTACGGTCGCGAACTGACCTTGCCCCTTGACACGGTACTTCCTCCTGCTGCGACCTCAACAACCGAGTATGCGCGCGACGCCATCGCCCTCGCCGACCATGCACGCCAGCTTGCCCGTGCTCGACTGACGGACTCGCAAACCACGCAGCAGCGTCAGTACAACGCCCGCCACCGTGACGTACAGTTTTCACCTGGTGCACTCGTGCTCCTGTGCTCGCCCTCTCGTCACGTCGGACTTTCCGAAAAGCTCCTTTCGCGATACACAGGGCCCTACCGCGTGCTGCGCCAGGTGACGCCTGTGACGTACGAAATTGCTCCTGTGAGCTCAACCTCGTCATCTCCTCTGGCGTCTAGTGATGTCGTGCACGTCAGTAGGCTCAAGAGCTACTACACTGCTTCAGCGTCCGGCCTTTAGTCGCTCCGGGACGGCGCTTTTGCCGCCGGGGGTAGTGCTACGGGGTAGTATTTCCAATGACGAAGAGCCGAGCAGGAAGAAGACGAAGACGACGATTGGAAGCTAGCGCGGGCTGTTGCCTCTTGGTCAACTGCGGCGTATCGCCTTGTAAATATACTTGTAAATAGCTTTTCGTCGGTGTCTTCCTACGTAACAATATCAACCATACCATCTACGCCGACGACATCACCATTTAGGCGTACCGAGGCAGTGAGGGTCAAGTGGAGTCAGCCCTCCAAACGGCGATTGACACGGTTGAAGCCTATCTCCAAGGAACTGGACTGCGCTGTTCGCCGGCTAAATCGGAGCTTCTTCTGTACAAGCCCATTCAGCGGGGTCGCCCTCTCGAACACCAATCTTATCACCGACCCTGTGACACCATCACCCTACGCCTTCAACATGGTAGTCCTATCCCATACGTCCCTAGTATCCGGGTCCTCGGTCTCACCATCTCTACCAACGGCTCCAACGCCTTGGCTCGCAACAAGATCTGTGCCCAATCTCAGAATACCCTACGCCTTCTTAAACGTATCTCTAACCGACGAGGGGGACTCAAAGCCTTCTCCGCCTCGTGCAGTCCTTTGTGATATGTCACGTTACCTACGTTGCTGCGTACCTCAACTGGTACCGGGATGAGCAAAACAAGCTCGACACTCTCATACGAGGGGTCTACAAGCAAGCACTTGGCCTCCCGCATAACACCATGCAGCACTGAACTCTTCAACCAACTGGGAGTTCACAACACCCATGCCGAACTCATTGAAGCCCAACAACGCTCTCTGCTTGAACGGCTCACCCTTACTAAAACGGGACGCTTTATTCTATCCACGCTTGGCTTCACCTACCATCAGCAACAGGGCCCCAAACAACCAATCTCGACTGACATCCGTAGCTGGATCTACACAGACCCTATCCTTAGAAACGTGCACCCTGAATATAACAGGGCCCGGCGCCAAGCTCGGGACGCAGCTATCATAAAAGCCCTTAATTGCTCACGTACATGGCGTCACATTTGTTGATGCAGCCCAATATTGCCATGGCACACGATTTGTGGCCGTCGCCACGCGGGATGAAGTCCTACACCACGCCTGCAGCGTCACTACTCCCACTGCCGAGACGGCTGAAGAAGTGGTCATCGCCCTGGCCACTCTAGATCCCACCTGTCACACCGTCGTGTGTGACTTTCGCTCAGCCGTCACTAACTTCAGGAAAGGCCGTATTTCTCCCCAAGCTCTTCGCATCCTCTGCCAGGTACCACACTCTAAATACAGCATGATCTTCCTGACATGGAGCCCGGCCCATGCGGGCCCTGTCCACCCACACCTCCCCAATCTCAACAGGTCACCCACTCCATTGCGCGAGGCCTAGTCAACCGCGCCGGAGTCACTGGAGACGAGTTGGACACCAGGGACAATCTCACCACTCATAACGATCTCGTTAAGGTCTTTCACCTCAGTCGCCGAACCTTCCCCTCACCTCACCCCAAGTTCAGCCGGGCGCAGGCCACTACCCTGCGTCTGCTACAAACAAACACGTATCCTTCACCCGCCCGCCTCCACCTTATATTCCCAGACGTTTACACTACCCTAACTGCCGGTGCTGTGGCATTCAGCCGGCTACGCTTCCGCATATACTGTGGGAGTGCCCAGCACAGTACACACTCACTAACACCACATGAGGCGTGAGGCTCTGCGGAGCGCCGCCCTCGACGACCAAACCTGGGCGACCCAGCACGCCGGCGAGGCGGCGGCGAGGCAAGCCCTCGACGTCCCCTCATGGGAGGCTTAGGCCCAGCCATCATAAAGTGCTGGTTCTACACTAAAAGTTTATCCCCCCCCCCTTTACGTGCCAAAACCACAATCTGATTATCAGGCAGTCCGGATTAATTTTGACCACCTGAGGTTCTTTAACGTGCACCTAACTCTCAGCGTACGGGCGTTTTCTTCCTTTTTCTTTCTTTTTCTTTTCATTTCGCTTCCGTCGAAATGCGGCCGTCTCATTTGAGATCGAACCCGCGACCTCGAGCAACGCCATGCCCACTATAACATATCGCGTCGGGTACAGAAGTGTTGATTTGCTGGACGGCCGCTTGCGCGGTGTCGCCTTAATGCTGCGGTGCTTTAAAGAGACACTAAAGGCAAATGATAAGTCGATGTGGACTGTTTAAATACCATTCCAGAAAGCTCGTAGCGCTTGTTTCGCGTCAAGACTTAGTTTACGAGAAAATTGCATCTAAAGGGTCCGAATGCCTTTTTTGAAGTTTAAGTCTCCCGCCAGCCAACCGGGAGAGTGATGAGGTTGCATATGCCGTCACCACTCTTTGCTGCCGTCGGCGAGTTAAACGGCGCCCGACAGACCGCTGTACCGAGCCAAGACAGAGCGGTGGATTCGCCGCTGCAGCTAGCTTTTTGGTCAAGTGGCGTAGGCCGTTCGGGCATTCGCGACATCTCATGGAAGTTGAATTCTCTGATACTGACAGTTTGTGCGAGTTTCGCGAGCCAGCAAAGCCAGCACAGCACTACGCGATAACGAAACTATAGTCGGGTACAACTTTAGAAAAAAGTCGGAGGCCGCGCCCAGATGACCGAAGCGCGACAGCCAATTGCTTCCGCGACTAAAATAGTCCCACTCAAAAAATCGTGCTTCTGAAACGCTTAATTCTCGGTATAAATAAAGTCTTTTGTATTTCGATGACTGGTTTAGTAGAGCGCTCATGTGCTACAGCACATGCCGGATCGCGAAAGAAAAATAACCCCGTGCCTTACAACGCTGCCCGTCGTCTGCTCTCTGTAGCTTCATTGCGAGTGACAAAAGTAGAAAAGAGTAGCTCTGCGTGGCTTATTTAACAGGGAGAGGCGGGCTAGTTGGTGGTCGATATTCGAATGCATTATGTAACTGCACAAACGACAAGGGACAAAGAAGGAAACACACCGCGCTTGTCCTGTGTGTTTCCTTCTTCGTCCGTTGTCGTTTGCACAGTTACATAATGCATTCCTGTATGGCTTTCGCACTGGTTTACATGTACACGGCACATTTACTACTCGTTTTCCGAGCTTAAAATGAATCAGTTGCTAATGAACAAGAACTTATAAAAAAACAATGCATTTATCGCAACCATTACAAACCTGGGGCGAGAATACGGTCGAGGCAGGAAAGGTACAAAAATGCTTCATTCATCGTTTTAAATAAATACTCTTGCTTTTAAATAGCATAAAATATATATATTCTTTTGTTTTGTGTTTTCACAAACTTGTTTTCAAGAATGTGATAGACTTTGTTGTTTCGTTTTCACGTTGTTGTATTTTTTTTTCGTTTTTTTTTTTTCAAGCCTGCAATCTCCCCAGTTCGCCAAGGCATTCCGTGCGAGTTTTCCGCCATGGAGCGCAGTGGGGTGACATCGGAATGTGATCCTTTGTTGCCGAACGAGCCAATTGTGTCGCCTCGATGTCCACTCCACCAAGGAGCCTCGACACGAAGAACAAGAGTGGCCACATCCTGAATAGCGATTCACGCAACATGATCCTCCACGCTGTAGCCATTGTTTAATTTGTTTATCTGATTGGGCAAGTAACACGAATGCAAGCACAATTATTCACCCTGCATAGCTCTGCTAGCATTGATTGTACTAAGAAATGCTTGGTAAAGTTGAATATGTTTTATTGAGGCAATTTTTTAATTCACAAGCCGTCGGCATAGCGACGGCCAGATTCAGACAATGACATTGGTAAAGTAATAAATTGTGAAAGTTGCAAAAGCTCTCAGTGCACTGCTTTGCTGGGCTCCATTCACTGAAAAATGTCTTTGTAGCGATGAAAGCGTCAGACAGGAAATGACACCTCACTGCACAATGTTATTCGTATTGAAAATTTGTACCAGCATATGTGACAAAGATAACATAGATAATGATGAATATCCGAGTAAAGGAATAAGAGTTCAGGATCGCCAGTCAGCCTCTAGACTCTGTGAAGGAGTAGGTTTACCTAGGTCAATTAATCACGGAACCCTGATCATGAGAAGGAAATTCATAATATAAAAATGGGTTGGATCGCATACGGCAGACATTGTGAGCTCTTGACTGGAAGCTTACCATTATCATTGAAAAGGAAGGTCTACAATCAGTGCATTTTACCAGTGCTTACATATAGGGCATCGACTTGGAGGCTGACAAGGAAGCTTGAGAACAAGTTAAGGACCGCGCGAAGAGCGATGGCACGAATATTGCTAGGCATAACGTTAAGAGACAGAAAGAGAGCGGTTTGGATTAGAGAGCAAACGGGTATAGCCAATATGCTAATTGACATCAAGAGAAAAAAATGGGGCGGGGCAGGTGATGTAATGCGCGGGTTAGATAACCGTTGGACCATTAGGGTTACAGAATGGGTACCAAGAGTAGGGAAACGCAGTCGAGGACGGCCGAAGACTAGGTGTAGCGATGAAATTAGGAAATTCGCGGGTGCTAGTTGGAATCGGTTGGCGCAGTTCAGAGGTAATTAGAGATCGCAGGGAGAGGCCTTCGTCCTGCAGTGCACATAAAACAAGATGATGATGATGATGAACAGCGAAACTGTCCGTTTCCTAAGACTGCAAGCATGAAAAATGCAACAACATAGCAAGGTGCTGTTTCACAATATGGCACCCTTTCATGTGCACTTCTGGCGAGCTGCCGCATTCACTGATACATAAGCATGAACAGGGGTAAGAAGCAAAGTTACTCTGCGACCCACGTGACGCTTTTGAGAAAATGTATCTGTAAACCTTCCTGTTTTCATAGGTGATCAAAATTTATTTTGTGCAAGTTGGTAAATCATAATCACATTGCGGCAACAACACAAGAAGCAAGGACAGAAAACGGCGAGTAGGCAGATTGAGAAGACGAGGTAGGGACCAGTGAGAAAGGCTTTAATGAGATGGAAGAGGCCAGCCCTGCAGTTTATAGGAGTTGGTGCTTTGAATGAGATGGGTTAATGAATATGTGTAAAAACGACTTTCTGAAAGAAAACTTGCAAGAACAAATGCTATAATAAAAGGACATAAATAAGAGTAAGCGCAAACAGGCATGGAAGCAGGCACATATTCACACACAAACGCGAAAACTAAGAAAATCTCAAATATAAAGAAATGAGGGAAATGAAGAATTAGATAAAAGCCAGAAAACATGCACACACATACATTTACAAACAGACGCGGGTAGAGGTATTAGGAGCGGGTTCACAATCTGCAGTGGCTACCTTTTCGTACGTTTTTTTTTAACCCGTTCCCTTAACACTGCCTTCGGAATTTTTAATACCAACATATCACGAGAATCGAAAACCAGTGCGGAGCTGTGTTGTGGGAAAGCATATCGAGCGCTGGCACCACATCTTATGCGTGATTGTGTCACAGCACGCATTCTACAGCTTGCGCGTGCAGTGAGCACTGCAGGACAGCAATCAGTCGACGGTGCTTCGCAACGGTCGAACACCGCCGCTAGACGCTCGGCTATCTCACTGCTGACAACGATCGTTTCCGCTAAGTTGACGGCAACAAATAATTTGCGTTGGAGGCTGCTTTTGCAACTATTTTCTGTTGAGACAGTAGTAGGTTTGTTTCATGCGCGCACGCTTTTCTCATTTCTACTGAGAACGGTTTTGCTCCATCACTTCACCCCGTCCAACGAAGAACGTAGCAACACAGTACACGAACACATCCGCCGCTAACAGTAGGTACCAGACTTTGGCAAACTTTCCTCGTCGTAACTTCACTCGGGAGCGAAACAAAACAACACGGAACAAACATGCAGGATGTGTGTTTGTAGCGGTGTGTCGCCGCGGATCCAGTTTTCAGGCAAAGTGTATAGCGCAGCGTCAGCGATGCTCGCTGCAATGTTTCTTCGCCGGATCACGGCTCAGAATAAAGGCACGCGGCACAAATGATGCATCGTAAGCTCGCAGTAATGTTTCCGGCATGATAGACTATCACAAACAGTTCAGGAATCAACTCCGACTAGGGGCTGACGCACACAGCTGCACGCGACTTCGCCGTTCGAAGTGCGAGCGGCCATCTTCTCCGTCGGCGGGGTCACCGGCTGTCCGGCTTATGACGTCAGTCCAGAGTGCGCGCCCATTGGTAGATGCTCGTGTGCATCCGCCTCGGCGGAGTAAACTTTTTTTTTTCTATATAACCAACCCTTATATATAGCTTTCATTGATTACGAGAAAGCGCTTGATTCTGTCGAAACCTCAGCAGTCATGGAAGCATTATGGAACCAGGGTGTAGACGAGCCATATGTAAAAATACTGAAAGATATCTATAGCGGCTCCACAGCCACCGCAGTCCTCCATAAAGAAAGCAACAAAATCCCAATAAAGAAAGGCGTCAGACAGGGAGATACGATATCTCCAATGCTATTCACAGCATGTTTACAGGAGGTATTCAGAGACCTGGATTGGGAAGAATTGGGTATAAAAGTTAATGGAGAATACCTTAGTAACTTGCGATTCGCTGATGATATTGCCTTGTTTAGTAATTCAGGGGACCAATTGCAATCCATGCTCACTGACCTGGAGAGGCAAAGCAGAAGAGTGGGCCTAAAAATTAATCTGCAGAAAACAAAAATAATGTTTAACAGTCTCGGAAGAGAACAGCAATTTACAAGAGGTAGCGAGGCACTGGAAGTGGTAAGGGAATACACCTACTTAGGGCAGGTAGTGACGGCGGATCCGGATCATGAGACGGAAATAATCAGACGAATAAGAATGGGCTGGGGTGCGTTTGGCAGGCATTCTCAGATCAGGAACAGCAGGTTGCCATTATCCCTCAAGAGAAAAGTATAATAGCTGTGTTTTACCAGTACTCATCTACGGGGCAGAAACCTGGAGGCTTACGAAAAGGGTTCTGCTCAAATTGAGGACGACGCAACTAGCTATGGAAAGAAGAATGATAGGTGTAACGTTAATGGATAAGAAAAAAGCAGATTGGGTGAGGGAACAAACGCGAGTTAATGACATCTTAGTTGAAATCAAGAAAAAGAAATGGGCATGAGCAGGACATCTAATGAGGAGGGAAGATAGCCGATGGTCATTAAGGGTTACGGACTGGATTCCAAGGGAAGGGAAGCGAAGCAGGGGGCGGCAGAAAGTTAGGTGGGCGGATGAGATTAAGAAGTTTGCAGGGACGACATGGCCACAATTAGTACATGACCGGGGTTGTTGGAGAAGTATGGGAGAGGCCTTTGCCCTGCAGTGGGCGTAACCAGGATGATGATGATGATGATGATGATGATGATGATGATGATGATGATGATGTACTAGTGTTCGTTATTTTGTAGTAAGTGAAAACATCGTGCGCTCTCGGTAATGAGAAAGCTGTGATAGCTTCAGCATTTACCGCCTGCAATATGTTGCATGTTCGATCAGCCTTAGTCGACGTCAGGAATGTGGAACTATTTTTGTACATCTAATAATCACTGTTTTATATTAAATTAACCTTATCAGTATGAAGAGATAAAGAAAAATTTGTTGTCATATTACAGTCTACAATGTGTGAATAATTACTTTGCAAGTTTGCAATCTTATGTGCTCAGTGCAATAAAAATAATCTGTTGTTATTCTTAATAACTTGCTGCCTTTCCAGTGGCTTTGAATTCTGCCTCCCCTGCCCGCCCAAGCCTCCAAGAACCAGAACTCATCTCCTGCTGCCACCAGCCATTGCTCATCCATTCCGTACGAAATAAATTTGATCGACAAGCTCGTGCATCTTGCATCTTTTTCCACTTGCAGATTTGCTGCTAAGAAGCAGCTGCTAGGTTCGTGGTATGAATCGTAAAAATAAGCTTTGCATTAAATGTGTGCATGTGAACATTTGAAATGCGCTTAAATCTACGTGTCTGTACCGCATATATCGAAAACGCGCAGCAGCTGTGAACGACGGTTAGTGATGAATGACGGTCATGGTTAACGGTCACTGACGGCACTGCAGGCGCGATAGTTCCCTTGGCGACGATCATTTTTCGTCTGGTCTCGGCAGCCAAAATGTGCTCACACAATTGTCCACCACACGTGTGTGAGGTTTTCTTTAAACACTATTTAAAACATTTCTTGCCTTCCGATCTCCGCGAGAGAACTTTATATGCATGCCGAAAAACATTGCACCGCTTTTTGTTGCAAGGCAATGCGCGTTTGCACGCGAATTTTTGAGCTGTTCGAGCCACGGGCGTGGTCGTGATTTTATTTCGAGGGGGCTCCTACTCTTTATACGCACGTATATGTGCGTGTATATATGTACATATATACAACGAAAACTTTCGGTGGTTGGCATCCCTCTGGCTACGCCGATCATTCTAGCGTAGCCTGCATTAAAAAGTGTCATCTTGTTCAGCGCTTGCGAACAATTACCGGATGCAGCCCGTGACCAGCAGACAAAAAAGCAAATGGAACACCGCGCGGTATCTGCCTCATGCGCGCGCGAGGAGTTGCTTCACTGCAGAGCTGGAACACAACGGCGGACCTATGCGCAACTCTGCTCCCTGTGGGAGCATATACAGGGACACTAAGCCAAACTAAGCCAAACTTCATTGCAGGGTGCCTATAGTAGGCTTCACACTACAGTCGCCACTAGGTGGCGAGACCGTTGGACACTGCACCGACTGCTATTTCATCATCATTGTCATCAGCCCATTTTATGTCCGCTGCAGGACAAAGGCCTCTCCCTGCGATCTCCAATTACTTCTGTCCTGTGCCAACCGATTCCAACTAGCGCCCGCGAATTTCGTAATTTCATCGCGCCACCTAGTTTTCTGCCGTCCTCGACTGCGCTGTACCCATTTTGTAACCCTAATGGTCCAACGGTTATCTAACCTGCGCATTACATGAGTTGCCCAGCTCCTTTTTTTTTTCTCTTAATGTCAATTAGAATATCGACTATACCCGTTTGCTCTCTGATCCAAACCGCTCTCTTTCTGTCAACGTTATGCATAGCATTCTTCGTTCCATCGCTCTTTGCGCAGTCCTTAACTTGTTCTCAAGCTTCTTTATCAGTCTCCAAGTCCCTGCCCCACATGTCAGCACTGGTGAAATGCACTGATTGTACACTTTACTTTTCAATGATAATGGTAAGCTTCCAGTCAGGAGCTCACAATGTCTGCCATATGCGATCAAACCCATTTTTATTCTTCTATGAAATTCCTTCTCATAATCAGGGTTCCCTGTAATTAATTGACTCAGGTAAACGTGCTCTTTCACAGACTCTAGAGGCTGACTGGCGATCCTGAACTCTTATTCCCTTTCCCGGCTATTCATGATTATCTTAGTCTTCTGCATATTAATCTTCACCCCTACTCTTGCACCCTCTCTGTTAAAGGGCCCCTCACCAGGCCCCATAGCAAATTTTGGCTGTACGCTGGAAGTTGCGACGTGTCCTCTAGGGAGCGTTTTACTGCAAAAATTTTTCAGATCGGCTCCCACCATTAATAGCCGAGATAGAAATATTTCAGCGCCGCGAACCCATGAGTTCAGCACGCGGGCTCCACTGCCAAGAAATACGCTCTCTCCACTTGCCCCGTCTAGCCTTCGCAAGCGAAAGTCCTTCCCTGCGTTCTCCCATACCACACCTCAAGGATCACGTGACGCATACGTCACAGGCCCCGCCTTCATTTTTTTTTCGCTTTTTTGTTTTTTGTTACGCATTACCGCTGACCGCGCCGCGCGCGAGCTATTGTCTCGTTCGCGCCGCGCACTATTTTGCGCGTTGTGCACAAGGAAACATGACTAGCGGTATAATTCAGTGCTACACGAATACTGAGGCAGAACAGGCGGATAGCAGAGCGTGATCACGCGCTGGAACACGGTAGAAAATGGCATAGTTTCGGTACCTGCGCACGTGACCGCACGACCGTGGGAACAAGCAGACGAAGCGGATGTACATCTCTCTTGCTTCTGTGCGATGTAAAACAAAAAAACCCGCAGACATTCCGTTTGTGTGTTTTATTATTTCTATAAACTTCAATTCGTCAATTCAAGCAACAGATCGCACAGATAACAGATGTCTTGAATAATTCTCGAAATCACGTGTCACCACGAGCGACGACACATTGCGGACACGATTACATAGGCGCAGGGGCACGATTACGTCACCGTCCGGCTTGGCGCGCGGCGGCCGCGAGTGAAGAGGGAAACGGCGTTCGGATTGAAATTTCAGATCTTTCCGCGGCGCGTAGCGATGTAATACTTTGCAGACACGATGGTTATCGCGCAATGTATGCTCTGCGCTTGTCAGCTCAAAATGGGCAGACCTGGTGAGGGGCCCTTTAAGGTCATCAATCATTGGTTATAACTAATCTGCAGTATTGCTGAATAGAACAATGTCATCGGCAAACCAAAAGTTGCTGAGATATTCGCCGTCGATCCTTACTCCTAAGCCATCCCAGTTTAGTAGCTTGTATACTTCTTCCAAGCACGCGGTCAATAGCACTGGAGAGATCGTGTCTCCTTGTCTGACCCCTTTCTTTATAGGTATCTTCGTACTTTTCTTGTGCAGAATTAAGGTAGCTGTGGAATGTCTGTAGATATTTTCCAAGATGTTTACATAGGTGGTATGTACTCCTGTACGTAATGCCTCTATGGCTGCTGGTATCTCTACCGAACCAAATGCCTTTTCGTAATCTATGAAAGCCATATAGAGAGGCTGATTGTACTCTGCGGATTTCTCAATTACCTGATTAATGATATGGATGTGATCCGTTGTAGAGCATCCCTTCGTGAAGCCAGCATGTTCCCTTTTTTGGCTAAAGTCCAGTGTTGCCCTTATTCTATTGGAGATTATCTTGGGGAATACTTTACATATTACTGAAAGTAAGCTAATGGACCTATACATTTTCAATTCTTTAACGTCTCCCTTTTTGTGGATTAGTATAATGTTTGCATTCTTCCAGTTTTCTGGGACCGTTAGAGTCAATAGACACTTCATATAGAGAGCCGCCAGTTTTCAAAAGCATTGTCTTCTCCATCTTCGATTAAATCGACTGTTAATCCATCTTTTCCTGCCGCTCTTCTCCGTTTCGTGTCTTGCAAGGGCCTTCTGACCTTGTCGTCAGTTATAGGAGGAGTTTCTGTATCCTGTTCATTACTGCTTAGAATGGAGGCATTCTGACTCCTCTGAGTACTGTACAGGCCAGTATCGAATTCTCCCACTGCTGCTACTATACCTTCAAGATTGCTGATGATATTACCCTGCTTATCTTTTAGTGCATACATCTTGGTTTGCCCTATGTCAAGTTTCCTTCTCACTGATTGCAGGCTGCATCAATTTTTTACGGCTTCTTCAGTCTTTCTCACGTTATAATTTCGAGTATCACTTATTTTCGCCTTGTTGATCAGTTTTGACAGTTCCGCGAATTCTATCTTATCTCTTGAGTTGGACACTTTCATTCTTTGTCGCTTCTTTATTAGGTCCTTCGTTAGTTGGGAGAGCTTGCCTATGGGTTGCCTTTGTGCCTTGCCTCCCACTTAAATTGCTGCCTCTGAAGCCAGCCTAGTTACGGTTTCATTCATTACATCTATGTCATCTTCATCTCTCTGTTCTAAGGTTGCATATTTGTTTCCAAGTACCAGCCTGAATTTGTCTCCTTTTGCCCTTACTGCCTCTAGGTTGACCTCTTTCTTATTGATCAATTTTACCCTTTCTCTCTTCAAATTGAGGTGAATCGTAACCCTCGTTAATTTATGATCACTGCTCTTTACCCTACTTATCACTTCTTACATCCTCCACTATGCTGGGATCAGCAGAAAGTATGAAGTCAATTTCATTTCTTGCTTCACCTTAGGGTTTTTCCAGGTCCACTTTCTGTTGCTACGCTTCCTGAAAAAGGTGTTCATTATTCTCAGCTTATTTCTGCGAATTCTACCAGCATCTCTCCTCTAGCGCTTCTAGAATCGATGCCGTAGTTTCCAATTGCTTGTTCACCCGCCTGCTTTTCCCCACTTTTGCATTGAAGTCGCCTATTATTACAGTATACTGAGTTTACACTTTTACTCCTCGCTAATTCAACATCTTTATAAAACTGATGTACTTTATCATCATCGTGAGTGGATGTTGCAGCGTAGGCTTGTACTACCTTTAATCTATACCTCTTATTAAATTTGATTACGACTACTGCTACCCGTGGTAGAGAAAGGGAAAGGCGATATAAGCATGCGTGGCCATGATACGCACACGACAAACCGCCTTACAACATTTAGACTTGAGGGGAAGCTTCGTTAACAAACTATAACACGACAATCAGCACTCGAATACGAGGAGAGAAATTATTGAGACGTGGAAAATTCCCTTGAAATAAATCTGGTTTGCGAGACAAATGCTTGTATGTATTGAATCTCTTAAAAGATGAGGGGGGAAATATGCGCTCACCGAGAGGGCATCGTCAGCACGAGACCACCACCAGGCTCCTTACGGGGATGTGGAGAGCTTCGCGGCCGGAACGAAGCCTCCCCTCTCCGCCGGCCAGGCGTGGAAAACGCGCTTTCCGATCGCTCAAGGTTGCGCAGGAATAGTATAGATCTAGCGTCTAGGAAAAGCTTTCACAGGTGCGAGGGCGGCACGCATAGCGTGGGAAGCTAGCCGCCGGAATAGCTATCTTCGAGAGCTATTCTATATTATATTATATTATACTTCGAGAGCTATGACTGATGCTTTTCTATATATATGTATTCATCTCATCTATGCGATCGCATGCGCGCGCTATTTCTTTGTCTCTGCGTGTAGTAGTTAAGAGAGCCAGTTTAAGGGCGGAGAAGAGGGAAGGAAAGGAAAGCAAACTTGCAGCGCCGTGGTTTTAAAGCGCAACCGTGGTAGAGAAACGGAAAGACGATATAAGCATGCGTGGCCATGATACGCACACGACAAACTGCCTTACAATATTTAGACTTGAGGGGTAGTTTCGTTAACAAACTATAACACGGCAATCAGCACTCGAATAAATTATAACCCTAATAATAATTTTAAATATTCATCTCATCTATAGGATCTAAAGCGCGCGCTGTTTCTTGCCTCTGCGTGTAGTAGTTAAGAGAGCCAGTTTAAGGGCGGAGAAGAGGGAAGGAAAGGAAAGCAAACTTGCAGCGCCGTGGTTTTAAAGCGCAACCGTGGTAGAGAAACGGAAAGACGATATAAGCATGCGTGGCCATGATACGCACACGACAAACTGCCTTACAATATTTAGACTTGAGGGGTAGTTTCGTTAACAAACTATAACACGGCAATCAGCACTCGAATAAATTATAGCCCTAATAATAATTGTAAATATTCATCTCATCTATAGGATCTAAAGCGCGCCCTGTTTCTTGTCTCTGCGTGTAGTAGTTAAGAGAGCCAGTTTAAGGGCGGAGAAGAGGGAAGGAAAGGAAAGCAAACTTGCAGCGCCGTGGTTTTAAAGCGCAACCGTGGTAGAGAAAGGGAAAGGCGATATAAGCATGCGTGGCCATGATACGCACACGACAAACCGCCTTACAACATTTAGACTTGAGGGGTAGTTTCGTTAACAAACTATAACACGGCAATCAGCATTCGAATATAATTATAACCCTAATAATAATTGTAAATATTCATCTCATCTATAGGATCTAAAGCGCGCGCTGTTTCTTGTCTCTGCGTGTAGTAGTTAAGAGAGCCAGTTTAAGGGCGGAGAAGAGGGAAGGAAAGGAAAGCAAACTTGCAGCGCCGTGGTTTTAAAGCGCAACCGTGGTAGAGAAAGGGAAAGGCGATATAAGCATACGTGGCCATGATACGCACACGACAAACCGCCTTACAACATTTACACTTGAGGGGAAGCTTCGTTAACAAACTATAACACGGCAATCAGCACTCGAATACGACGAGATAAATTATTGAGACGTGGAAAATTCCCTTGAAATAAATCTGGTTTGCGAGACAAATGCTTGTATGTATTGAATCTCTTAAAAGATGAGGGGGGAAATATGCGCTCACCGAGAGGGCATCGTCAGCACGAGACCACCACCAGGCTCCTTACGGGGATGTGGAGAGCTTCGCGGCCGAAACGAAGCCTCCCCTCTCCGCCGGCCAGGCGTGGAAAACGCGCTTTCCGATCGCTCAAGGTTGCGCAGGAATAGTATAGATCTAGCGTCTAGGAAAAGCTTTCACAGGTGCGAGGGCGGCACGCATAGCGTGGGAAGCTAGCCGCCGGAATAGCTATCTTCGAGAGCTATTCTATATTATATTATATTATACTTCGAGAGCTATGACTGATGCTTTTCTATATATATGTATTCATCTCATCTATGCGATCGCATGCGCGCGCTATTTCTTTGTCTCTGCGTGTAGTAGCTAAGAGAGCCAGTTTAAGGGCGGAGAAGAGGGAAGGAAAGGAAAGCAAACTTGCAGCGCCGTGGTTTAAAGCGCAACCGTGGTAGAGAAACGGAAAGACGATATAAGCATGCGTGGCCATGATACGCACACGACAAACTGCCTTACAATATTTAGACTTGAGGGGTAGTTTCGTTAACAAACTATAACACGGCAATCAGCACTCGAATAAATTATAACCCTAATAATAATTGTAAATATTCATCTCATCTATAGGATCTAAAGCGCGCGCTGTTTCTTGCCTCTGCGTGTAATTTTCTTGCCCTCATTAATGCTGTAGAATTCGTCAATGTTGCCCGCAATGTCCTCATGGATTAGGAATCCTGCCCCGTATTGCTTCTTATCTGGAAGAAATCTATAGCAGAGGACATGGCCGTTAGTCAGCACTGTATAAGCTTCACCACTTCTAATCTCACTAAGGCCAATGATATCCCAAACAATGTCTGATAGTTCCTCAAAGAGTCCTGCTAAGCTAGCCTGACTCGACAGAGTTTGGGTGTTAAAGGCTGCCAGGGTCAGTTTCCATTGGCGGCCTGTCCGGGTCCAATGATTCTTAGCACCCTCTGCTGCGTAACAGGTTTGACCGCCGCCTTGGTCAGATGCTCCGCAGCTGCTCGGGACTGAGGGCCATGGGTTAACTGTTGGAATCAGGAGGGAGTGACCGACCGAATACTGCACCAGGGAGGCCAATTCCTATTCTGGTGAGGGAGTGTCTTTGTTGAAGCTTAGTGGGCCTTCCTAATTTAGTTGTGCCTGGATTAGTAGAGCCCCGCTCGTTCTCGGCATCTTTTGCCGGTGTCAGGCGTCACTCCAAGCTTGCTGTTGCAGCCAAGACTGCGGCGACTGCTATTTAGGGGGAGCGATCAATCGGGGTGAGTGTTCGTTGCCCGTGGAACCAGGGAAGAAAGGGGCCAACGTGCGGCGACAAGTTGCGGACGTCGCTGTTCGTTCTCCTGCACGCTGGACAAAGGGAGTAAGGGTTCAGCGCCCGGCGACAAATTATGGGCATGGTTGGCCCGTGAATAGTGCGAGCCGGATCATTTTCTTGAGGGTGCCCGTCCTTTCTGAGAAACCACAATTGGTCACGGCTGTCAGTCACTGCTAAACGTAGCAAATGACGCATGCGCGTCCCTACAGTTGACATTCTTTACGGTCTATCGCCGCATTCTTGTTGTAAACGCGAATACAGAAGGCGCGTTTTTATTTTTTATTTTTTACTCTTCCTTTTTTTTCCTGCTATTTCATTGTGGAACGCTTTAAATACAGATTAGAAAGCAATAGCTGCTTTGTGTATGTTTTAAAGGAAATTGCAAATATTTATATTCAGCTACAATTAACCACACCTCGATTTCTTGTTTTTGCTCGTTTACCTCGTTAAACTGCAGTCTGATCCGATCACAACACTCCTTTTCTTTTCTGTATTTTACTTGCACAGGTGGTACCGCCCACGGCGGATCACTTAGGGACCTCCTTCTATGTGTTCACGTATCTGCATTTGTGATGTGTACATACTCTTTGAATAAATTTGAGTTTGAACGGAAAGAAATCGCTGCGTGCTGCCGTTTGTGAACCAGCTACGACTCCTTACTGCATGGCACAACATACACTCACCATTCTGTTTGTCTGTTTTATCAACGGTGTGATCGTTCCCGCCTCTCACGCATGCTTGGGCACGGAACCAGTTGACCAACAACTTGGAAGGCTGTTTGTCCTTGTCGAGGAATTTTGCGTTGCAACGTAATGTCAGCGCCGCGATGCGTTGAATATTAGCGAGCCAGAGCACTCGCTGCTTTCCCTGTCCGTCACTGCGTATTTCTTGAGCAGTGGAGGAGTCTCCGCTTTATTTGGTCTCGAGTACCTTCTCTTCGAAGCCTCGTCGCAGCTACTCAGCGTCTTTTCAAAGACTCCAGTCGCGTACACGATCCATCGGTGGGCCAGTAGCCGGTCAGTTTGACGTATGCAGTCGAACCCGGTTATAACGAATAGGCCTATTCGCTAGAAGTAATTCGATATATCAGGCAATTCGATAAAAAAGAAGCTCGCCTATAACGAACCTAAACTAACTTCTGTGGCGCGTTCGTGATACACGGATTTGTTATCTCTGATGGAGAACGCAAGCGAATAAGAAATCATTTTCTTGAAAAGAAAACCACGCGTAGAAGGCAGTACTTTCTTTCTCGAGATGTTTCTCAGCTTCACTAAGAATGGCCTTCCCTGTGAGCGAGATTGTGTAAGCGCCTCGAGAGAAGTTCGCTTCGGTACGCTTCTGGCGCAGTGAGCATTCTCGCACGACCTGCTCAGAAAAAGAGAAAAGGAAACGAAGAAAAAGTGTCGTAAAATGAATAAAAATTACTCACCCAAACCCTGCGTTCGCTGTAAGCAAGCAGCTTTGTGGAGATGGCAACGCGCGTCGCGATTTCGATAGCATAAATCCAACGTCCAGTTCGCTATGAGAGAGCTGTTCGATATAAAGATAATTCGCTTCATCCGAGTATTTATAATCGGGTTCGACTTGATGTTCTTGATGGCCGATTTTGAACTGCCGCTTGCCGTTCGGCCAGCAAGGAGCCTACCACGAAGACTATATAACCCAAGAGGCGGGATGCCCACCTCGGTGTTCGTCGCGACGTCGTGTTCGGTAAGGTTGGTGGCGCGATTCGCTTTAAGCGCGAAGCTGGGGAGCATTAAGGCTAAACCCCATTAGCGCGATTTTGTGCGCGACAGCGACGAGCGACGGGTTCGCGCGACGGATCAGGCCGTCGCTTGAACAGATCGCTAGGTCTTGTCGCGCGATCGCTCGGTTTTGCAAATCTAGAATTCGTCGCTCGTCGCCCGGAAGTGCTATGAGCGACTAGCCAATAGCGCAAAGCCGGAACTGGATGTACATAACTCCAGTACTTCCGATTGTCGCACCGAACAAGAAACGATTGAATTTTTATAGGTGCAAGGATAAGCACCTACTGCAAGAATTTCAGAAATATCTTATGCTGCTTTTTACAGTAAGATACATCAACTTAAGTTAATAAAGCACGCGTCACGCTAGTTTCGGCGCCTATATTGCTGCCCTCATACCGGCAACACTGGGGAGACGTCGCTCGAAGTCATCGCTCGCATGGGGTGCAACTTGTAGGCGACGAGCGAACGCGACAGCCATCTCTATCGCGTCGCCTGTCGCTGTCGCGTGCAAGATCGCTTGCATGGGGTTTATACTTTACACTGTACGTTCATGGGTCTGTATTTATGTTGCATGTTCTTTAAAATAAACTTGAGTTTGGTAAGAAACAGAGGCGCGGTGTATATACTGCCGTTGGTAAACAAAGCTACGATTCCTTGCTGCATGGCGCAAAGGCTGCTCGCTATTCTTTCGACCCGTATTATCAATGGTGAATACGGACAGCTATAGAGCAATTCATAGACTGCCAAGTATAGCCAATTTCATTGCAGCGTCCCCCCCCCCCCCCTTTCGTCCTCTGTCCTCCGTCCCCCGTGCGCTTTCGCGTGGGCTGACGTGCGCGCACATTCCGCGCTCGCTTCGGAAACCGGTTTGTGCTGAGCATTGGATCTTGGACCGGGACACCGCAGGCCCTCGATCAAGCTCCAGTCAAGCGACAGAAACGGAGCTTTCGAGAGACGCGTGAGTCACGCAGCCGTGTACATGCGCGCTCGTCTATTCTCTCTGGCTTCCCTACAACGGGGACATGCTCGTGTATAGCCCTATTCTGCAATTTTTTTCTATATTTATCGGTACAGAGATTATGTGGAAAGAGCAAGCTTTCCCCGAAATAACGCCCAGGGCATTTGCTACAAAACCCTTAATTAATTTTTAAGAATTCCTAAATAACTGCGATCTTACGCTGATCTATATTGGCACAAACGAATCATGCTTTCATATCACTTTCTTTCCATCATTTTTTTAAGTGGCCTGCATGTCCACATCTGGCTATTCCATTTAATCATCACCTTCCTTTGTTTGATCTTCAGCGTATTTTTGGTGGTAATCTGCGTCCATTTGCGAAAAAAATAAAAATAAACTAAATGCAGAACGTGGTAGGTCTGTCCTTTTATTATTATTATTATTATTATTATTATTATTATTATTATTATTATTATTATTATTATTATTATTATTATTATTATTATTATTATTATTATTATTATTATTATTATTATTATTATTATTATTATTATTATTATTGCGGTTGACTGGCCCGTACACGTTGACTGGCCCATGTCATTTTTACATGTTATTGAACAGTTTGTCATTTCTGTCCAACCATATAGCACCTTTGTTTGCACTACAAGTGTCTTCTATCCTACATGTGCATATGTTGTCATTATGTATACACATGTACTGTATTACGGCGAAGCTGTTGAGGGGAGTTCCACAACTGTTTTCTTGCGGTGACCGGAATGTGACGTTTTTAAGATAGCGAAGTGCTTGAAAAGGCTCGCGTATAGCGAAGAAATTACGCGTGCACAGTCTCGGATAGGTTTCGGGCCGTGGCAAAACCATACCTCTGTATCACTTCCGAAGCGTGTGGGAACTGCCTTTGACGTAGGAGTAGCTCGGACTTGCCTACATATCCAAAGGTCTTATTATAGTTACTTTTTTCAACGGTTTGCCGAACCACAAGTAAAAATCACTCTTGACGAAAATTACCCTTACCTCAACTCCCATACTTGAGTTCGGGGATCCCATCTGCATACATGTATATGTACCTACCATGAAAGAATAAACCATAAGCAAACGTCTTATCGTCGAGAATAGCCTGGTGACATAATAGTAGTCATCTTTCTTCAGGCGTCGTCGCAGAGTGAACGCCGCTCTTGTGTACGCGCTAGATTATCACTCATAGACAGAAACACTCACACACACAATAACGTTGTATGCTGCAATGTGCGATTGGTAAAACCATTTCATCTCTCAGCTATTTGTCAAGTTTCCTTAAGCATGAAGTAGTCCTTCAAACAGTTACAGATGTTCGGCTTGGTAAACATTGCGCGGGGGAGGAAAACCCTTCACCGATGTTCGTAGTAATCTTTATTATCTGAACAATCAATATTTCACATACTTCATTTTTCCACGCTTCCACTCGGAGCAAATGTATTGCAACGCACGCGAAATGTGACTAATATGGTTAAAAGATTAAAAGAAGAAGAAAATACTTTAGTGTATTGGAAGACATATTGCTTCGAGTTCTTTGCGAGGTCATTAGGAAAAAAACACCTTTTCACCGTAATTTATGCAGCTTTTCATATGCCACATCAATTATAACGCGTTGAGCATATAATAACATATATAAGCCTAGACAATAAGTGTACTACAAAACCTTTATTGACTTAATATGAAAGCCGAAAGTTATGCAACCGGAGCGCCGAAAAAAAAATATCGCCGCGTCCAAGCACTCCGTACAGATGGTTAACCAGCGAAGCTGAAACGTCGGCCACAATGTTTATCACTGGGTTAATCCCGACAGTTCATTAAAGTCTTCCTCAATCATTGGTTACGTCTTTGTGTTTCTTAATGAGGTTACACACACGTTCGGGTGCGATGGAGAGAGCGACGTCAGTGACAGAATGCCGGCAGTCCGCCGTTGTCACTTGCGTTCGATGTCTCTCTCGAGTTTGCTCGGTGGCATGGTTAGCAGCATCCGCCCGGCATTGACGCTAGCGATTCTTCAAAATTAAATTGCTTCAAAACTAAATCTGTTTGTCACGTAAGACAATGAATGTCTCATACCCCCTTGAGCAATGGTTCATACCTAGAGAGAGAGAGAGAGAGAGAGCAATAACTTCTATTTATATAGCCGGCCTGTAGCCGCACTCTCGCTGCTCTTTGGAGGAATGGCGTTCAGTGTAGCGCCCGTGTAGTAGGTTTTTGTTGTATGCTGAAATATCTTTGACATTCTCGCATTGTTTGTTATTGTGGGATCACTTAATGGGATATAGAGATCAAATCTTGGGAACTTGATGGTGACAGACGGCGCTTAAAAAAAAAAAAAAACAGAACCAAGATGAGAGTAAACAAGCAGCCGTTTGGTTAAATTTTTTTTTAATTATGGGGTTTTACGTGCCAAAACCACTTTCTGATTATGAGGCACGCCGTAGTGGAGGACTCCGGAAATTTTGACCACCTGGGGTTCTTTAACGTGCACCTAAATCTAAGTACACGGGTGTTTTTCGCATTTCGCCCCCATCGAAATGCGGCCGCCGTGGCCGGGATTCGACCGTTTGGTTACTGTCGTCTTGGTTCTGTTTTTAGCGTTATTACCTCCGAGTTCCTAAATATTTTCAACCGGCCCAATTACCGCACGCTTCTCCAAATCTTGAGCTATAACGTCCCAAGGCAACGCACGGGCTATGTATGACAGACTGCCGTGGTGGGGAGCTCCGGATTACTTTCGACCACCCGCAGGTCTTTGTGACGTGCATCTAAATCTGACTACACGAGCGTGTTTGCATTCCGCCCCCGCTGGAATGCAGCCGCTGGGAAATCGAACCCGCGACCTCGTGTTCAGCACCAATAGCACACCATAGCCTCTGAACCACCGCGGCGGCTCCCAATGGGACCACAATAAGGATTATAGGTTGACAATGGAAGGCTGTCTTGACGGTCGCAACGTTCATACCTAGAGATGTAAAATTTCATGAAATTTTAAAGGGCGTGAAAGAAAAAACTGTTTTCTTTCATGTTTATTTTTTGTAAAATAGGAAAAAATTTGTCAAAAAGACGGTGGTGCACAGAGCTAAGAAAAACCGGACACATTTATTTCTCTAACACTGAAAAGAATGTAATTGTTACGTTATTGCATCTCAAAAGCCCCAACAGAGCTTCCGGATTCAAAAGCTGGGCACGCTTTCGCGTCAAGGCATTGATTTCACATGAAAGCGTCAAGACCGACATTTGTATCAATCTGGCTGATTCATTTCCGCTTGACGCGTCAACGCTTCCCTGCGCAGCGGACGAAGCCTTCCAGACGTTGAGGTTCGAGTGCACGTGCACAACTTTTTGCACGCGATCCCCTGCGAGCCTGCTGGGTAGCTTGGTGTTCACCTTTCCAAACTCGGACCAGTTTCTTTCACATCCCGCAGAAGACGCTTTGGAATCTGCAGTACGCGACAGGCGAGGGGGCTCAAGGCTTGGTTGAAGCAAAGTCCTTGCCCACCACGTGGATGGATTCACCTACTCACAAGCTGCCAAACTCCTTCTTTTGACCAAACATTTAGATGCGCCGAAAAGCGTCGCATCGCAACAGACGAATTCTACGGGGAAGCTATATTTTTTTTTCTTTCAATTTTATCCTGGTTGAAACAAGCGAAAAAAAATCTGTTTTTTGCCCTACACTTTCAATTTTCTTCTTTTTTTTTTTCAATCGCTTACGCCTCTACTCATACACCCGTAAACGCGGCCTCCCCAGCCAGCTGTAGAAGCAGACGACGACCCTCGAGCCTTTGCTGATGATGATAGTTTTCTGTACACAGGCGCGGATAGACGGATTTTCGTTTCGCATAGCCATGTAAAGCTTCGCTCTAAAAAGAACAATAAAAGTAGTGTAGACCGAACCCGCGCGCGCGCGTGCCTTTCTTTATATTTTCTGTCCAGTTCGCGCTTTTTTATTCTTAAAGGCAGCGCCCGCTGCCCCTTCCCGGAATGGCACATAATCCGCCTCATCGGTGGGGTCACAAGCTTGCCTATTCATTGCCTCAGCAGTCATCCTTTCTCCGCGGATTTCGCCGGAAAGGAGGAAACTTGTGGAAAACTGGGTTTCTCTACTGGGTCACGCAGCACGTGCGTTTACTACTGCATTTCTTGACCATCGTACGCGCGAAAGAGGTAAACAAAAGCATGTACCTGCTCGGCAGGTGTTGGCACCGCCCGGACTAGGCTAGTCATGCACGTGTAAACGGGGCCGTAGCGCGTTGTCGTCTGCTTATCCTCCTCGAGGTGATTTTCTCCCTGATCGCTACAGGGCATTGCCGTCTACGGGCATTCGAATGCGTTTACACCAGGCACTTACCCAGGATTTTTTTTTTTTCGGGGGGCCCAAGCCAAAGTAACTTTTCTGTGAAAATAGGGGTGGGGGGGGGGGTACTTTTACTAGTATACACGCGTAAACCCGCAAAAGAGAAATGAAATAAGGTGACGCTCATAAGTACGCCTGTGAGATACACCTCTCCTTTAGTTGACAAACAGGGAACAGCATCAAATGGACTCGCGCAGTAAGAAGCAGAAAAGTGGCTACGTCAAGCGACTCGATTGATAACTGTAGAAGCGCCATTCAAAACACACGGAATCATTCTCCACTAACGGCGGCGTTTTTTCAACTTCCTTTTTAAATGAAAAGATGTTTATCCATAAATATTTTCACGAACAACGGCTAAATTTATTAATTTTCACTTTTCCTTCCTTTTTGGCTGCTGCCTCGGCTCTCTCCCTTGGTAGATCGCGTAATTTCTAAACTCCTTGCGACTCTTGTTTCTAGTTGCCAATTTGCGCGAAAAGTGCTGTACGATTAGGGAAGAACCAGACGAGGTAACGGGTGACATTCCTATTGCTTCTGGGTTTAACGGTTATTGCAGGGTTTGATGACGGACGCTGTTTCGCATGATCTTATTTTCCACCTTTCCAATCCATATCGCGGGCATATGGTTCCGAGGATCTGCCAGCGTCGCGGCAAGCCGTCACTCGAGGAAGTAATGAGGCAAAAGGAAAAGTTAAACACAGCTGGCGTTTTCCCCCGGCCGCCACCCGTTAAAGCGCGCTACGAACCGAATCTCTTTCCTGGTCCCTGGATCAGTGTAAACAAAGAAGGTTGAACTAACGAAGCAACAACGACGCGCGTGAACGTCGCAATAGATGATGACAACTGAACGCATCTCGAGTTAATCGCGCGCGCACCGAATCGATGAGAAAATTAGCCTTCACAACCCAGGAGATGCCGGTAACTACCGCCATCCAAACGCAGTGAAAGAGGCAGCAAAATGTTGACCGCCGAATAGCTGTCAAGTCTCAAGATTGATTTGGCAGTGTTGTAGGAATGTGTGTGAGAAGTGGTGGCGTGGGCAAAGAGGGGGGGGCGCCCCCCCCCCCCTTGGGTACGTGTCTGGTTTACACATTTATATTCTGCAATACATCTTGGTGTACATTGATCGTACAAGCAAAGTTGCCTTATGGGATCCTTGTTTTACCCTAGCTTAGTTGCTAATACCTTGCGGTGCTTCATGTTTACTTGAATGTCCATTTGTGACGTGCGAAATGCTTTCGTCCTGAAGTCATGAACAGATCAATAAATGTGCAGTATATAACAAACAAAGTTAAGACGCTGATCGACAAAAACGCTGGTAATTGTGTTCTATTTCTTTTTACAGCATGTATACGTTATTTCGTGAATTTTACGTTTCTTTGCGCGCAGAATTAACATTTTCGTCGATAGTGAAATTAAGCGGCCGCTGCGCTTTGTCTGTAGAACAATAACTTTATTTTTCTATATCGAAATCATTTTATCAAACTTGCTGTTCTGTGTTGGGACATCTTTTTATTCGGAAGAAGACGCGTGCTCTCTATCTTTTTCTCTCTTTTTTTTCTTTTTTGTGGGTGGCCTCAAAGAGCCATATACGACCTCTGCTGTGACGACTACTGGCAAAGCTTCGTTCAGCATTTGAGCAGCGCACGCTCGTGGTTCCGAAACAAGAGTTTCTGCGGTATTGGTCCCCCCCCCCCCCCCCCAACGCGCTTCTAGAAACAATCGCATTTCATAGCCGCGCACTGTAATATGTATACATAGTTTTCACGTGACGTCACGTCTACCGTTCCGTCCCTTCGGTCGGCATTGCTGCATGGGTAGCATGCTTGGATCTCTCGTTCGCTCACTGTGGACTACAACGCGTCTGTGACTGGCTCGTACTGCAGTTTAGGCCTGCTTGCGATGGTTTTTTGGCTCCAACGTGGGCAAGTTACGAGCAAGTGTAACCTGCCACGGCGTGGACGCTTACAGAAGCAACGAGTCGACGCAGATGCCACTGCAGATGCGGAGCTGCTGCCAGCAGCAACGCAAGTGAATATATTTAATTATCTGGCTGGGTGGAGAACATTGTAGCAGGGCGGCTACAGTCGGAGCATGCCATTGCATGTCCTCGGCGAGGTGAGTCAACGGTGAATGAATTCTTGCACACCAGGAAGAGAACGGCTAGATTATCTAGCTGTTTTTTTTATTAAATTTTACTCTACAGCTCCGTTCAGGCGCAGCCGACTTTCCATGCGAGCGGGAGTAGCATGCTCAGTTGATTTTGTGTCACAATGAACTCGGGCACTGAGCAACTAATCTAAACGCGGTGAAACATTTCTCACGTACCCTATTTTTGGCACTTAATCCACAAGTAAACCCAAATCTGATCCAAAAGACATTAAGTTTACAGGTAGTACGTTCGCACAAATAATTGCACGTTGAGGTGTCAGTATGTCACAACCGTTGTACAGCCTCGCAGTAAAGTCATCAAAGCAGCGCAACTTTGGAAAACGTGACCCCGAGCAACATCTAATTTTCCTTTTCAGGTACGCAGTAGAGTTACAAAAGGAGAAGATACTCGGAAAGAGTGAACATTACTCGAGAACTCGGGCAGTGAAATCGACGGCGCTCCTTGCCGATATCGGCTAGTAATGCATGCTTTTCCACGTTGGGGGGGGGGGGGGGGGGGGGTGCTGATATGCTTTTTACTCACCTGTGGTGATGTGGCGACCGCAGACGCAAAGTTCTTCAGGCTACGGGGAAGCTAGAGGCTAGAGAAGAGCTAGAGAATACACCTTCTTTCAGATTCTCGAGTTATTATACTTTAGGTAAACTGTGCAGCGTTTCTTTGCAGCTGGGCCAAGCTTAACAGTGTTGCTTTTTGTGCGGCGACCAAATATTGCTCATATAGGCATTAATGCGCACCAGACAAGAAATACGGAACAACACGTACACTGTAGTCCGTAGGGCTTCGCTTTGCTGCCGGATCGCATAGTGCCCAGCAATAGCGGTGGACTCTTAATTATTACGCGTACACTTACGCTTGTTTTCGTAATATTTTTGCACTTGTGTGTTTACGAACGTTAGGCAGTGTGTTGTCAGCAAGTCTTTCGGATCAGTCTTCTTTTTCTGTTTTCTTTGTTTCACTTCTTCCGGTGCCGCAGAGTAGAGGGGCCAATTCTTTTATTTCTTTACCTCTGTGCGTTACCGTAAAGCTTGATGATCTCTTATATATATATATATATATATATATATATATATATATATATATATATATATATATATATATATATATATATATATATATATATATATATATAGAGAGAGAGAGAGAGAGAGAGAGAGAGAGAAGGAAAAAAACGAGGGGCCCGATTTTTTATTAGTGATATCATAAGAAGCCAACAATTCAATGACACCAAGGACAGCATAGGAGAAATAATCTGCAGTTGTTAATTGAATTAGAGAAATTATAAATACATTAAATGAAAGTGTATGTAAGAAACAAGTGGCTGCTGGTGGAATACGAACCCATGTTTTCGCATTATGCGTGCGAAGTGTTTTTTTTGTGACAAAAAGCAAGAAAAAAAAGTGTCAACCCAGTCGGGTAAAGCTGATAACTGACGAGAAGAGAGAGATAGTATTCAAGTCAAAGAGGAGGAATAAAAAGGAGATGCTTCGCTCCGTAACAATACAGCATGAACGAGTGCGGGAAGAAGCTTGCCGGACACCCCTTTAGAGCCGCGGAATATGAGGCCTCCATTACAGCGGAGTGACGCAAGCCTCGATACACATCTACAGAGTGCGCGTGGTCTAGTATATTTGTGAATACCGGTTCGCAAGGTGCGTCGTAAAAAAAAAAAAGAGCAAATGTACGACGCCTCATAATAGCCTCACAATAGTTGGCGGCGCAAAGGGCGCAGCCAGAGTCGAGAAGGACACGCGCGGTGACCTTGTCCCGATGCTTGCCGTTGATCCTCCGCAACGATCTTACTAACAAACGTCCGCCGTTACGAAAGGAAGCCTTGGTGGTTATCCGCCATATCTCTTACTGCTCTCCCCGACACCTCGTTCCCCTTGCCAGAACCCGCTTGGCGAATAATTTCCTGTAGATAAAACCGAAAAGATTGACGCGAGCGGAAAAGCGAAACTTTCTTTTCACTCCCTTTGTTTACGTCACAGCGTCGCCATTAGAGGGGGAATCGAGCGCAAAGATAAGCTACCGTGTAGTTTTCACTGCACTGGAGTTTCCGAAATTTTTGTAGGAAACTGTATATGGTGACAAGTATACTGTTTAGCCAGGTCGCACAAAAAACTAAATGCTGCGGTGAGTGAGCATCATAAAAGTTAGTTTATTCCTTTCAAAGGCAAAAGAAAGAAGACTTGCACTGATAACGAAACAGTTTCCCATCCTTTGAAAAAGACTTGGCAGCTGCGTACTGATTGATTGATTGATTGATTGATTGATTGATTGATTGATTGATTGATTGATTGATTGATTGATTGATTGATTGAATCTTGTGGCATGACTGTACGCGCTGGACAATATACGAGACGCCGCGGTGCAGCGCTCCGGATCGTCTCGAACACCTGCAGCTCTTGAGCGTCGCAGGGTTATCAGGTCGTCTTCGCACTGCAGCCTCCGCCAGAAATTGAATCCGTGAATTTGCGATTGGAGTCGTACTGTAACTGCGGTAGCCGCGAACGAAATGGTCGGTACTATGGTGCGACAAATCAATCAGCCTGATAACCAGAAGTTATCCGCTGCAGAGTGGAGTTTCCTGGCACCCAAAATTTGTCACACACTATTATTATTATTATTATTATTATTATTATTATTATTATTATTATTATTATTATTATTATTATTATTATTATTATTATTATTATTATTATTATTATTATTATTTGTTTTGAACACATATACACAGGTAACAGGAAAGGGAAAGCGAGGAGCAGGCTGGCAACTGCCACCGGAAGGGGCACAACGCCTGCCTACTCTTCTGAAGGGAGGTGACAGCAACACAGAAATGGAAGATAGGAAGGTGGGGAGGAAAAAGGAAAGAGGAAAGGAGAGCAACAGGACAAATCTAAATACCAAAGTAGAACTCTGCAGCCGGAATTAAAGTGACGCCGCGTCGAACAGCCTCCACAATTATCAACCGCATCCATGGCTAGTTCGCTATGAGGCTAATTGTGTTCTCCACGATGAGACGCCAAGTAAAGCTGCACGTAATCACCGTTTCACGTAATCACCTGCACGTAATCACCGGTTCTGAGTGAGCGATAAAACAATGCACAGCCTCTGTGAAACGCACCGCGTTGGGCCCGTCGTTCACATTCACGAATGAATGTCCAGTGAAGCTGCATAATGCCGTATTAATAATGTCTTCATGTCAACATGTTACTTCTTAAATTTTCCCGGAATAGGCTAGCGAATCATTTAAACGTACGCTGCACCTATACACCTAAAAGCGAAAATCCGAAAGGCCAAGACTCGTGAAGTATATTACAAAGCAAAACATATTTAGATATTGCGACGGATAGCGAAAGTCTCTTCAGAGCTATCTTCTCCGAGCACTTGCTCTTCCTTCCACGTGCGTTCTCCACGTAACACGTGCCCTGAAACTACAGCAACTGCAAAATGAACTAAAGAACCCTGTTACTCATTTTCGGGTATCATGTATTTCCCGACGTCCGCTACCGCTGATAGCTTGTCGCAAATAAAAAAAAAAGGAAAAGAAAGAAAGAGAGAAAGAAAAAGAACGCGAGAGAGATAGAAAAAGAAAACCTCACTTTAATCTCGTCTTCTCTGAAAAGGGATATTTCATCTCAGCAGTGACTAGCTGATGCACGCTGCAGCACGTTCACATCCTTGCATCGGCGTTCGATGGAGCCGCATCCTCAGTCCCTCGCACACGAACCATAGTTGAAATCGGCCATAGTAGCGCCAATTTCGAACACTCATACTTTCTTGCTACAATGTAAGATGTTCGTATTTACGTCGTCGCAGCCGCCATGATGCTGTGTATATAGCTGGCATGATGAATAGCGTTATCCCGATCTCCAGCCTATCAACGGCTGCTGTGGAGTATGTGAATAGATAACAATATGGCGTCCGCGATATGGCGTGAATACTAGCCCCTTACTCGGCCGCGGCTGCGACATTTCGCGAAACGGTTAAAAAAAGAAAGAACGAAGAAAAAAAAAAAGAACGTGTATACAGTGCATCGGGTGCACGTTAAAGAACCCCAAGTGGTCAAAATTGATCCGAAGTCCTCACTACGGCGTGCCCCAAAATCAGATCGCGGTCTCGGCACGTGAAACCCTAGAAATTATTAATTATTACGATTTCCTTATATACCGGAACATATATACCGAAGAGTGCCCGATGAGGTTGGTCAAAGTTAGTTGGGGCTGTATTTCAAATTAGTTGCTTGTAGAGATTCAGAAAGTTTGCAGGTGTGTGGCCTACGTTTACGATGGCTCCCTACACATTTATTCTTTTGCCTACTGACGTGCCATGTACTATCGGAAATAAAAGTATGCGGACCCCGGGTGAAGTAAGAAAAAAAAAAGTAAGAAAAAATTGTCGCACTCGAACAACGCAGCTTGCAACGTAGTTGAGAGCTGTGACTTGTATATTTATGTGTATCTAAAAGGTACACTTCCCTATAGATGCTTAGACAGCACGGAGTAAGACCTCGCATATAAGGAAGCCATGGTGTAGCAAGTTTTCGTATACATGTGCTCCGTATTCGTTACGTGCTACGCATTCGTATTCGTCACTTATTTGTTAACGTATTGATCTTCTCTTTGCCTACACTGGCTGGCCGCATTCATTTAACTTTATGTACTTCTACACCTATGCTAGGCCGCGCGCGTCCACATGACGTCTTTATCGCCACGACTGCGGTCCGTTAACTTTTGTACTCGATAGTACTCTAAAGGCAAAGAGACTTCATCGATAAATGTGTACAGACTTTCTGTGGACTGGCAAAATGTTTTTTGTTGTAAAGTCCTTCAAGCTGCGTGCTATTCTTTTTTTCTCATTTGCTTTGCGCAATTTCTCGAAAGCGTTCAATAAAGTGAGAATCTGTGTACCTGTTTTTGGTACCTATATACAAACTGTTTTGATGCAAAAGCGCCAGTGGCCCATTGAGCGAAAAAGCCGGCGTCTGTCGTCTGGAGTAGCGAAGCGGCACCTAAATTCCCATTGGCTGCGGCGCCGCGTCGCGAGCGCGCCTCGATGGAGCAGAGCGAGCAAAAGGGAACACCTGCTTCGCTATAGCGCGCCAGGTGTTGCGTGAGGGGAGACGTCATCGCCGCGACGCCACGTCACCCTTGCTCTCGGAAGCCAGTGCGCGGTGCCCGAGCCAGCACCGCAGGCTACTGCTCTGCTTGCTGGCTTGGGCAGCACGTACCGCTCTGGTACATTACTCGCAGCGTCAAACTCGAATGACCGCCCAGTGGCGTTCAATTGGACACTAATTCTTTCGCAATCGCAACTCACAAGAACTGCTTAGGTGTCCTGGGCTTTCTTTCTTAGCTGCACCAATTAAAAAAAAAATTCCCTGTTGCAGGTAGCGCAATTATAATCCTTGATCTAAATACTTGATAAGGAGGCCATTACTTTTGCGAGAAATCAGAATGTTTAATTGAATCATTAACATATTTTACTAATTAACTTTGTAGTTAATTAGTTTGTGGTACATATTGTAACCTACGATTTGTAGCCGGCGAGTTCGCCAGGCTTAAATGCACTTTGAAGGAACAAAGAACTTTATGCGCTGTACCAGTTTCGAGATACTAATTTTCAAAATGTCCGACGAAATGCATTGGCGTTCCAGTTAGTTTCGTGCTTCAATGCATAAAACACCGTTTTTTATTAAAAAAATCACCGGAACGCCAGTGTATTTTGTCGGACACTTTGAATATTAATATCTCGGAACTGGCGCAGTCCTGACGCTTAAGCGGACGCTCCAAACGTAGCCTTCATATAAATGCAAGCATTACACAACAGGCGTTGCAATAACAACCGGAATGGCCAGCAAGGAAACAGTGTGCTCACGCCTATACGCGCACGCTGTACTCCACGCTATTTTATTCGCCCTACGCACTTTCGGTTGATTTTCGACAAACCGACGGCGAGGTTGATTCATTTCCTTGCGCAGTGATTAACGGCGTCCAAGGGCAACGCGCCGGAGAGAGAGAGAGAGAGAGGCAAAGGAAATACAGGGAGGTTAACCAGAGATTATCTCCGGTTGACTACCCTGTACTGGGGGAGGGGCAAGAGAATGCGATAGCTGAGAGAGAGAAGGTTAAAAAACATGAACACGGGGAATATGCAGAATATGCCCGACCTGGCCGCAGTGGCGCTGTCGCTTTCGGGAGCGCTGGCGCAGCGATACGAGGTGCACGAGGCGCGTACGCTCTTGTGAAACAGCAGTAACTTATCCGGTTAGGCATGAATTAACATCTCAGTTGTTCTATCGGATACTGCGGAGTCAAAATTATTCTTTCTCCTTCCGATCGATCCGTAGCCTGCGCCTAAATGTAATTTCTGGCTGTCACGATGGGTCGGACAACAGCCTATCGGTCAAAGCATTAATGCATGCTAACAAGAGCTTTACTTTTTTTTTCGAAAATATGCAATCTTTACCCATCGGCCTTAACTCGCGAGGAATTGAAAGCTGACGCGCAGTCTGTGAAAAAATCAAATGGGATTTAGATTATACATTTAATGTACTCTAAGACCGTTTTCTACTGTAATTCGAGTTTAATTTCTCTATAGGCTGATTTGTGTGACGAGCTGAACGAGAAGTCAGTTAGCCGCATGGTTATTGGTGAAAGTATATTTGGGCTTCTAGCTCAATTTTACCTCTTGTTTCAGCTAAGGCAGAGACATGGAAATGTTCAGTTAAAAGAAACTCCTTTATTATTGGCTTTAATTTTATGTTATCATGCGCTATTCCAACCTCGCTCATGAAACTTTGTTCTTCTTCTTCGTTAAATGGACGAAGTTTGCGAGGTACACCCCCCCCCCCCCCTCCCCCAACCCTCGTGGGTATGTGCCTTATGTTAAAGACAACAACAACAAGGCTTACTCCAGCGCTGGTCCAGCAGCGGCCGGAGCCCATGCAGAAGGGGCGAAAATTTTCGTCGGCCTTCAATGCGGCTGCCAGGTGAGCGCTAACATCCGCTCCAACCGTGTTCGCACTGGTCGCCCAACATTTAAGATGAAAGGTTTTAATAGACTCCAATTGAAAATTTGCAAAGCGTTTATTGCCCCATATGCTAACCTTTTCGGAGGTTATGAACAATGACGCACAACAACGCCTCAAACAAACACGTCTCGCTGTGTGTTCTGTGCACTACGCAGACAAACAGCAGTGGTGCACGCAAGGTAATACCGGTGTCACACGACCACTTCTGATCGCGATTAAGCCCGATCCGGATTGAAATTATCGACTGTGATTGGGTCCGCCCTCATGCAGCTTGCGCAAAGGAGCCAATCACGACCTAGGAATTCGATCAGGATCAGGCTTGATCGCGATCAAAGGTGCACCGTGTGACACCCGCGTCACATTTACCATCAACTTACCACTCTCGTGTTGCACTAAACGCTAACGAAATAAAAAAAAATCGCTTTCACCATCACCGCTAATTATCGTCAATCAAAGTAAATAGCACCAAAACTTTCGCTTACGTCGATTCCCACAGTGCGTGGGATCCGCATAATCTTTTATTATAGCTAACTGTTCCAGCATACTCCAAATTATTCCTTCTAGTGTCAAGTGCATTACGTCTTTTTTTTTCTTGTAAATTGTGTACTTTATCTTTTTAAAGCTTGTAAGTAATTTGGTTACGCTTTATACCAATTACACTGCTGCTTCTGTAGCGCTATATATTTCCTGCCTTGCTTTAACCTATACAATATATACATTACTGTTTCTTTTGTGTTGCATATTTTCTGTATTATATACATTTTCTGATAGGAGGTCCCCTTTAAGCTGTATGCCCTCGAACCTCCTTGTATGTATGTTTGTTTATATATCAAACTAAAAATGAAGTGGCACGGCTGTTGTTGGGGATTCTGAGCTCTGAGTCACTGGCAACTCTCAGTCTTGCTAAGTAACTTTCTGACGATGACAATAATGCGGTACCTGCGAAGCAACCGCTCAGCGGGTTCGTTTTATTGCTTCGTCTACGATTACAATAGCGTTTCGCCACTTAACACGTTCAAAATAAGCGCTGCGCCGGTCGCGCCATCTCTCCGGCGCAATCAAAAACAGTCTTACTGCTCCCAATGGTGGCGCCACCACTGGAGCAATGCGGAAAGCCTCCAGATGTCGCAGGCGTAGGGAGGGGCGCTACCATCGGCAACTGCGCCACGTGATGTGAGGTGGCCGTGTTTCTCCCCTGCGATGAAGGAGGAAAAACGCATCCAATGTGTCCCAGGAAACTGTGACGACCGGGTTACATTTAGTGGCGAGCCTGCTCCCTCGCACATCAGAGTCGGGCGGTTCGTAGTATGCTCAAGCAGGCCGGGCTCTTGGGAACATTTAGCGTGCTCTCGCTCGGCTCACTGTGCTCTGTCTGGATGGCTGGATTCATCACTTTCTTCCTCTACGTTATCACAGGGGGATGGAGATTCCTCCGGATAGTCTTCTACACGGCACACCGGGACTTGACGTGAGTACACATGCCACATTTTCTACCCTTCCCGAAGTTTAGTCTCTTTACTCATGCTGGGAATTCACGCCGAGCGGTGGCTTACGCTACGGTGGACGGCCGGTTGCCGTCCACCGAGCTGAGAGCACTGTTCGCTTGATTCCGACCAGCAGTTCGCTTATTGTTTTACAAACGTCACCTGCTGTTTTTGTCACCTGCTGCGATGCTTCCTACAGGGAAATACCGAACAGCAGCCCCAACTCGGCTTTCCGCAGATCACACTGCGGCGGTGTTGTGCGCGGACACGTCTGAATGAACTCTGCAGCTGCAGGCCGCTGTATTTTATTGCACCTGTCACAGCGTTCATCGTATGTTTTTCTGCTGACCCATCGAACTCTCAGCGACTGCTATGATATGTTCTGTGCTGCGACAGTTATGATTACGTGCGTGAAGCACCGCTCGTAAAAATGTACCGGTCAGGATAACATTTATTTGCCGTAATTTAATCTCGAGGACCGATGTGTGCAAGTTACTGATGTACGAACCTGATGGGTTCCTCAGCTTCTATTCAGGTCGTTGATGCGAAATCATTAGCATCATGAAGTTCACCGCGTTTATCCGCTGTCGTTTACACTATCACTGTCAGCGTGTTTTGCCGCACGCCGGTTTTTATATTATTTTGTTATTTTATCTTTTTCTGTCCCTTGGTGTAGCGGCACGCGTCCGAAACAATGTCAAGAATTTCGTTTTGTCGAGAAGTTTGTTTTCAAGCGGTAGGTTTAATGCGAAACGCAACAAAAGCGGCGAACTGTCCTCCGCGTACAGAGTATGTGCCCCGAAGGTCGCCCGTGTTTGTGTGCTTGCACTCGCCGTGAAAAAAAACGATGGCGCGAAGTCTAGCTTGAAGGCTACACGTTCCTGCAGGTGACTCGCGACCGCACTGTATGCAGTGTTTACTATCAAAGGACAGTAAAATACATTTGGCTGACCTACATCCTCGGCTCACTGTACTTGTGATCCGGGCGATTGTAATAGAAGATATCCAACTGCCCCCCGTAAATTCTCTCGCGAGAAATCGGCCGAGGAGTCCACAAACACTAGTTCTCGTCGTTGCCTGCTCTCCCCCCAATCTGACAACGATGGCCGGCTATCGCGGGTGCCTACGAATATCAGTTTGAAACGAACAACTCGCGATTCGCAGAGCCCGCTTGTGATGACAGGGCCTGGAGAAAATTCTGGTCCTGCGAACAGCGTCTGGGGGATTACGCTCCGCATGGCTCTCTGTGCAGTGTCGTCCGCAGCGTGTTTTGTGCGGGAGCAGATGGGGGTTTACGGTTGCTCCTGCTTCTAGGGCGTCGTTCTTAGTTGTAAGTTGCGACGGTAACGTCAAAAGTTTGGTTGAGAAGTCTCTTTTGAGTGAACTGTTCCGATCGCGATCATCAGACGTTTTCTAAGGTTAAATTCCTGCAGGGGGTGCAGGTTCATTGGTGGGCTTCTTAACGTCCCAATGTTGCATGTTGCACCCAGGTTATGAGGGACGGTGCAGTGAACGGCTATATATATATATATTTAGAATCTTAACGCGTTCACTGAGGGTTTGTTACGCGTATGATTGTATTCCGTTTCCATAACTTAGGCCGTCGCGTCCGGAGTTCGTACCCGCTTCGTCGTGTTTAGTTAGCACCAGATTCATGTGCGTGTAAACCGTGCAAGATCTTACTGCACACTCACGAGTGACACTGCAAGATATCCGTGGCTTGGTCATGAAGCCAGAAAATGGCACAAAAAATGCAGCATAGTGTACCTTTAGATTTAAAAAATTAAATTCTGGGTTTTTACGTGCCAAAACCACGATCGGATTCCGAGGCACGCCGTACTGCGGGTCTCCGAATTAATTTTGGCCGCCTGTTTCTTTTTTTTTTTCTGTTAACGTGCATCCAATGCACGGTACACGAGCGTTCTTTTTTTCTTCTCCATTACGTCACCATCAAAATGCGGCCGCCGTGACGGGGAGTTGAACCCGCGACCACTTGTACGACAACTCTCATTGTGATGTTAACTAATTAACAATTTTCATTAATTATCTGTGTGATAATTCTCTTTATGTACATGTACGAATTGCGCGATTCGAGCAAATACCGGTCTTAGCACCGGTTTCGATAAACATGACCTGATAATTTCGACGGGGAGGACTGCAAGAATGGAGTGTAGTTAGATTTATACCCCTGTCACTGGGCAACTCTAATGTCATTGCCATCGAATGGCATTAAGTGAACTTAATGTAATTTTCCCTGCGTGCCGTCACACGGCGACAACAATCATTTGAAAATGATGACCATGACCTTGGGTAAAAAAAAAAAAAAGCCAACAAAAACTTGCATTTAATACGTGTATATATTTCAAATAACACTTGTTAATAGTATAGGTTTAGCCTTTTTCGACCATTTCTCACAGCTGCACAAGTCAAATCACGCTTAGCCAAGCCAAACGAAAAACATTAGGTCTCTTAAATGGCCTTTGCTGTACTTTTATCAAAACGTACGTTTCTGATTCGATAGAGTTTCCTACAATAATTACCAGAGGGAACTGCGGCGCTGCGATCGTTCAGGCACCATAGGAATAATGCGAAGTACATGGACCACATGGTACATGGTAGTACATGGATCACATGATCTTTGTGCTTGGGGCTTCAGACGTTCTCCTGGATTCGTTTATTACGCTTCGTCTAGGCCTATATTGTCCTAACTTTCGTAGCAATTTATACTTCTTTATTATAGAGGCTAACAAGATTCTGCAAGCGCGTATAATCGCTGCTAATTGCTGCGGTTCCGCTTGTCCATGCGTTCGCGCCGTAATGGTTTCAATATCGGCCTGGTGTGCTATAGAGGTTCCGTGTTCGAATATTGCCGTCGGACAATTTTAATAATGCGTACTGAAGTATTTATAACGTAGTAATTTCTTTTAAAATATGATCGCTTTGCAAAGTCGCGAAGCCATCTTAAAGCCAGAAGGACGAAGTTTAGGCAAATCCACCTACTGCCCATCATTCCCATGCCGGCTGAAGTACCCCGCTTGCAGCTCCCGTAGACACCAGCGCCTTAGTTGCATCTAGAAATTGTATACAAACTCTGTGTGCTTCTATCCACGGCGCGCAACGTTTTAGCTCTGCGAACGCGGGGAACGACCGAACTGCCGGGACTAAACAAACATGGCTGACACCCGCGTCCAGCCGCTCAAGTAAGAGTAGGTTTTCGCCAAAAAAGAAATTGTGATGAGTACGTTAATAAACTGGCACTTACGTAGTAAAACCAACTAAAAGAAAACTTAATTACAAAGAGAATTATTACAAAGAGGGCCATTGGCGATACTTTATAGAACGTGCCCTGACGTCGAGACTACACATTCGGTCCGAAATCGAATGCGATCGTGAACTCGTGCAGTTGAAAGTGTCGTTTTGAAGGAATGTCATTACGTTTTCTCGTGGCACAGCAAACAAATGACGTTACGAACGAATGTCAGTCGTTGTAAAATCGATCCTGCGTCCGCCACTATGGCGTGCCTCATGATCAGGTCGTGGCTTTGACACGCAGGACCCCATAATTTAATGTAGAAACACGTCCTCTGAATACTGTGGCGAAATTCATTGATGTTCCGGTTGACATGGTGGGCAGCGCATGTTGCCACAGTATTTAGAGGACGTACCTCTCGAAACCGATGCTAAGCGCGGTATTCGTGCTATCTGGTTAAGAATTCATTATTCCACATCTTCAAATCGAACTTGTACCTAAAGAGAATAATTAGAATTATATTAGTGATACTTTGTTAAATAGATAGCGTCACACTGCCGTTTGTCGTACAAGTTGCGCCCGCCTCTTCAAGTACTACAGCTTATGTGACAGAATTACGTTATCTTCATGCCATGGCATTTTTTTTAACGAGTCTGTTAAAAGAAAAAAAATTCTTGCGGCAACCGCTTCGGTGTTTCGTTTTTTTTCCCCCCCTTCTTCAGGCTACTCCTCACGAACACTGCTCACCGTAAGTGTGTCGTGTCTAGTCTTGCGGGCGAAATCGATCGCGCCGCAGTGCTAAAGTGACGCCAGATCGTTAGTAGTTTCACCTCTGGTGTTCGTCATTTCGCCATGCTTTGGCCGTACGCTGGCTGGCGTTGCAGTGCCCCCGGTAAATGTGGGCGACAGTAGTGACCACCGGCCGTGCGGTGCGCCGAAAGAGTTTCACGCGATCACCTATCTTCAGGACATGGTTCGCTGTAACCCTGTGACCGCTCTTTCAAAAGTAAAGTTGCGTTGATGCACACGCAAGCTGGCAACAAGACAAACGCATCATTTCCCTCTCTCGCAAGTCGCTGACTCAGGTTTACTTGGCTGTATTTTACGTCGTGAGACGTAAAATATAGCCGAGTAAACCTGAGTCAGCGACTGCATCTATATTCATGTCATTGAAGGTTAAAAAGAAAGTTTCAACTGGCGACATGTAACATTTCAAGCTGTTATTTTTCTCCTCATAATAAAGCTTGCGCATATTTTTATTGCGCGTGACAGAATAAGTTATATCGCGTAGAATTCCTTGTGCTCGTTGAGGTTAGTGGCAAAGGTGGAGCTGTCGTACCCTGGAAGTGTCCTCGGTGTAACATTATTTTATCCTTTCTGCGAACTTGCGAATATGTGCAAATTTCTTCAAGCATCCAACTTTCCCATCCGAAAGACGCGTGCTCGGTACAACCTCTGCACGTCTAGTCGACGTCCCGTGCAAATACATTTCGTGTTGTCCGAGAAAAGGTTAGCGTTCGTCCGTGCAAATAAATAAATAAACCGACATATCAACAAGGCGTGTGCCCATCTGGAGAAAGTGGATAGGCTGATCCACCAATCACCAATCATTTATTCAAGCCGTCACTTCGCGGCTCTACTGTGCGTGGACGGCACTAAGCTACGGCAGGGTTTCTTCTCAAGTAGTGTTAGCTGACTGCAACTCGGCACCCGCCGTTATTGCTTTCTTTTTTCGCTCGTTCGGCACTCATTGTTCCGCGTAATGTGCCCCTTGCATGCCCAGCAATGGTGGTCGCCCTATCTCGTTTCGTAAGCGTACTCTGCAGCCACTACACCCATCGTATTTCCAACGTTCCTGCAGTCGCTGATAATGGCGGTGTGTCGCGCGCTGGTCCCAAGCTGTCGCCCTTACTTTCTGTTCGTTCATTGTCGGTCACTGAGAACAATGCGAATCGCAGACCGGCGCTCTATCGAGATCGCATTGCAGCGCGTGTTTCGGTAGCCTGTTGGCTATCGTGACGGTGGCGTTCCCGGCTGGGCCTGTGTGAAATCCGTTGGAACCCGAGCCCGTTTCTCACGCCATTGCGCCTAGTCGAACGTTCTGACGCGCTGGTGGCACCGGCTGTCCTGCTGCTGCTGTCGTCAAGCGGCAGGAGCCGCATCGTTCGTTGGGGATTTCTGTCAAGGAACTGCGCCGGGTTAGGGAGAAACTTCCCCTTTCCAAGTGTTGAGGTGCCGCAGTGGCCGAGCACCAGGCCGGGAGTGCGCTTGGGCCTATTCTACTTGTAGGTACCCTGCGGCAGCTCGTGTACTTGTATTTCGGTGGACAATAAAAGAACCCCAGCTGGTCAAAATAAACCCGGAGCCCTCCACCACGGCGTCCCTCGTGAGTCGTAACCCACTGGGCAGTTTCAGGATGTTAAACCCTACATTTTGAAACACAGGGGTGCCTTGGACGCATGAAAAAGGTGGTATCCGAACACTATGACGTACTTGTTGCACACTCTCACACTGGCATCACAGCAAGCGCATATGTGGAAGGTGTGCGAAGAGGTCTTCGGAGAGCCGTCGCCTGTGGCGAGGGGGAGGGGGGGTGGCGATGCGTAAGCGCATTGGCACAAAATTCGAGCAAATGGAGAAGTAACATGCGTGCGAGCAATTTTTCATTGCGTGGTGCGAGGAAGAGAGTGGGGTAGAGACAGAGAGAGAACAAACGTATAATAATCTGAATCAATGAGAAAGCTCTTTCTTCACCCAAGGCAGGTGACGTCCTCAGTCCACTTAGCCATTGCCCTTTGCTGCTTCCCTGGCCTGGTTCACCGGCTTCTCCAAGTCCGGGGGGCGCAAGCGCAGTTAACGAATATTAATAATAATAATATTTGGGGTTTTACGTGCCAAAACCACTTTCTGATTATGAGGCACGCCGTAGTGGAGGACTCCGGAAATTTTGACCACCTGGGGTTCTTTAACGTGCGCCTAAATCTAAGCACACGGGTGTTTTCGCATTTAGCCCCCCGGCCTTCGATATTAACACGCCAGGCATCATACCCCAGGTATTTAGCCCCCATCGAAATGCGGCCGCCGTGGCCGGGATTCGATCCCGCGACCTCGTGCTCAGCAGCCCAACACCATAGCCACTGAGCAACCACGGCGGGTGTTTTTAACGAATATTGCACATCTCGCTGTCATTTCTGCAATCGTGGAGGGGAACACGAACTTTGGTGTGAACACAATCGCCGAGCATTCCGCCGACTGTCGGCAGATTGTCGGCATCGGTACAATGTGACAGAGGCGCCGACACGAAGGTAAAAAGCGCTGTCGCCGACTGTCGGCAGACCGAAATCGGTGTCGGGTCGGTCTAGTGTGAGTGAGCCTTAAGTGGTACCTCGACGCGACAGTGTCCGATTCCGACCTGGCGAAGCAATGCCGAGCGTGCTGCAGCGCATCATCTTAGGCTCACGGCGGCACGGTGTTCTTATTTTTTTTTCTTTTGCTTTCTCCTTTTTTTTCCGCCGCCGAAAGGGTTAAGACCAAAGCCGTGGTTCACTGGCCGCTGAATGACTGCAAACACGCGTTTTATGGACTCTCCGCGCAATTTTTTTCGCTTTTCCTTCAAAGCGGCGACTGTGTGTGTGTGTGTGTGTGTGTGTGTGTGTGTGTGTGTGTGTGTGTGTGTGTGTGTGTGTGTGTGTGTGTGTGTGTGTGTGTGTGTGTGTGTGTGTGTGTGTGTGTGTGTGTGTGTGTGTGTGTGTGTGTGTGTGTGCGTGTGTGCGTGCGTGCGTGCGTGCGTGCAAAGTGTTCACACATCGTAAGGCCTGCCTGCCATGGGGTCGCTCTTGCGGCGCGGTATATGTAGCTCTCGGTCGCTATATCCATCCACGCTAAGCTGCCCTTATTTGAAGAATGGGGGGGGGGCACCATTCTGTTTATTTATCTATCTTTTGGCACGCTTCTCTTGCCCCTGGATCAGCGGCAATCGTGAATGCAGCTACGGAGGAGGAAAGGAAAAAAAATATGTGCATACTTAAGTGCGCCCCGTTTTCTTTCTTTTTGTTTCCAGGAAGAATAAACGGAAAAGAATCGCGAAGGGCCCAGCGCGCGCGAAATGCCCCCCCCCCCCCCCCCCCAGACGACGGTCGTCTTTTCCTTTCCCTCACCGCTCGTTCTCATCGCCCGTGGGCTGTCAGTCACGCTACCTTGCGCACGCCGTGGTGCGTAGGTAGTACACCGTCGCGTGTTTTTTGGTGCGCTTCTCGCTGCAAAACCGTTGCGCGCGCGCCTGCGTTAACTTCTTCCGGTTGCGCGCGGCCTAGTGGTGTGCGTGCGCTTGCTCGCCGGCGTCGACTTGCGCCGCACCTCTTGCCGAGCTCTGGGAATGCCTCCCATACGCTACCCCGCATCCGGGACGTCACTCTGGCTTTAGGACGACGACCATACGATCTGAAGGGGACGACCGCGAACGATCAGCGATTAATCAATGTGCGCGATTATCGCCGCGCACGGCGCCACGGAAGCGAAGAAGTGTGCACTGCCTTACTTTTGCTTCTCAGAAGCTGCGCTGGCTGTCACGCTCGGTATATGACCTGCGATGGGTGCGCTGCGGCTTGAACTTGTAGCCGCAGAAAACAATTTCTTACTAAATAATAAAGGAAATGAAGGGACAGAAGGGACATTTCTGCACACCGCACTGTAACGGTCTAGCGCTGTCTGTTATCTGAACGGCGGTCAGCAGCCGGATGGTGGAGGTAGGGAAGCAAAAAGACAGGGAGACAAGATAGGAGATGTTACAAAGATAGGATGTAGCTATTTTCGTAGAGATACACTATAGCGACTGGCTAAAAGTACACGCCCGCGAACGACGATCAACGCATGCGCGACGCCACAGCTCAAGGCGTCCCGACGCTGTTATCGTTCTCGTGGTTGTTACATGGCGATATATGGCGCTGCTACCGTCGCTTCGGTCACGCTGAGCGCGATAGAGTACGCGGCATATCTGTGACGCGGGTGGCACGCGCAACACCTGGGCGCGTATGTTCTGCGTTACACGCCTTTATTGCAACGTCGGTGTGGCGCGGGATTTCGGGACAAGCTGAAGATAAGCGCCCGTCTGCGTTCGACTTTGGCAAGGTCGGATAGGGGGTGTATTTACGGACACTGTCATACAGCGTACTCTTCGGTAGGAGGTGCCACAACTGCACATAACTGGGATTAAAATCCAGTATATTAACTACGCGTGCACAATTTCTTTCTCCCGCAAATTTTCGTTGCTGTCACTCGTAACCAGTATCACTTGCGAGTAACAAGGCGTTGAATTGAACATGTACAGCTGTCTCCTGCCACCCAAATTTATTCTTGTCATCCCCCTTCTCTCTCTCTCTCTTTGCGTTGTAAGTCTCAACGCCCCGCGCACTGTTACATTCATCTCAGTTACGTTTCTCTCTCTTTCTATCGGAAAGTGTTGGCCCGCTTTCATTTTCCTTCCTGCGCGCGCTGATTAGAAAACAACAGAGAACCTCGTTTGTCGGCTGTGGCGCGGGTGGAGCAAGGCGGCGAAAAAAATAAATAAAGAGAAGAGAAATGAAAAATATATTTAGGGCCCCGGTTTGGTCTCGCACCAGTTCGCGTCCCAGGCCTCGCATTTAAGGCGCCCCTTAGTTCACGCGGCGCAGCCTCGGATGGCCACGTCACTGGAGGCGGGGAAAGAAAACTGCGTCGCGTTTTTTTCATTGATAATTAGGTTATACACGTCTTGGGTGTGCACGCAGATGATTGAACGACCACAGCCTTCAACTCGCGGCGTAAGCGTCGCTATTTCGAGCGCGCTAAGTTAACGCGTAACCAGAACTGGTCTCCCTCGTGCCCGTCGGCGCTTCCGTAAACTTGCCGCTACGCCACGCAAATGAGCGAGGCGCGCATTTACTCCAACAGTACGCGAGTATGTCGGACCGACGCCGTACGATTAGACGTGCCTAGCGTTTTTCTCTTGGGTGAATGGCAACTTGCCGTGATTAGGCAATGGCTACAGCGACCGTCGAACTTAAAAATGAATGCAAAGAAGGAAAAAGAAAAAACGCTCGTATTGTTAAGATGCGCGTTCAAGAAACCCAGGTGTGTTCAAAAATTAATCCGGATCCCTTCCCAACTACGTCTCTTATAGGACCACACGTTGATTTGGGGCGCGTAAACCCGATCAAGCGACCACGTGTTCAATTGCTCGGTAATCATTGTCAGCACCATTTCACGTATACTGCGCTCATAACTGCGTTCGCGCACCGTACTGTGGCAGAGGGTTTTTGGCGTGCCACCGATCTTTGAGCGTGTGTCCGCTTGTGTGTGCACGATGTGTTGGCTGGCTGGCGGAGGACGCTCGTTTGGTCGCGGTACTTGTCGGTCCCTAGCAGCATTACATCACGGGCCTTGCAGCGAAGCATCCTTATTAGCGCCGCCGCGCGTGGGCACGCGGCGCGGTTTCCTCTTTCAGCCTTTGCCGCGTTACGTCGATCGCGAGCGTGTGGTCGTCGAAGGGAGATGGGGGGTGGGGGCCACGCTTGGTGAAGGCCGGTTGTTGGATACGCAACGATCATCTTTCTCCGCCAGGTTGCCATCCTTCGCACGATGCCCCGGAGCGGGGCCCCCCCTTTGGGATGGAATGTAAAAAAAAAAAAAAAAGAAAAAAAACTATACAAGCGTATACATTTTGCGGACCCGTCGCGTGCGTCTACCCTTGGCGCTCGCCGCTGTGACCTTTATACGTACTTTCCTGATTATGTTGTTGCCTGCTGATCCACGAAAGACATCGTTGGTTTGTTTCGTTTTCTCTCCCTCTCTCGCTGCCCTCCCTGGCCTGACTTTTTACATTGGTCCTTCGTGGGCGTCTTGTGGTTGCAGCAAAGGGTGTTGGTGCACGTTTCCTGGCTGAAAAAAAAAGACAAAAAGAAATCCGCGAGGCAGGGGAAAAAAGAAATGTCGGCACTTTTCCAGTAATAGTCGAGCCTTCATAGCACCCTTTAACGGCACGAAAGAGCGCTGAGGACGAGTGCGTGTTCAATTCAGGGCTGCGATGTAACCTTCATGAATTACCCTTGCGGCGCCTGCTCCGTTCGAGGCATGTCATTGTAAATGGCCCGCGCCTACGCTTTACGTTTCATTCGAGTTGCAGTGAACGCGCGGAAAGAAAATAAAGAGAAACCGAGTAACCGCTTCTTTTCTTTCTTTTTTCGTTACGACTACACGAAGGCAACATACAATGAAAACGTAGGGGTGGTTAACTGTTGTTATCGGTTTAGGTGTAGAAATAATAAGAAAAACGGACGTGAAAGTGGAGGAAAATGACAGCTTGTCGGCCGATGGGAGCCGAACCCACACCTTGCGCATTACGCCTGCGATGCTCTGCTGGAGATGCTCTCCGTGCTGGAGATCTGGACCTGGCACCGTTAGCCTGTGCCAATCGCCGGCCGTGGCGATGGTTCGTCCTTTCAGCCGCGGGCGTCACATATGTAGTATACGCGAGCTTCAGCCGTGTCGTACGCTGCTGCCTCGTGGCGCACCAAGGCCGCCGAAGTCCGAACCCCGTGTTGTGCAGTGAGCGCGATTGCTTATGCCGATGCATTCGGTTCGTGCTTCGCTCGTGTTTACTTGTTTCACGGTTGCTTTACTAATGCGCAGAGGGCGAGTGGGAATGGGGGGGGGGGGCGCATAGCCGATTCTCTCCAGTCGTCGCCCGATGTATCATTAGACGCAGGAAGGGTGGCATCTTAGCTTCTAAAATTGTGTCAGCGTGGATGACCGAAAAAAAAAAAAAACGGAACACGTACGTACGAACACGTAACGACATGAACTGCCGCATGGTCGGAATGTGATAGAAAGAAAGGGGTTGCGGAAATATCTGAAGACCTGTACCAAGCATTTAAATTTTTTTAATGCCGATATAATCGGTGATTTGTCGTTGACGTCATTTTATGCGCTTTACGGGACAAAGGGAGATCGCCTTACTTTGACTTCTCGATGTAATGAACTGTTTATTCCATAAAGACCTTTCTTTTTTTCTTCATACGCGTGTATACTTAATATCCGCCAGTACTGAATTGGAAACTTCGGTCTTCTGTGCGATAGAAGCAAGCTCGCACCGTTGAATTCTTGGGTTTTTACATGCCAGAACCACGGTTTCATTATGGAGGCACGTACGCCGTAGTCGGGGACTTCCGGATTAATTTTGACCACCCGAGGATCTTTAATGTGCCCCCAATGCACGGGAATATATGCAATAAAACTTTGTTCGAATCATTGAAAAGCTGTGGACATAATTTCCAGGCCCGTGATGTGCGGTATAAAAATGAACAAAAACATGCGACCAACCTTTGGACTTGGGTACTGTTGCGATTCGCCTGCGACACGTGGTTTTGCCGGCGCGACTGCGGCGGGGCGGCAGACATTTTGGCCCGATCGTCGTCGCCGCAACACTCATCGCCAGGTGTTTCCAGGCGCGACTGCGGCGATGCGACCGCCTAGGGATCTCATTCCAGTTATTGGGCCCGAAACAGGCGATGCCAAAGCAGGGATCTCGTTCCAGTCATTGTGCCCGAAACAGGCGATGCCAAAGCAGGGATCTCATTCCAGTTATTGGGCCCGAAACAGGCGATGCCAAAGCAGGGATCTCGTTCCAGTCATTATGCCCGAAACAGGCGATGCCAAAGCAGGGACCATCTTCTCATTACAGTCATTGTGTCCGACCGGCAGCGCCACGACAGGGTGCTACGAGATCGTGCTCGACATGGTGCTACGGCATCGCTACGACAGTGTGCGTCACCATTAGCCCATTGTACATTCACGTGCTCGTCTTTTGAGGGGTTCCTTCTTGCCCTCAACTGCGAGAGTATAAAAACAGCTGCCCCCGGACGCCAAAAGGAGGGCTCCGATTTCTTCTGCTGAGTAAAGTGCTCTCCCGTCTCTCTACTACGGTCAAACCTGACCGCCAACTCTTTGCGATGTTAAAATAAACAAGTTGTTTCGTTGTTACCAGTCGACTCATGCTTTGCCGGGACCTTCGGATGCTTCCAGTTGTACCCCAGGCCGCCAGGCCAACGCTACCCTTGGGGCTTGCGACCCAGGTACAACCACGGGCGTCAGCGCCGAGTTCCCAACAGATCGTACCAGCAGTCCGATCCAAACATCTGGTTGGCAGCGGTGAGATCGCCTCCGACTTCAAACAACTGTCTGCCAGCGGTGAGATCGCGACAACGGAGGCCAGCAGCGAAGAGATGCAGTTGACTGTATGCAGAGCAGCTCAACGACGATCCGGGAGCAGTGCAACGAGCCCTGTGTGACGACTGGTTGCCTGCAGCGGAACGACTGCGCGGAATTCCTGCCTGCGAGGTTTGGTGAGTGCGGGACTTTCTTCTTCTGAGCTTTGCCAGGCTTTTGTTAGTGTTAGAAACAGAGCTGGTAATTGTGGTTGTCGTTGCTGCCGGGTTAGTTGCGGCAAGACAATAATAGGCAGTAGAGAAAGCAGCATTCAGAGCAGCCATGGATTTGAAGTCGTTGCGCAAACCGAAATTGTTGGAGCTTGCAAGAGAGTTGGGTCTGGATGTCTCAGACAAACTCAGAAAACCAGAACTGATAAAGGCTATTCTTGAGTTAGAGGCTGAGGATGACGAGCTGTCGGAATGCCTTGAGACTATTGAAGAGAGGGAGACTGCAAAAAGACAGGAGCGCGAACTTAAAGAACAAAAAGAGAAAGAAAAAGAAGAGCGTGACCATCAACACGCTTTGGAAATGAAGCGTCTCGAGATAGAGATGGAACGCGCTCGTAATGGAAGTCAGGCACACGGTGCAGGAGAACGCGTATTGTTCAAAATGACTGACCTAATGCGGCCGTTTAAGCTTGGAGAGGACATTGGTTTGTTCCTGGTTAACTTTGAGCGAACGTGCGAGAAGCAGGGGTTCTCTCGGGAAACGTGGCCACAGCGCTTGCTCACTTTGTTACCCGGCGAGGCGGCCGACGTAGTCGCTCGCTTGGATAGAGAGGAAGCAGAGGATTTCGACAAAGTAAAATCGAGTCTGCTAAAAAAGTACCGGCTGTCTGCGGAGGCGTTCCGTCGGAAGTTTCGGGAAAATGAGAAAGGCAAAAGTGAGTCATATACAGAGTTTGCGTATAGGCTTATGTCGAACATGCAGGAGTGGCTCAAAGAAGAGAAAGCGTTTGGTGACCACGATAAAGTTCTGCAGTGCTTCGGGCTAGAGCAGTTTTATAGTCGGTTACCGGAGAACGTGCGATACTGGGTCTTGGATAGGCCAGACGTGAGTACGGTGGCTAGAGCCGCTGAGCTAGCCGAGGAGTTTGTGACGCGTCGAGCTCGCGGAGCTAAGGACGGTCAAAAGGGTGAATTTGGCTCCAAGTCTGAGAGGCCAAGGTTCACGCCCATGAGATTTAAGGGGGACACGCGTAGTGAGGATGCGAGTGAAAGCAATCCGACCAAACGTAAAGAGACGGCAGCCGAAGCCGAACGCAGAAAGCGGTTCGAGATGAGGCGAGCGGGCGTTTGTTATACGTGCCAGAAGCCGGGTCACTTTTCGGCGCAGTGTCCGGAAACAACACCAAAAGTTGTGTTTTTTTCAATAGGCAGCACGGACGAGAACATGAAGCTTCTCGAGCCTTACATGCGAGACCTCCTCGTGAACGGGAAAGAGTGCCGAGTGCTTCGCGATTCCGCAGCTACGATGGATGTAGTTCACCCATCTTACGTAGAACCCCATATGTTCACGGGCGAGTGCGCATGGATCAAGCAAGCCGTGGAAGCTCATAGCGTGTGTCTGCCGGTAGCAAAGGTGCTTATTGAAGGACCTTTCGGAGCGCTTGAGACGGAGGCGGCAGTGTCATCTATGCTGCCACCCCAGTACCCGTACCTATTTTCAAACAGGTCCGATCACCTCCTGCGCGAGAAGGGGCTTTTGTTTGGTGAAGCTAGTGTTCAGGCCTTAACCAGATCGAAGGTTCGGGAGCTCGCTGCAAAGGCGGTAGTTGCGGGGCCGACATTATCAAACAACGAAAAAGGGTCAGAGGCGCAGCAAGCTGATATTCAGAGCACGCCCGAACTGAATAAACTTGAGTCTGTAACGTTAAAGGCGCCAGATACTGGAGAGGAAAATCCCGATGCGGGAAAGTTAGAAGAGCTATCTACTGATTTGCTCATCGCGCCTACGTCAGACGGACTTGATAGGTTGCTAAAAGTCAGCCGGTCGGCTTTGATAGCCGAGCAAAAAAAGGATGGCAGCCTGGAAAACGTGCGCTGCAATGTCAAAGAAGGTATCGCCAGGAAAACTGCGCGTTTTGTGGAAAGGGGTGGAGTCCTGTACCGGAAGTATCTAGACCGAAGAGGAGTGGAGTTCGATCAGCTGGTCGTGCCTCAATGCTATCGTCAGGATCTGTTGCGCTTGTCACACGGGGGTTCGTGGTCCGGACACCTAGGAGTTAAGAAAACTAAGGACCGTCTCTTGCAAGAGTACTATTGGCCAGGGTGTTTTCGGGACGCAGACCATTTCGTGAGGACATGTGACACTTGTCAGCGGGTGGGCAAACCAGGGGACAAATCAAGGGCGCCGTTGAAATTGGTACCTATCATAACGGAGCCTTTTAGACGGCTCGTTATTGATACAGTGGGACCTCTGCCGGTAACAGCCACGGGGTACAGACACATTTTGACTGTGATCTGCCCAGCGACAAAGTTCCCTGAAGCAGTGCCGCTTAAAGAACTCAGCTCAGTTGAGATAGTCAATGCACTACTGTCCATATTTGCGCGAGTTGGTTTTCCTGCAGAAATTCAATCAGATCAGGGCACAGTGTTTACTAGCGCTTTGACGACAACTTTTCTCGAAAGGTGTGGGGTAAAGCTGCTACACAGCTCAGTGTACCACCCACAGTCGAATTCCGTTGAGAAGCTCCACTCCGTCATGAAGCGCGTGTTGAGAGCGTTGTGTTTTGAACATCGAACTGACTGGGAGCTGTGTCTGCCTGGGGTGATGTTTGCTTTAAGGACCGCGCCGCATGCGGCTACGGGGTTTTCGCCAGCTGAACTGGTGTACGGTCGCTCGCTTCGATCTCCGCTTCGCATGCTTCGAGAATCATGGGAAGGTAGGGGCGACGACCCAGTCGTGGTGGAGTACGTGCTTAAGCTCCTCGAACGCTTAAGAAGGGCACAGGAGTTGTCAGGTGAAGCAATGACAAAGGCCCAGCAGAGGGCCAAGGTTTATTATGATCGGACAGCCAGGGCCCGTCGTTTTGAGGTTGGCGATGAGGTCATGATATTGCGCACATCGCTAAACAACAAACTAGACGTGCAGTGGGAGGGCCCAGCACGAATTGTTCAGAAACTGTCGGACGTTAACTACGTGGTAAGTCTGCCAGGAAAGCGGAAAGCACAGCAAGTTTACCACTGTAATCTGCTCAAACCTTATAGACAAAGGGAAGCAGTGGTGTGCATGATGGTAAACGTTCCTGAAGAGCTTCCGGTCGAGCTTCCGGGACTAGGCTCAGTGACGAACAGGGAAGACACCGGTCAAGTCATTAGTGACCTTATCAGTAAAGCACCGCTGTCGCCTGAGCAGAAAACCGAACTACACCAGCTATTACAAGAGTTTCAAGGTCTGTTCTCTGAGAGGCCTGGTAGGACTTCTGTACTTACTCATGATATAGAACTTACCTCCCCAGAGCCAGTACGATCCAAGGCGTATCGGGTGTCACCCCGCCAGAGCGATATTATGGAGGCTGAGGTAAAGAAAATGCTACAGCTCGGTGTTATTGAGGCAGGTGAGAGTGATTATACCTCCCCTTTGATTTTAGTTGAGGTACCGGGCAAGGAACCTCGTCCTTGCGTCGACTACCGCAGGCTTAATTCCATCACTAAGGATCAAATTTATCCGATCCCTAACATCGAGGAGCGCCTTGAGAAAGTTAGTAGCGCTCAGTTTATTTCCACCCTAGATCTTGTCAGGGGTTATTGGCAGGTTCCACTTACAGAAGAGGCTAGTAGGTATGCGGCGTTCATTTCACCAATGGGAACATTCCGTCCTAAAGTGTTGAGTTTTGGTTTGAAGAACGCGCCATACTGTTTTTCAAGTCTCATGGATAAAGTGTTGCGGGGACAGCAAGAATTCGCTTTACCGTATCTAGACGACGTAGCGATATTCTCCGCATCCTGGTCTGAGCATATGGCACACTTGCGGGCAGTGCTAACCCGCCTGCGCGAAGCAGGCTTGACAGTCAAGGCTCCTAAGTGCCAGTTAGCACAGGCCGAGGTTGTCTACCTCGGTCACGTGATTGGTCAGGGTCGTCGCCGCCCCTCTGAAATAAAAGTGGCCGCTGTGCGAGACTTTCCGCAACCGCGCACAAAGACCGATATTCGGTCGTTCTTGGGTGTCGCCGGCTACTATCAGAGGTACATCCCTAGGTACTCTGATATCGCGGCTCCCCTGACGGATGCTCTAAGAAAGACAGAGCCTCAAACAGTCGTCTGGGACGAGACCAAGGAAAGAGCTTTTAGCGCCCTAAAGAGTGCCCTAACAAGCCAGCCTGTGCTACGATCGCCAGACTATACAAAAGAGTTCATTGTTCAGTGCGATGCTAGTGAGCGAGGCATGGGCGTTGTACTGTGCCAACGGGAAAATGGAGAAGTAGAACACCCCGTCCTGTATGCTAGTCGTAAGCTGACCAGTCGTGAGCAGGCGTATAGCGCCACCGAGAAAGAGTGTGCATGTCTCGTGTGGGCCGTTCAGAAATTGTCATGCTATCTAGCCGGCTCGAGGTTTATCATTGAGACGGATCACTGCCCTCTCCAATGGCTGCAGACCATCTCTCCCAAAAATGGCCGCCTCCTGCGCTGGAGCCTCGCTTTACAACAATATTCCTTTGAGGTGCGTTACAAAAAGGGGAGTCTCAACGGTAACGCCGATGGCTTAAGTCGAAGCCCCTAACGTAGGAATCAGCCTCAAAATTGTTTGTTACTGATGTTTTTCTTCCTGAGGCAGGATTTTTTTTAACATATTGCTTTTGTTTAGTGTTTCAAAGTGATGATATGCTTTCTAGTGCAATTTTTCAATTTGTGGACGCGTTCTGAGTGATGCTAGACTACTGTAAGGAACTAGGCAGTGGTATAACAAGGGGAAAGAGCCTGGCAGGGCTTAGTGAGGGTTGTGCCGTGCTTGCTGACTGAGCGGTTGAGTTTCAGCGTAGTTCTAACGCTTGCCGGGAACGAGAACAAAAATGTGAACTCTCCCGAAGTCACTTTGCAGTGTCCCGTGCGAACCTGAACGAGAGAACGAGGCCTTCTCTGTGCGCTGCGCTCAAGAAACGTCGAAAGACGCCCGACTTCGGTTATGAGCATCATCGAGCGACATCCCTCCGGACAGCGGATGCAGTCCCCTGTCCATCGGGATCTCCTTCCCCCGGCGGGGCGGTCTGTTGCGATTCGCCTGCGACACGTGGTTTTGCCGGCGCGACTGCGGCGGGGCGGCAGACATTTTGGCCCGATCGTCGTCGCCGCAACACTCATCGCCAGGTGTTTCCAGGCGCGACTGCGGCGATGCGACCGCCTAGGGATCTCATTCCAGTTATTGGGCCCGAAACAGGCGATGCCAAAGCAGGGATCTCGTTCCAGTCATTGTGCCCGAAACAGGCGATGCCAAAGCAGGGATCTCATTCCAGTTATTGGGCCCGAAACAGGCGATGCCAAAGCAGGGATCTCGTTCCAGTCATTATGCCCGAAACAGGCGATGCCAAAGCAGGGACCATCTTCTCATTACAGTCATTGTGTCCGACCGGCAGCGCCACGACAGGGTGCTACGAGATCGTGCTCGACATGGTGCTACGGCATCGCTACGACAGTGTGCGTCACCATTAGCCCATTGTACATTCACGTGCTCGTCTTTTGAGGGGTTCCTTCTTGCCCTCAACTGCGAGAGTATAAAAACAGCTGCCCCCGGACGCCAAAAGGAGGGCTCCGATTTCTTCTGCTGAGTAAAGTGCTCTCCCGTCTCTCTACTTCGGTCAAACCTGACCGCCAACTCTTTGCGATGTTAAAATAAACAAGTTGTTTCGTTGTTACCAGTCGACTCATGCTTTGCCGGGACCTTCGGATGCTTCCAGTTGTACCCCAGGCCGCCAGGCCAACGCTACCCTTGGGGCTTGCGACCCAGGTACAACCACGGGCGTCAGCGCCGAGTTCCCAACAGATCGTACCAGCAGGTCAGATCCAAACAGTACGCGCTCGAGGATGGGGACGTTTGCAGGGAGGGGGGCGGGGGGGGGGGGTCGTTCGTACCTGCCTCCATTTTTTATTCGCGGTTTCGTCCAGTGATGGAGGACTTGAGGTTCTTTTTTTTTTTTTCTGCATACGAGGTCCTTTCTTTTCTTTTTTTTTTTTTTTTTCTGCATACGCCGGGCGACTAGCGCGCGCCTGTCCCGTGGTGGGACCGGAGCCGTCGTCCACAGCGTACCTCGCGAACTCTCGTGCACGGGCAGCTTCCGCGAAAGAAGGAAAATAATTTCGAGGTGCTTAAACACGTTCGCTGTGTGGGTCAGGGCCGAAGGTGCCGCCGCCGTCGGGTGTAATATATATTCATGTCATTCACGGCTCTCGAAGGCGTTTTTTCTTTTCTTTTTTTTTTTTTTGCGCCTCTCCACGCTCGGTTCCAACATTGTATGCGAAAACTTGGGGTTGGTTCCTGCACCGTGGCTGCGCCTGTTCTCCTCAGACGCGGCTACTACAATGACGCCTTGTGTTAACGCCGGTAAAAAGAGGATAAGATAAAAAGAAAGGGGGAAGCGGACTTTCGACAATGAAGTCTCGGGTGATTCCCGCCGCAGTCACGAGCGTGCGATGGCGCGGTCCTCGGAAAGAAAGGAGAGAAAATAAATTAGGCGCGTTTTTTTTTCCTTCCCCCCCTATTTTTTCTTTCCTACTCTTGAGAGAAAGTACAATAGAGTTCAGAAAGACCAGCCTTGTTGTACCCGCTTGCCTTCGCCCGAATCGTAGTGCAAGAAACCCGTTTTACTGTTTTCTATGGGAAGGAACCTTAAAAGCGTGGCTTTAGCCAGAATTAGGGTCGTGGTTGCTTATTCTGAATTCGAAGAGGAATGGGTGGCGGTACACTTAGCTGTTTCGGCTCATAGTGAGGCTTTGTGTTTTTGAGTCCGCTGCTTAAGCTTATTTGTTGCCCATGCACGGTTGTCGCCGTGGGTTAAAGACACGCACCGCTGATTGTTCAGCGCAGAACCGTCGAGTGAACTTCGCTGCAGCCTCGCCTTTCGGGCAGTCCAAAGTGGTGCCCCCACACCCTCCTGACGATCTTTCCTCTCAAACTGGTTGAGGTGGGAGAAAACCCGTCGCCTCCATATCTCGTATGGAATAACGGAAGAAGTGTTAGTAGTCTGATATTTTATAAAATAAAAATGGGAATCAAGTTCTTGCTGACCGCACCGCTACTGTCCAGCGTATCCGCTGACGCCTGAACGGTGGTTAATAGAGTAGAGTGGAGAATTGTAACAACTAAGATTGGTTGTTCGAATATCAGCGCTCTATTCCTCTGTGGCCAAAGATTGTCAGCGTAGCTGCTTTCTACAGGTCTGTCGCATGCGGGGAGGAAAATTAGGTATAAACTCGCTGTCAACACACTGACACACCTGGCAACTTTCCCGGATTTTCCCCAATGTTAACGAATTTGGGCTCGTTTACGATTTTACTAATGTTGCATCAAGTTTTACGAAAAAAAAAAAGGCATCCCGTTGGAAGTCTTCTCGTAGTGATAGAATGCAAGAGGGATACTTGCTTCGAACAAGTTTATGCAGGCGATTTCCCGAAGCGGGCGAAATGAGCTACTGCAAAGTCGCCGAGAGAGTCGCTGTCATCTGAAAAGCAATGCGTTTCTTCTCAGTGCCTGTTGTGCCACGTTCGTTCACGGGGGCAACTGGGAAACAACGGCAAAGTGCATTAGCATCTTGGCACCGGGCATTTGCGCAGTTGCCCACTTGAAGCCACGGTTGAACGGGGAGCGCTCGATAACACGAAGCGCAGCAGAGGAGGTGCGACAGACGCACGAAGCTCTGCGCACTTCGCGCGGCGCTGTGTGCACGTTGTGCGCTCCCAACGCCGTTCGGATAAAGCACCGAGAACTCTCCGCCAGTGCGACAAGTTGTATCCGTGCTCGGGCCCGACGCACTTGTCGCGGCTCCTTCCCGAGGAGTTTTTCTATTTGAACAGCTGCGCGCTCTTCGTCCAGGACGCGTCTTCGATTGTACGCTCGGCCCGGCCTCATCGGGCGACGTCTTCTTCGGCCGTGGTTCGAGGAAGTTAGCGCGGCCCCTGATGCTCTAGCAGCTTCGCCTTTTCAGTTTTTTTTCTTTTTCGTTCTGGCGACGAGCTGAAGGCGCACGTACGCCCCGGGTGACTCTCGAACAGTGTTTGTTTTCGCCGGCGCCAATGAATAACCTCTGGCGCGGTCGTGTGGTCGCCGGAGAGAGACAGCGACCTTGCGACGCGTGGGCTCGCTCTGCAGTCAAGGACGACGTTGCTGTGTACGTCTGAGAGCCGCGCCGCCAGCTCCCGTGCGCGTGGCCTCGTTCGGGTGGCCCCCCCGTGAGGTCCGAATACGGAATGCGGCTTATTTGCGGCGGCTGTGGTCTCTCGCAGTGAGAGCCATTCGCGTGCGCTGTGTGTTTGGTTGGGGAACGTCACAGGGCTTCCGTCGTTGCCGCCGGAAGTGGGAAGGCCCGTTGCGTCGCAGTGTCTTCGCAGGCATTGATTTCTTGTTCGAGAACTCCCGTTTAGGGGATGCAAGCCGCTTGGGTCGCAGCGAGACCTAAGGAGACGTAGGCTCCTTGGGTGCGCTAACCGCTTGCGTCCCCTAATCAACAGTCCAAACAAACCGCTTGAGATCAGGCAGGAGGACAGCTTGTCCCCTCTTATCTAAGGGTTTTCTCCCCCCCCCTTTTTTTTTCTTGTGCGCGCGTTATGGTGACGACTGTGAAATAGACTTACCCCGACGGCAGAGATCATTACTACTGCAGTAGATTATCGTGCAATTGTTCGCATTGTGAATGTAGGCTTTGACGTTGTCGACCAAATACTCCTTGGTATGTGCTGCTCGAATCACATGATATTGAATTGTGACTCCACCATCGGCTGCAGCCACGCTGAAGATTCACGCAGCGGTAGCTCAACATTAGAACGCGCTGGTGGGCCGTCGAGAGCGGCCGCGTCAACAGAGAGCTTTAGATAAGGGGACGCAAGCGGCTTGCGTATGCAAGTAAGGGCCACAGTACTGCGCATGCGCAGAGCCCTACATCTGGATCTGCGCATGCGCTGTACCGTCGCCCTTAGTTCTTGCGTACGCAAGCCGTTTGCTTCCCCTAATCTAAAACTCTCCAGTGTGCTCCTGGGGGATTACTGATAGCGTGGTTTTGCCGGATCCTGAAATAGACATTTCCCGCGACGTGGGGGTGCCTCCACGGGCTCGTACGCGTATAAAAGAAAAACAAATCAAGAACTAAAACTGCGCAGAATTCAAACGTTCGGTGACGTCATCGCACGTCGTCGTACGTAGCGCTGAAGAGGGACATTCGTGTACAAAACGTTCGCCGGATGCCGACCGGCCTTTACTTTTTATTCTAGACCTGAGAACGAGCTCCTCATTTCTTCGGCTGAGACAGGCACTGATTGCGCGAACTGCTGTTTCCGACGAACGCGCCGTTCTGCAGTCGTCGAGGTGTCGCGTTGCGTCAAGCGAGCGCGTTTGAAAGGAAAAGCGTCTCTCCCAAGGTGGTCGGCCGCGCCACTGGGAGCTGCGATATGACGGCGGGATTGCATTTCGTCTCGCCGTGCGAGGTGTCTGGTTCTCGCGGACGCTGTGCTGCCGTGTGCTGCCGCTGTGCCCAGTCCACGAGAATGCTGAACCCGCTGCGGGCGTAACGAGTATTTCGGCCAATGCCTGCCGTGAAGAGTACGTAGTGTCGACTGTAACGAGCATTTCTTTTGTTCATCAGACACGCGCGTGCGCACTTGCACGCACACACCGCTCACACTAACTCCGTCGCGGCTACCCGTGGTAGCGAAGCACGTACGCGGCCTTGCTTCCACGAAAGGGAAAGTGTTGCCCTGCCAATTTTGCTGCAGAGCCATTCGTTGCCGACGGTGCGGCAATCGGTTAGCTCCCAACGCCCGCCCTTCCGTTCCTTGTGAGTGGCGTGGCAGCGCAGAGCGCCTAGTGGGGCTTATTTTCACTGGTTGTTATAAAGTTAGGGCCATCTTCTGCGAGAGAGAGACAAGAAAAAGGTCGCCGGAAAGCCTTGCGCCGCGGCCGTGCTAATAATGCTTTCGATACGCGTGCCTCGATGCGCCCCCCTCAACCCTTTTCTTTCCCTGTCGTTTTTTCCGTCCCACGCAAACGTTCAGGACGGTATATTTTAAGTGCGTCCCGAACAAACGCCCCTGCTTTTGTGACCTTGGTGGGGAGTCGGCAATTTTGTGTAGCTGTCCCGTTCGAGGAAGCTTACGCGCGATGCCGCGGAGGCGCTATGGCGAGATTTCCCCGAACGCGGACGACGTCGCAGCACCATAATGAGGAGGAAAGATCTGTTCGCGCGCCGCGACATTACCTGCATGGGTGGCGTTTATTGGTCATTACCTCTGCTTCTTCTTCTTCTTCTTCTTCTTCTACTTTCTTTCTTTCTTTTTGTTGCTCTCTCTCAATCCCCCTGGTCAACTAGTCTTTCCTTTACGGGCGATTGCAGATGACACCTGCACCGCGCTTGAAATTTGTACCACTCACGTTAAGAAGCAGTTTCAGCAGAACGTGTTCTGCTCCGCGCTCGCATACGCCCGCTCTGCCGCAGCGGTTGAACAGAAAAAGAATCGGTTTTCGATTAGCGTTGACGCATTCGGCGGGTGTGCTCATACAGCGCCATCTGGTCGTAGAAGATGAGACTACAGCAAAAGATGTACCGGGTGTTTCAGCGAACATGGTAAAATAATAATAATAATAATAATAATAATAATAATAATAATAATAATAATAATAATATTGCCTTTGGCAGATAGCACACACGATTCTAGTCCATCGGCTGGTCTACTCGAAGAGGCAGACATTACTTACTGAAAAAAATTGAAATGCATGATCGACTGAATAGCAAATCCACTAATGAAGTTTCTAGCTAATTATGGTACATATTGCAATTTTCAAATTCTAGCCGGAGTGTTCCGCTAGGATTTGTAAATTGCAATATGTGCCATATGATAATTAGTTAAAACTTAATTGCGGGAATTTTGTTAATTTCTCCATTGTGCATTTCAATCTTTTGTGCATGCCCTCCTCTTCGGGTAGACGAGCCAACGGGCTAAAATGGCAACTTTAAAGAAGATTGAAAGTGTTGCAATCGTTGCAATTCTTTAACGATTGATGGCGTGCGTTTTGTGCTTGCAAACGCGGGCGGGTGCATTGTCACCGTAGCTGTGACTCCCGAGGCTGCGCCGAGTCGAGGGCCGGGCCGCTTTGTGCGCTCAACAAATCGTCAACACAAATTTTGTGTTTCTCTTCTTTCGTAGCAAACGAATGTGTAAACGGCTTTCACTTAGTCTCAGGACGCTTCTTGTGGAGTTTCCAGATCGCTTCTCGTTTCGAACGCGTCGAATTCTAACGAGAGAAACTTCCTAGACTTACTTACTGTATAAGCCTATACAGTAACTCTAAATGGATGGATGGATGCTATGAGCGTCCCCAATGAAACGGGGCGGTCGGTTGCGCCACCAAGCTCATACTATTATACTGCCTAATGTCCTACCTGGGTAAAAAAAGAAAAGAAAAAAAAAACACGATGAACTCCCACAGCCAAATTTCCTGACCCCCTATGGTGAACTTTGCCTTTGTATGTCTCCGTTTTTTTTTTTTTTTTGTCGTTTCTCTAGTTTTCTTCCGCCAATCTTCCAATCGCCTCTTACTAATCTCTATTGCGGACATGTTTACTTTCCCCCTACTCTTCCTGAGCCCAAGGGCTTCAAGGTATCCAGTGGTGCCTAAATCGACCGCTGGGCAGATGTCGTTACATTATAATAAAACGTGCTCCATCGTTTCCCTAGCTTTACCGCAGCAAACACATGCTTCTTCTTCCTTGTTGTATCTCGCTTTATAAGTGCGTGTTCTAAGGCATCCTGATCACGCTTCGAAAAGTAATGAGCTTCCATTTCAATTATCATAAATTATTTCTTTCCTGATTTCGCTTTTTCCTGTTAAGTAATTGCTCATACCAGGCTTATTTTGCGTTGCTGCCACTCATGAGATTATTTGAGCCTCTCTGACTTTCCGCTTGGCGTTCTTTGTTGCCGTATTGCCCACCCTACAGGCCGCATACTTGCTCGTAAGCTTCCTAGTTCTCTTCCTCCGCTATGAATCAATGTTTTTCCTGTACAGATACCTCAACACTCTCCCAGCCCATATACTTTCTTCCATATTCCTCAGTCGTTTTTCATAATCAATTTTACTGCGAGCTTCCCTCACTTCAAAACTAGTCCAGCCCATATCACCCTGCACAGCTTCATTTGTAGTCTTCCCGCGAGCGCCCAATGCGAGGCGACCCACTGACCTTTGGTTCCCGTCGAGTCCTGATTGTACCCCTGATTTAAACCAAACAGCCGCATTTCCAAAAGTAAGTCCTGGAACCATTACACCTTTCCACATACCTCGGAGGACCTCGTACCTATTGTATCCCCATAGCGCTCTGTGCATGTCGATGTATATAGGCACGACGGCTTATGGCCTCTGAGATTAGAACATCTCGGAGGCTTTGCTCGACAGCTTGTGCTGATTTCGCCGCGGATCGGCAAACACGGAGAGTACGAATACAACGCGCACCCGGCGTTCATTGCTCCATCTCGCACGTTTCGGACGCACACACAGAACTTGGCGAATAGATGAAATTACTTATGTGCTCCATGTATGCGAAATTTAAAGCGTAGTAGAATAGCATCACGTACGTAAACACCTATCACGCTATGCTATGCAAAATTGCATTTGCGAAACGGTAACGGTATTTCCCTTAACCCCGCTATACGCAGACGGTAAAGTAAAGCTGTCTAGCGTTTCTGGATAAATATTCGTTTAGCCCGCAGCGGAAACATGCTGCGCTGCTGAGCTCGAGTCGCGGGTGCGAGTCCCGGTCGCGGCGGCCGCATTTCGATGGGGGCGAAATGAAAAAAAGAAAAAAGAACGCTCGTGCACTTAAGATTTAGGTGCACGTCATCGAACTCCAGGTGGTTAAAATTAACCTGGAGTCCCCCACCGCAGCGTGCGTCATCATCAGATCGTGGTTTTTGCGCATAAAACCCCATAATCTAATAAGTATTCGTTTATTTTTCAGCAATCTCGTATGTAACGATCGCTCAGTTAACACAATGTGCGGGCTCTCTCACGCGCGAGTGGAATCGGAAGTCCCGAATTGTGGAGCAGCGTGTTATGAAAAGTTTTTATCTGGCCTGCCTTCTTTTTACTAGCACTGGACGACGTCGTGTGACTGTTTAGCATTTGCGTCGCTGTGACGCGAAATTAACGCAAATGTTATATTTGTTACCTCCACGATGTTCGATTTTGTTCTGCATTCTTCCTTCCGACTTTTCTCGGGCTTCGGAACGCGCAATTGGCTGCGTGCACTTTTATGTTCAACTCGTACTTTCTTTTTTCTTTCGCCCAATTGAATGGAGAGGGTTGAGTAAGAAGCCGCAATGGACGGCTCTAGTAAGGAATTCTCAATATCCTTAGCGCCTACTGAACGTCAGGAATGTGCCCGCGTCGTCGAAAGATGCTGAACGAACGATACCTTCAGTCGTCACACACATAGTCGCGTTTGAAGCAGCGCCGTGTGTGTAGGAAAAAACGAAGTTGAGGAAAGAACAGGTTCGGCCACTTGTGTTGCTGCACGCTTTCACAGATGAGGACCGCAGTCGATCCTACGGCGGCACCGCGTCATGGAACTGGTCAGCGAGTGCTACCGATTATTAAACAAAAAAATGTATGTATGTATGTATGTATGTATGTATGTATGTATGTATGTATGTATGTATGTATGTATGTATGTATGTATGTATGTATGTATGTATGTATGTATGTATGTATGTATGTATGTATGTATGTATGTATGTATGTATGTATGTATGTATGTATGTATGTATGTATGTATGTATGTATGTATGTATGTATGTATGTATGTATGTATGTATGTATGTATGTATGTATGTATGTATGTATGTATGTATGTATGTATGTATGTATGTATGTATGTATGTATGTATGTATGTATGTATGTATGCCCGCCGTGGTTGCTCAGTGGCTATGGTGTTGGGCTGGTCACGAGGTCGCGGGATCGAATCCCGGCGAAATGCGAAAACACCCGTGTACTTAGATTTAGGCGCACGTTAAAGAACCCCGGGTGGTCGAAATTTCCGGAGTCCCCCACTATGGCGTGCCTCATAATCAGAAAGTGGTTTTTGTACGTAAAACCCCATAATTAAAATTATTATTGTATGTATGTATGTGAATAATCAAAACGGGCAGGTTGCACATGCGCTGCCTCTTGCGTTCGACGACAAGGCAACGACCCCGCCGCGACGTATTTTAAAAGGCAGTCTATAAATAGAACGACCAAATGACTGGTTGACTTTTATTGTCGGAACTCTGATTCGCTTACCTTTGGCTGAAAGAAAGGGGAAGAAAAGTTATTGTGAGCGCAGAAAAAAGAGCCGTGTAACTTTTCCTGTTTTAATTTCCGGTCTGAATTTATGCCTTCATTTACACCTATATCACTGATGAACTGTTTGGAGTATCGAGGAAGCAGTTTGAGAGCTGCCGTCATGGGCCGTTAGAAACGTCTTTCTTTCTTTTTTTTAACTGCAGTGACCAACGGGTGGTATTTCAGTTCAATTGTAAGCGTCAAGGCAAGTCTTGTAGCCGCGTTTGGCATGTCAGCATGCAGCGAGGAAGTTAGGCGGGCGTTTTGAGGCTTCTCGGTGTGCGACTTATAGCAGACAGTCTGTACGATACTGCGTCACACATTTATGAAATGACCTTTTTTTTTTTTTCCATTGGACAACGTACGAGCATATCTTTACTTGCTAATAGTGCCCTCCAAAGGGCAATCTTTTTTAATATTGGCGTCTTTCTTTTTTAATAATCTTCTTTAATATTTAGTCTCGAGCTGACACAGAATCGTGCTAGACCACAGACATGGTCATGGCGCTCCTTGGCCAGCGATGCCCCTGCGCGATTAAGAGCTGTCAATCATCGATGTGCGACCAGGAGAAACGTTTCGGTTGCGGCTGCGCCGCGTGGCACCCGCGGGGAACCCGCCGACGTAGCTGAGAGCGCAAGGCGGCCGCATTCCGAAGGGGGCGGAATGCAAGAAACGCTCGTCTACCGTGCACTGGGTGTGCGTTAAGAACCCCGGGTGGTCAAAATTAATCCGGAGTCCCCAATTACGGCGTGCCTCATGATCAGATCGCGGTTTTGGCATGCAAAAACTCCAGATTTCTTTTTTTTTTTTCGGGGGGGGGGGGAGGAGGGGTTGGTGGTTAGGGGGGAGCATACTGGAGGCTTGATTAGTTCACGAATATAGCGCAGGCTTCGCAGTTTTTCTTTTTCTCTCTCCCTCTTTCCCATCGCTTAATCATGGCCCAACGAATCAAGGCCGCTTCGCCCCTTCCCCCCCCCCTTCCGCGCACGCTCACACACACACGCACACACTTTATTTAACGCCGTCATGTAATTTGAAACACCCAGAAACAAGAACTTCTGTGCGTGGGTACGGTTTTACGCGCACTTTGCGTCTTGCATTTTACACTGCAAGAAGGGAACAGGTTTCTTCTTTTTCTTTCTTTTTCTCCTGCAGCACTTGCATAGCGCGTGTGCAGCCGAGTCGTCCTTGCCTGGCTGTGTGACTGAGTCCGCATAAGCGGACTTCAGTCTCTCTCTCTTCGGTGTCGTACGCACGCGCAATGCGAACACGTGGGATTGTTCCCCACCTGCGGCAAGTTGTTTTTTCATCCACTTTCATTGCCATTAATTTATCATTTCTTTAATTGAATTCGTAAGTACAAGTGATTTCCCATATGTTTTCCTTGGTGTCTTTGTTTGTTGGCTTCTCATGATATGACTAATAAAAATCGGGCCCCTTGGTTAGCCTCCTTCTCGTTCTCTTCGGTAATGTAACACCTGCCCCCCTCCCATCTTTATTTTTTTTTAATGACTGTCGTCCACGTGTGCTGCAAGGGTCGACGCTTCGCGTTACCGTTCGGAGAAGCGAGTGCGCGGAAGTCACCGAAAGGTATGAAGTACAACCCGGATTGGCTACTAGAATGCATGATAATGAGGATGAAGAGCCCAAGGCTCTATGAGCACGTGAGACGGGAGGGCATACTGCTGCTGCCTAGTCGATCATGCCTCAAGGTTTACACACGCAAGTACAAGAGTGGGTTCGGCTTTAATTCTGCTGTCTTGGCAGGGATTGCCCAGGAAACAAAATCAATGGATGAATTCAAACGACACGGCGGACTCATAGTGGATGAAATGAAGTTGTCAGAATGCTTGAGTGTTGGCGCAGGAGGAAAGGTGGAAGGGCTTGTGGACTTGGGAGAGTTTACACCTGACACCGAACGACACATTCCTTGTGATAATGGTTTGGTCATTATGTTTCAACCATTGACAGGTTCATGGCACCAAATACTGGGTTGTTTCGATTCCAGGGGAAATGTGAAGGTTGCACTGCTTTCGAAGATCTTAATGGAAGCCGTGCTTCTTACAGAGAAAGCAGGCCTCAAGGTGGATTTTATCACCTCTGATGGAGCCTCATGGAATCGATCCATGTGGCGCAAGTTTGGGATATTTGGGACCTCATCCTCGATAAAGTCATCCGTGCCACATCCCGTCGAGATAGGGAGGCGCCTTTTTTTCATTCCTGATTTTCCACATTTGGTGAAATGTGTCGGGAATGGCTTTATTAAAGCTCCTTACAAAACACCAGATGGTGCTATTTACATGGAGCACATCAAGGCGGCGTACGATGAAGATAAATGCGCAGTAACATTGAAAGTGATGCCTAAAATCACGATGTCGCACATTCGCCCCAACAACTTTGAAAAGATGAAAGTAAACTTCGCATTCCACCTGTTCAGTGCTGAAGTTCTCCGTGGGCTATTCTTCTATAAGGGTGATGTATCTAAGCATTGGAGTGACCCGGCACCAACACAAGCATTTGTGCTCATGATGGTAAAATTAATTGAGGCCATGACAGCACGCATCCCATCAAAAGGGCTTAAAGTTGGTTCTCCCCAGGAAAAGAACATCATCGATTTTCAAGAGTACCTAAGCAAATGGGAAGCTTCCTTGGGCAGTCCCAAGCTTGGATTCAGTTCCGCAAGCACCGCTGATGGACTGAGAGTCACCTTCGATGCTACTCTGGGCCTTCTAAAGTACCTCGATGAGAAACTTTGTTTCAAGTACGTCCTCACAAGCCGACTCGGCCAAGACTGTATAGTAAAGTTCTTTGGCATTATCCGTCAGTTTTCAGGGTGCAACGACCACCCGACAGCTACCCAATTTTTAATCACAGTGAACTGCCTAAGCTTCTATGATCTGGTAAAGGCACCAAGCAGTGGGAACTGTGCGGGAGGCTCGCTTACCTCTCTGTTAGCCGATGGAAGTGAGGCCAAACAAGTGGATTCACTGCTTGACAAAGGCAAACTCGAAGAAGCTTCTGAGGTTCTCAAGAAATCGAAGATCATTCCTGATCATGTGTATCCCGAAAAAACAAGCGATGCCCGACTTGTCTTTTACATAGCAGGGTATCTTGCCAGGAAGACTATAGTAAAAAGCGGCTGCAGCGACTGCTTTGATGAGCTTCTCGTATCACCGCAGAAGGCGAACAGAGATCTCGCTGTACTTACAGATTTTTGTGATAATGGCGGCCTACTTTATCCTTCGGAGAAGCTCTTCTCCTTTGTGGATGCCCTTGAGATTACCTTCACGACATGGTTCAGCTACAATGAACTACACCAAGACGGTATGGATGAGCTGACCTCCTGCCTGCAGAAAAATTATGTCGTCGTCGGCTGTGCACGCCATGGTATCGACCTTACGATCCAGATTATAAAGTTCTTTTTTTTTTTCATCACACGCCTTCACTTCTTCACGAAGTCCCTGAACAAGGAACGCGCATCATCTCGCGAGAAAAGAAAGCATCTGAAGCTCAGTCGTCTTACATGAGCATTCAGTCGAAAAGGGACTGCTTCGCGTCTGTATTTCTATATTGTGAGTCGGAAACTTAGTCTTGTTATGGCAATAAAAGTATTTGTGGCCCTCACTCTTTTGATTAAGGCACTGCTTAAAATCAAGGTCGAACGGAAACGCCATTATCGTGAGTATGCGACTGCCCGTCGCTTGGATTTCGTTAAATGCATTCCGCATTCGCTAGCTTAAAAACTTCTACAGAAGATTTTGCCACATCCTTGCGTTGCACCATGTTATTTTAGACTGTGTAGCAACACGAACGCTAAATCGAATAAAGAGACGCAACTGGGCGCGGCCTAGGCAACGCTTCTGCTCCAAGCGCCTGACGTGTAAGCGGGTTACAGCGCCACCTGTCCCGTTCCCTGCAAAGCGTCACGGCGAAGCAGGCGCGCTCACCGCACTTCTCCTATTCTAACCACTGTACTCTCGTTCATGGCTCCGCCCCAACGCCCCAGCCTGCGTTTACCCGAATACCGGACACTCTAAACCTCTCCATTAACTGCTTTTAATAAGAATAGCTTTATGTGGTTTACTTCATATGCTTGATTTCATGTTTTAAAAAATAACTCAGCAAATATCAGACGTTGATGGCGCTGCGAGCGCATGCGACCTCACTGCGGCTTGCGTTTGGGGCCGCTAACCTATAACGTGCTTCTGCTTGCGTACGCAAACGCACCCAAGCGCTAGCGGCCCCAACGCCTTGCGTCCCCTAAACTAAAACTCTCTAGTGGCGCCCTTCCGCCGCGCACGACCGAGGAGGTCCCTGCTGGCTGATACACAACGACGAGTCTGGCCAGTCGCAGGCCCCTGGTAGGGTGCGAGGTTGCCCAGCGTATCGCCTTCTTTCGCCGGCGCTAGGGTGTGTACGGGCTAGGTGGTTTACTTTTCATTGGCTCTAAACCCGTTATTGCTTTTTATTAGGTACGGGTTTCCCCTTTTTCTTTTGTTTGCTTTACTATTTTTGGGGAACAGACGAAATCCGAGGCTAGGTGGTGTTGGTACGGGCCATCTGAGAAACGCGCTATTTCCTGCGACGTCCCGCTTTTGCCCGAATGTAGCGATTCTGACCGGCTTCGCCGTCTTTTGGGCGACAGCTGCTTGAAAGAAAAGTTCAGAAGTGCGTTCTGCGAGGATCGTACGAAGCGTACGCGACGAATAATATTAAAGCTGGAACTGGTTTTAAGAAATACCTGATTTCTCTGTTCGTATGGCTAGTGAACAGGTGTGTTCGGGGCTTTAGGAAACGATCAGTAAGTATAGGACGCGAAGCTTCGATGGTCGGTCGCTCGTGTCTGCAGGCCAACTCTACGACGACGCGTCCCTCAGGTATCGCCCGTATCGGTAAACATTAATCAGCTAGGATACGTTGATTCGTAGATGCCACGGGTGGTGTCGTCCTTGTTTCTCGAGGAGATACCGATATTCCTCTTCCAACAGATCGTGAATATGCATGTGACGTTTCGAAGCGACCGCACAAAGGATGAACTGCCACGAGAACGTATCGGTCAGAGAAGCTTACTCGTCGAATTGCTGTGTGCAAGGTAATTAGCTAAGTCATACGACCAATCCGCCGCGGTGGCTCATGCAATGGCTGCGGCGTTTTGTTGCCAAGCCACAGGCTCGCGGGTTTGGACTTCCAGCCTCGGCTTCGGATGCACGCTAAAGAACCCCGGGGGTGGCTACTACGGCGTCCCTCGTATATGTGCAGCTTCGAGACTCAAAAGAAAGTTCAGTCTGATCATCTATTCTTTGGAAACTATGTTTATTTTTATTTATTTATTTTACCCTGAGGGCAAAGCATTACAGAGGGGAGTAGGAAATACATAATTACTCTGAAAATACAAACAGCAGAGAGCAATAAATTACCAAAACATAGATAAGTTAGAATAAGTGATCAACACAATATGTCATTCAATAGAAGCGGTAACAGCATTCCGAAACAATACAGGGTCAGGAATTGTGACAATTGAGGGAGGAAGCTGGTTTCAGTCATATGACGTGCGAGGAATAAAAGAATCCGAGAATGTTTTAGTTTTGCACGTCGAAATGCTTACCTTATGTATGTGATCTGTGCGGAGTGAAGTATATGAAGGGGGAAGAAGTAACTCGTAGCAAATAGACTCACTATGAAATATTTTGTGAATAAGGCACAGGCGTGCAATTTTGCGTCGTGGTGCAAGTGAAGTTAGGCCCAGGGTAGTCTTCATAGTGGTTGCGCTTGAAGTACGCCGAAAGTCAGAGAGAATAAACCGCGCTGATTTGTGTTGTACCATCTCCACGAGGTCGATCAAACGCTGAACTCTTATTCGTTTATTTCGCGCTAATATGGTGATTATCAGAATAGAAAAATAAAAACCAAGCTTTCATCTTTTTCTGCATTCCACGCCGAAGCCCCAGCAACGGTATAGGGGCTATGCACTGACGTCATCGAAGCCGCCATATTGTTGCACAGCCAGCACGGCGCAAAGCTGAGCTTTGGCTCCATGCGCTTGTCTCCAGTAGCACAGTGGAGGCTGTGAACAGAACAAAATGGCATTCGGTGACGTCACGTGTATACTCCCTATACGGCACGTCAATGTGACGTCGCATATTTCAAACGTTTTTCCCCCTGTTGGGGCTGCTTTGGCATTCTAAAGGTTCTCGAAACTTGGCAAGTTCAGTTTTTGGCTCCTTAAGATCACCAATGTAGTCTACCTTTACAAAAAAAAAAAAAAGAAAAGAAGGCTAGGTCTCGGGAGACGCCGTCAACGTCCATGACGTCACATTGAACGGGTGCGGAAATTTCAAGGTGACGTTGCCGTCCATATTTAGCTATGGCGTTTTCTCTTCCTTCCTTTCTTTCCTTTCTTTCTTTTTCTTTTTTTTTTACGGCTTACCATGCCTCTCGTCACATAAGAGGGACTTCTTTTTTTTTATTTGTTGTAGAAGGTAATTTACTAATACAGCTCCGATATATTTTTTCTCATTAGTGGCCGCCATAACTTGATTCGCATGGCCACAGATTGAAAGCAGAGGGAAAGACGATTCGTGTTTAGTGCTGTTTTCAAGTATAATCTCACGCACACGAGGAGCTAATTTGCTTACCAGTATGCCCGTGTACTGAACCCCGAACTCATTCCCGATCGTCGAAAAGCTCGTCACCCTCGAGCCCGACGTCTTTGCTAGAACTACGAAACTGCTTGCAGGGACGTAGCGCGGTCGGGGGTCACGTGACGCTTCGGTGTCGGAACTTCATCAACACCCTCCGCTTATCATCCCGAAAACCTTGTTGGTTGGTCTCTCTGAGGACGAGAAGTGATGGCTCGGCGTCCAGTAATGCTCGGAGGGAAGTCGTTACTGCGCGCGTTCGGATGATGTCTCCAGGGTCAGCCGAGCGCCGTGTATACAGTGGCTCGACGCGGCGGAAAGTGCCATAGCGAACAGAAACAAAACATTAAAAAGTAGGCGTCCAGTAGTCGCTCCTTCTATATATATACACCCTCGAGGGCATTTGCGGCTCGCAAGTGGGCAGAGCCTGTATCTGCGACGTGTCTGCAGTCGAGCATATATATCTGCAGACCCGCGACACAGCGGAGCTTGTGTCGCACCACATAGCAGATTGCAGAGGCGTCCACGATGTGCGCTCGTGTCAGCGTTTGATAATGAACAGCTCTCTCTCTCTCTCTCCTTTCTTTTTTTAATGCGTATAGTGGCGGGTTCATCCGACGAAGGGCAGCAGTGTAATCTTCGGTGAAAGACGCGTGTATGCTGTGTGCAGTCTCCTCCGCGTATCGCTTCCATTGCTCGCCCGCCCATCGACCCTGTGTAATCGCGTTTACGCAACTCTGGTTCAAGTGGCATGTTCCCGGGGGGGGGGGGGGGGGATTGCGCCATGTCGGACGGTGGTTGGCCAAAAAGTAACGATATGCGTCCAAGACTAGTTGAGTAGGGTGTCGTCTGCGATCTATACCGCTGCACTTCTGCGTTGCTTCGCGCTTCGTATTCCTTCCACCCGGCGAAAAAAAAAAAAAAAGCAAGTTTCATCAGCAGGTACGATGCACCCCGCGTTGTCGTTTCCAAGAAGTTTGCTGCGAACCTTAAAAGCTAGCTGTGCGCCGCTGTTTTACAAGCGCTAGACTAGGGGGAAAAAATATGTGGTGGCGGGCAACAGGAGCTGCCTCGCGGTGGCTTTTCGTGAAAGTTCGAAACCACGCGCTGGTGAACTTGCTTGTGTAAAAACAAGAGGGGAGGGATAAGCGTGCATTTGGAGCATGGTGTAAGAAGTATACAGTATAAGTGTGTATAATATATATATATATATATATATATATATATATATATATTCGTACACCGTGATTTGGAGTACTGCCAGTTCAGAATAGACGGATTGCGGAGAAGTCAGCCAGTCCCTAAGAGCTTTTTTTTAAAACAAATTTTCGTAAATTGCCAGCCATAGTAGCTCGGTGCCAGCAGCGTTACGCTGCTGAGCTCGGAAGTCGCGGCGGAATGCAAAAAAACGATCGTTTACCGCGCGTTGAGGAACCCCTGCAGGTGGTCAAAATTAATCGTCCTCATTGTCCCTCGTAACGCCCTGTTTCGGGATATTAAATCCCCACTTTTCTTTCTTTTTTTTTCCAGAGAAAGAGCACGGGCGAAAAGCGAGTGGGGTGTTCGTATCTTTTGCGCCCTCGGAAACCCTTGAAAACCAAAATGACATATTCAAGCCAACGACAAAAAAACTTTTACATTTCCTCATGTGCTTGAACACAATACTTTTCTTTTTTTTTTACCACGTTTTTCTGTAAAGCTTAGCAGATTTAGTTTGTACGTTTGGCTACACACAGCCGCGATGCTTGAAGAGAAAAAAATGTCAGCAGAATATTCTAAAAAGAATGTTCACCTTCCGGTGAAGAATACGAAATTAAAGCTCCGATAAGTCATGCGTGCAAGTACATTTCTTTCTCCACGGGACTTTGATCAACGCGGGACTTGGCGTTGCCGTGATTTCCGGTTCTTGTGCATCGTGCGTGACGGAGGCCACCTATGGTTGAATTTATATCTCGACATTGCTTTATTTCCTTTTTGTCTCTTTGCTCGAGGTTCGATGTGTTTCGATTTCTTCCACTACACTGCTTCTGGTCGCGAAGTGAGACCTGCATCGGCGCGAGGGGATTGAACTGTGCTGCAGCGGCAGCAGTGCGGCCTGCTCCACCGACCTGGGCGCGTGGCCGTGTCCACAAGGCGCGACTAATGCCAGCTTATCGGTGTTGCGGCCGTTGCTTTTCGGTGCTCTGCTCGTGATGGTACTCCGGGATTTCAGAACCTCTTTTTTTTTTTTTTTTTTTTTTTGCCGGCGGCGGCCAACTGCGACTAGGCCGCATTTTCTCCTTTTTCGAGGGAAGTATAGACGATATTCTTGCCCCTTCGCGTACAATTTCCCTCTATTTGTGTTTTTCTTTGCATTTCGTTGATCACCTAGCCGGCTCCTGAGTGAGCGATTTCTTTTATTATTATGTATCTAACGCGTTGCGAGTCTATACAGGTGCGAAATTCAACGGTGATGAAGAAAAAAAAGTAATAATAAATTCTGGCATTTTACTTGCCACAACCACGATCTGACACACCGTAGTGGAGGAGTGGAACTCCGCATTAATTTTGGTCACCTGGGCCGATTTAACGGGCTTCGCATTTAACGTACTACCGCAATCCGCCACCATCGGAATGCGGCCGGCATCGAACCCGGGACCTCGTGCTGAGCAGCGCGCATTGCCATAGCCGCCGAGCTATAATATTGGCCTCGAGCTCCACCACTGGAAAAGCTGGCGCCACCGTCGGCGTGACGTGCTAGGAGGGATCACGTGGACATATATAGCGGCCGCGTCGGCTGCTTCGGGAGCGCCGAAGCGAGCTGAAAACGAGTTTGAATTCCCTCGTATGCTGCGGTCTTCATTTAGTGGCGAAATTTTCCCGCTTCGAGTGTCTCCTTTACAACGCTTCAAAGCACTACAATGGGTAGTGGCTGCCTTTGAAGGCGCGCAACATGGTAGGCTACTGCTCGGTGCCGCAGGGCCGGACGCACGTAACGGAGGCCGGTGTCAGCCTTATTCACACGTAGCCGCAGGACAAGAAGCTGCGTGAAGCTTGGCTCGCGAAACATAAAACCGGCAAACAGTCATCGGCTACAACTCGGGTATGCAGCAAGCACAGACGCGAGGAAGATTTCTGCTACGGCGCCCGGTCTGCGATGTTCTGAAGACGCGCACTGAGACGCTCGCCCGAGTCTGCTGCACGACTATAATGTCATGACGGTTTGATCTATCAACTTGTTGATGTTACAGATACTGGCAAGTTCGGTGGAGTGGAAAGGCAGCGGTAAGAAGCACATTTAAAGAAAGCATGGCATATGGTCATGTTCGTGTTATGAATTAATGCACTGGATTACAAAAAAAAAAAAAAAAGAGCAGCGGGAAATTGCACGCTGAGAACACCGATAAACATACAGTGCGACGCAACTCGAGAAACAATATTGAAAGTTCAAAGAATTTAGAAGAAAAAAAAGATTGAATCGTCGCGACGGCACATCATAGTCCCTGTAGGCGTCGAAGTCTATACAATGAAATTATTTTTTTACAGCTCTGATAGCTCTCACGCAACAATGGTTGCTTGTATACTGTCAAATGCTCATATTCTGCGGCATAAAGCTCATGGCACGGTGCGAGAACGCGCGCGCGGACAAGCGTGCAGAGGCGCAGTCGGTCGCTGCGAATCTGCGCGATCGCTGCATTGAGGCTTCTTTCTATTACGCTCCATTTAGTTATACAAACACTATAAGAACATATTTCACATAGTTTGCTCTCAGCGTTTACCTACCTTTCACGCAAGAAGCCGGTTCGGGAGACTCCATCGCGGCGACCGCGCGCAGTGGCGTTCACTGTACGTATTCGGTAAAGAGATAGCGTCTGTAAATGATTGTGTGCTTTCAGTTTGCCCAAGATTATTACTTAGACAGTAAACAACTTCTCTCGTTTCGAAAGTACTTACAGAAATGTCCGGGAGAGCTCGCGTGTGGTGTTTTCAGTGAGCGCTGACAGCAAAACCTATGAGGAGCGCGCTGCGTGATCCCTCATACTACGCCAGAGAAGCGCTTCCGATAGATGGCGACTCCGTAAGCTGGTTGGCGGCGCTGAAAGCGCTGCCGATCGTTTAATTATGTCCAGGTGGCGCTCGTGTTCCGTGTGCCTGGGAAACTTATCGGACGGTCCGAGGAATTTCCTTGTAGCAGAAGTTGTTGGGGCGTTGAGTAACTCGCGCGTTGCACCTCTTGCTCACACGAAACGGACAACTTCGTCATTCTGAGCGCTAGCATGGACGGCATGCCGCGTTCATTAAAAAAAAAAAAAAAAAAAAGACGAGTGTTCGTACTCTTCCGCAACATTTCGCAACGTCGACTGTTCGGAAAACGCATGAACGGTGTCCTATAACTGGCGTTGGTTCTGGGCTCTGTTCGTCGTCTTCCTTCCTTTCGTGTGCATATTTTCTGTGAACCCTGGTCAGGGTTGCGCGCGCGCGATCTCTTTCCAAGTGCGCGAACCGCCGGTCTAAATGAATGGTTGGCGACCACTGATACGGGCGAACGTTGTGTGAGGTTAATATATGCGCCGAAATTAATCAATCGGTGTGGGTCGCTGTGTCAATAAGGGAGAACGAGCGCATGGATCTTGCCGGCCGCCGATGCGCGTAACGTTCTTTCGCCCCCATACGTCTAATAGCGCATCTCGTGGTTCATTTGATTTCGGAACCAATTCGCGCCTCGGCACTTGTGCGTGCTCCTTTTTTTTTTTTTTTTTCTCCCGAAGAGCGATGGCATTGTCCTGTAATCAGGACGTCCGTCATTTCGCTTGGCCCCGCCGTTTTCTTCCACTCCAGCTTCGACCTGGTACACTTTCTGCCCCATTGTTGTAAACGCTCCCCCTTTCCATCGTCATTAACGATCTTTGGAATCTCTTAATCCTAATTGTCCCCGCAACGACATCGCGCATTGCAGGCTCCGGGTGCCCTGTCGCAGCTGCGGCTGCCAGTTCAGTGAGGTTGGCTCTGTACTGGAACACGAATGTGAAATAATCGAATCGTTCGTACGTGCAAGTCTGTGTTGGTGGGCTGCCTTCCAGAGAGGAAAAAAAAAAAGGAACGCGGTGCCGCAGACACGCTTGCACACGGCTGTATGGTGGTGCGGCTGAGGTACCTGGTGTGCGCTGGCGCGCGTTACGCAAGCGCGTGGGACGTTTTGTGTGCGTGCAACCTAGATCTTGGCCGCGTCTGCGCGCGCGCAGGCCGGCGCTTTGTTGAGCCAGCGCCGCTGCGGGGTTTGTGGAGTAGCGTGCCGCGGGCGGCGGAAGTGTAATGGCCGCGAGATGGGGTGGCCTCCTTGTGCGGGAATCCCTTTCCCTTCCAAGTCGACCGCGGCGGACGCGCGCGGAGGCGCCCGGGTCAACGCACTGCGGCTCGCCGCCGCGTCCTGGACAAGTCCACGCACCTCCACTGACCGGCGACCGTTGTCCAGACGGGGCTCGTCAGCCGCGGCTGCAGTGGCCGCCGGATCTCGAGAGTCGCTGATATCGTGACAGCCGTGTTCGGAAGGCGTTTTCAGTCCGAATTGAAAGCGAGAGCTCCAGCCTCTGCGGCGTGAAAAAGGTACTAAACGCGAGTAGAAAGTTATGACCTACTGAAGCGACGAGACGTTGCTCGGTTGCGGGAAGCACGAACGTGCTACCTTCCGTTGGTCCTCGAGCAGAGTACGGGCTGTGCCCTTGCGATGATACCACTCGATGCGAATGCTCTGGCGGGTAATGGCGCCCCGTGTGATGGTCCTGGTTCGACTCCGTTGGCCTCGCCGCATGTACAGGGTGTTTCAGCTAACTTGGGCGAAGTATTAAGAAAAAAAAAATCGTAGGGGCGCTACGCGTGTCGAATTAATATTGTTGCGATATTGTTGTGAGCATTATGAAGCGCGTCATGATATTTTTTTCCCATCATCCAAACTGGCTAATTAAAAAGAATTGCCGAATTAACCATTTAAATAGTAACTCTAGCGAAAAGTCTTCAATACGAAAGTTGTGGCATCATGGTTTTTATCTCCGTCCTTCATCACACTATCAGCCTCGGCCCCTCCATCGTGTTTCTTCATTGATCCGGAAAGAAAGAAAAATAAACTGCCGGCTCTGCGTCAAGTGCTGCTTCCGGTACCATATCGCATTCACACGTGGCAGCCGCTTTTTCGTTGTAGAATTTTTTTTTTCTTGAAACTGTACGCCCCTTTCGTCACTTAATGTCCGTCGCAGTCACCGAGAGCCTGTTCAATCGATCTCTGTACGCGGAGCAGTAGCCTTTGCTGATTCGTTCAACACACAGTTGAGGGCATTAAAAACGCGGCGCGTTAGCCGGCATTTTAAATTTCGGTATATTTTAGCTTTCGCGCACTTTCAAGAAAGGCTGCGAAAAAAAAAATTGAAGGGGCAGTTAGCATGGGTGAAATATTCCGATGTTTCTGAACAAGCGCTACAAACTTCGTATTGCAGATTTTTCGCTAGAGTTACCATTCAAAAAACAAATTAAGCAATGTTTGTTAATTACCCAGCTTGGCGGATTGAAAAAAAAATATATCACGACGCGCTCCATATGGCGCAGAACAATACTGCGCCAATTCGACACGCGCAACGCCTGTTTTTTTCTTTTTTAATACTTTGCCCAAGTTAGCTGAAACACCCTGTACGTATGCGCTCTCGGCGATTCCGCTTCGGCATGCGACAGAATGCGACCTTCGATTGCGCTCTGTGCGCGCCTCCCCTTCTGATCGTCTGGCCGAGGCCAGGGGGCCGCAAGGTGCGACGCGCGGGCTCCTTCTTCTATGGCGTCCTTCCCGCCGCGCTTCTGGGCGGCCGAGTGTGACGGTGAAGCCGTCACTTTTCGAAACGGGGATTTTGTGCCGCCGCCGTGGACTGCTGCTCTCTCCTTCGCCTAGCCTCTTCGGCGCTCCCTTTGCTTCCTTCCCCAGTGCTGCCGTCTCGCCCGAGTCTCCCACCGGGGCGGGAGGTTCGCGACAGGTTAGGCCACGTGCGGCTGCCGCCTCGTACTTGCACAGCGGGGCGCGCCGGCAGCTTCCATTGTCGTCGGAGCGAGAGATATGTGATCGAGGCCCCCGTCTGCTTCCGTCATTCTTTCATGCGATGACGAAGCGGGGCGCCGAAGGCGCGTTCGGCAGCGACGACGGGCGGCCACGGACGAAGCCTTGTCACCTCGGGCCGCTTGCTCGCCTGGCGGTGTGGCGCGCGTCGCTGTGCGGGGGCTGCGCGTGTGCAGCCGCCCGCGCCAAGTCGTGGGCCCTGCGTGGTGTGTGTGTGTGTGGGGCGGGGGGGGGGGGGGGGGGGAGGACGCGATGCCTAGTAACGCGCGACGTGCTCCCGCGCGTGGCGCTCGTGGCGCACAACTTGGGCCGTGGACGGCGGCTAGTGTACGCATGACTATTGTCCAATTAAAAGCAACGGCAAACTAGCGCAGAAATATTATTCCAAACGTGACTGTTTGGCTACGAGTTCCGACATGTTCTCCTGCATAGAGATTTCTCTTTCACACACAAACAGACAACGCGTTAAAACGAACACTGTTCGCAACAGTACGGGAGTCAAAGGAGAGAGCTTACGTGCTCTCTCTCTTTCTCTCTCTCTCTCGCACATACACACACTTCGTGAACTTTTCTGGTGTGCAGAATCGAGGCTGTTCTGTTTGTTCTTAAACGCACGATTGCCATCGTGTCGGCGTTTTGTGTTGTTCTGGCGACCCGTGTTTTGCCCGCCCGCCTCATCTCCGCACCATTAATGCTCCGTTTTCGGTGCTCGTTTCGGCGAGGATTTACAAGTGGACTCGTTTCTATCCTGCGGAGTCATCCGTTTTAAAGAGGAAAGTGAAAGTTTAACCTGGTTTCTATACTTTCGAGCAAGAAGGCCACCAAAGAGAGAGCGGGAGGGGGGAGGATGATGGAATACAATGCCAGTTTGCGAAAGAGTCACCTTGTATTTTCGTAGTGCGTGCGGGCGCATTGGCTCAACGCGTAAGCCGCCCCTTGATCGAGCTCTGTAATATGTGCCCCAAGGAGCAGCTGCTAGGTGTGCTCTGACTGAAGCTCTCTCCACCGCTCGACTAAGCGCGGCCGCGTCGCTGCCCCCCCCCCCCCCCCCCCCAGCAGCGCAAGGGTCTAAAAGTAAAGCTGACTCGTCAAAAAGAGTGATGCGTCATATGCGACTCGTCATACTGCGGCGCTTACGTGGTGAAGGGACACTTGCGCAGTGCGTGCTTGTATACTTTGCACTGTTGCGTAAGTTATACTATGCATTTTCGAAATGTTTCCGGCCTGACTCGCCTTTATTAAACTTCCCCCGTTTCGCTTCTTCCGCGCTGTAATTCCGGTAGCGACTTTATTTGGCCGTGCGTTTGATTATTATTATTATTATTGTTGTTGTTGTTGTTGTTATTACTATTATTGATGGTATTGGCGTAACTCCGTGGTGTGCCTCCGTTTAATCATGCATGGAAACGCCAGTAAGATATAAATGCGGGATGTGGTTTTTCAGATATTTCGAGTTCGCGAGCTCAATAAAAAAAAGAAAAGAAAAAGAAAACGGATATTGTGCACGAAGTGAGGCGTTAAGTTAAATAGTTAAGTGACTGGCTTTCAGAACTGCTGGCGATCAGGTTATGTTTGTTGAAATGATTGGTCACGTGTTCCTTGTTCTTTGCACTCTGCGTATTTCGCGGCATGATAGCAAGAAACTGGGCAATAAAATTATGTGTTATAGCGGCATGTCATTTTTTTTTTCTTTCGAGCGTGAAAGAAGCCCGCGAATACGCGCTAGTGCCTCGAGCGGCCACTCGCGCGGCAATTTTGCCTGTATTCGTTGGCTTCTTTCGCGCTCGGAAAAACACTATGTAGCACGTATTGAGCAACAGAAAGCTGTATCGGGAGCTTTTTCGTGTTGCTCTACAATTTTCTCATTGACACTTTTTCTTCTAATTATAATATTTATTAGGCGGAATGCAAAAACCAATCTGAGTACCTCCAAGCGACGACAAACAATGTTACCTTGGTTCTGTCCAGCTACGTGGCGTTTGCATATATTTAAATCTTGGTGCATGGTGTTTGGGACACCCTGTGTAGTATCGTTTTACGCGCTCGCCGCATGCCATCGGTGAACAGATCACGCGTGCTACTCTGGCGCCATCTCGTAGCCATCGTCGCCGCACTATGCTTTTCTTCTCACGCCTTCGCCATACCACCCCCCTCTGCACTTTCCGCCTCATTCTTTGTCTGTAGCCTCTTCCTCCGCTTTCCTCCTCGCGCTATCCTCGTTTTTCATCCCCCGCTGCGCTCAGCGTTCGCTATTTCATCCTTCGCTCGGTTACGCTGCCGACGCCGATGCACGTTGACGCTCAACGCAGGAACGGGCGCTTAAGAACTGCGCTCTAACAAATAAAAAATAATTAAGAAATTCCTACGATCAGCGCAGCCTGTCTGCTTGCAAAGGCTAATCCCGCAAGGCAGAAGGCACTTCGTTTTTTACCTCCTTGCTTCCGGTTCGCGTTTGTTGCGATGTCCCCGCAGATGCCACTCTCGACTTCCCGATACTTGCTTATTGTGAACAGATATCTTCATCGTATACGCTTGGCGGGTTTTGTTGCCGTTGGCATGGTCCGCGAAACTTGGAGACTGTCAATTTATGCTCGCGGCGCGCCAACTTGGCACCCAGCGATGGCCTCTATTCTTCGAGGTTGTATAGCGTTGCGATAGCGTTTCTGGAGCCTGGCTGATACTGTTTCTCGGCTCTGCGATGCCCGATCACGTCTCTCTCTCTCTCTCTCTCTCTCTCTCTCTCTCTCTCTCTCTCTCTCTCTGTGCCCGTCTCAGGACGCAAAAACTGCGCGTGAACCGTTGCGCTTCGATGGCAGTGTGTTCGTGTCCGTCAGCTCGCGCTGCGCTTGCAAAAGGGGTGCACAACTTCAGTTATTGATCTGACCTACATTCATTGACCTCTCGGTCTCGTGCCAAAGAACGTGGCCAAAAGAAGTGTGATATGTTCCGACTGTTCCGAATTTGTGCGTGTAATAATAGGTGCGCTGCGTTCATGTACTTCGTTTTGAAGACGTTTCACTGTTTTGTTTGTTTGCTGCGCTGGGGTAGTTGAGACCATGGCCTCAATACATTTCGCGCGGAAGGATGTGATCGTCGTGCCCCCAAGGTTTTTTTTTTTTTTTTACTAAAAGTGAACAGAGATGACGCGTTGTTCTTTGGTTCACTCGTTTATTTTTTTTTTTTTTTTTTGGCGTGGGTGGGGGGAAGGAGGAGCGTCTGGAGGAAACAAGCTTATATATATATAAAAAAAAAGTAAGGCGTGCTGTTTGCCATCACTTCAGAGTCTGACGAAAGACTGTAGCGCACATTGTTGGTGCGCACGAAAAACGTATAACGTATTTAACGCGCGATTTAGAATGCGATGAGATCGCGTCATCTAGCTTAACGTATAGGGTGTTCCAAAATTCACGCAAGATTTTTGAATTTTGTGCCATTTATGCGTTAAAGTGTTGCCAACGTTTCAGTGTTGTTAAAACTGGAGCGCTACACGAAAGAACGCGTTTCTATTGTTGAGGAATATTTTAAAATATAATCAAGGTTTGGTTTTGGTGATCAAATCTGGCCGCCCAGATCATGTGATTTGACGCTGTTCGACCACCCACGCCTTGAAGGAGGAAATTGAGCGCTGTATGAATAAAATTCAGCCACACTTAGGCTAAACGGTCATGGAAGTTTTCAACAACAATACCACTCCCCAACCGTTCCGTCACGTAGTTTTTTTTCCTCCTTATTTCGCGGGCTTTCATTGCAACACGAAAAAAAAAAAAGAAAATGACTACGTGAGACGTGTCGGGTACAAGTAATAACTCGATCGGTCGTTTCTGAAGTTGCTCTACAAATCTGCGTGTCCTACTTGGCGTCCTCAGCCAATAGTTAAGAAAGTTTGGTAATTAAACTTAATTAATTAGTGAGTTACGGGGAAAATAAAATATTACCTGAGTTACTATAGGCTAGTGCGAATAGTATGCGTTCGGTTCAATTCGCTCCAGACGCGCCTTTCGTTTTAAAATCTTGGCTCAAGTTACGTGGGACACTCTGTATAGCGTTTGGACATGCGAGCCTCTTGAGCGAGAGCCACGCGCATTTGGATACAATCGGAGACATCGACTTCGTGTGCGTGTGTGTTCGTGAAGGGTCGTGTTCGTATCTGTTGCAACGATAACGGCAGGGGCGTCGCCCGTATCTGCGCGTCGATGTGGTGAACGCTCCGACGCATGTGCGGCAGCTGATAACCAGCCTTCATCGTTGGTGGGGAGTATACTCGTTCACCACGGAGAGCTGTTCACAGAAATTGATTATGTGCACTTTCCAGACCGCATTATTCGAGAAAGCCTTGGATATCTGAGCAGTTTATGACCGTAGCCAGCAAAACAGTGCAACACTACGTTTTTCGCATGCACTAGTGGGACACAAGCTAGAAATATCCGAATGCTCGGCTTCGTGCGCAGCCTTCGAAAATATTCTTCTTCTCTGACCCTGTGGTCCGTGAACTTGCGACGCTGCCTTTACGTACAGACGCAGTTGCTCATGAGCGCCTGGATGATCGCCGAGTTAATTGAGCGCCTGAATGATAATTCCAATGTTCGCACTCTCGCGCGATGCATGCGTGTGTGCGTGCGTGTGTGCGTGCGTGTGTGCGTGCGTGTGTGCGTGTGTGTGCGTGTGTGTGTGCGTGTGCGTGTTCTGCGTTTCTGTGTATCAAAATGTTTTGTGGCCTGCATCGTTCAGAATTCTCCGTGCACAATTGTTTTTGACATCGTTGGTACTGCCGGTGATGATTTAACCTACTGCGTTGATAACAGTAACGGGGCCGTTTCTTTTTCTTTCTTTATATATCGATTCTACCATGAGAACTTTTGTGAACATGCGCTTTATTTCTATCGTACGAGCCGACTTGAAAGCTGTAATCAGCCCCCCCCCCCTGCCTCTCTCCCTAGTTGTAGTGCGTAATTAGTGGTTAGGCAGAGGTGGGACTCCAGCGCCAAGCAAATTGACCGAAATTGCGCCACGCTGCGCCAGAACGGTCTCGGCATGCGCGAGCTGATTCGTTCTCCGAAAAGAAGTGTAGCCGTTCACATTCCGCATATGCCATGTGACGGCGCCTCCCGCACAGTTTCTCGTAATTTTCGAGCTTATAACGCTGCACTTTTCGGCGCTTCCGGCAAGTAGCCGGCGCGCGCGCGGCTGTTGTCGCTCCTATCGGAACGGCCAGGGCGGCTTTATATAAGTTTAGTAGAATACGGTTAAGCGGGCCGAGCTGCGCGGCGCTCCCTAGCTGAAGCGCAAAACAACGAAAAGTAGGCCGAGGGCGCTGCGAGCGAACTGGATATTAGGGAGGCGCGCGCTGCAGCGGGTTCGGAGGGTGGGCGTATTTGTCCCCAAGGCCGGCATAACGTAAAACTATTCCAATCTGTATTTATGCCCATATGGGTGAGATCTGAGCCGTTTTGACCCATCACGAAAGGTTATAATGGCGGATTTGGAATAAAAAGTTGCAGTTTCGCCCGAAAGGCGAACCATCGATTGCGATAGCGAATTAGTAGACAGCTATACGATGCACGGATAGTAGTTTTATCGACGGTATGAACTTGTAAACATAGGCATACTAAGCAAATTAAGTATGGTGTCGCGCGCACACAATCAAACATGAAGAAATCTGACTCGATGACCGCGGAAACTCGCTGTCAAAACGCTGGAGTGAGGAAGCGCGGCAGCGGCAGCGAGCGAAATGACCTTCGTGCTGCCTCTGGCATCAACGCGAACTAAGCGGCGAAAACAAAGCGCACACGAAGCTGTCAGCACTCGCACTCTATCCCCATCGCAGATCGCTTTCAAGATAGGGCCCGCAAAGCCGCGCCATACACAGATCCAGCCGGAGAACGCTCTCCCCCCCCCCCCCCCCGCTTTCCTCCCTTGCGCGCGCGAGATTGCGCCGCCGTCGTCGGCTCACCTTCGCGAGCTTTTTCATTCGCGTATACAGCATACAGGGCTCAGCGACGATGTGTTCGCCCCTGGTCTTTATGCGGAATATGAAGGCGACGGCGGAAACGCGCCTAGAGTGCCCAAATAGTTGCTATGGCAATAGAAACAGATTGGACTAGTTCTAAGTTATATCAAACCCAGGGCCAATTGCGTCTCTCTGGCTCTGCGATGACATGGTGACCCAGAAGTTATGTTACCGCGTCGATTGGACTGCGTAATTTCAGAACATTTCCAGATATCATCATGAACGTCGGCGCGGGAATACGTAGTTTGATCGTAGCGCCACCGATGCTTGCGGCTTTACAGGAAAGCCTGCACCGTGCCGCCGCTCGACCCACTCTTCCAGATTCTAATAATAATATAATATTTGGGGTTTTACGTGCCAAAACCACTTTCTGATTATGAGGCACGCCGTAGTGGAGGACTCCGGGAATTTTGACCACCTGGGGTTCTTTAACGTGTACCTAAATCTAAGCACACGGGTGTTTTCGCATTTCGCCCCCATCGAAATGCGGCCGCCGTGGCCGGGATTCGATCCCGCGACCTCGTGCTCAGCAGCCCAACACCATAGCCACTGAGCAACCACGGCGGGTCCAGATTCTAGTACACTACTTATCTACAAAGCAAGCTTCCACTACACGATTCGTGCAGGTTTATTTTGTTTTGTCGTTGTTTCAAAGTGCGATGCCATATTCTATTATTTCATCAAAATTAAGATTGGTCTGCTCCAAATTGTTCCAAAATGAAATTAGTCTGATCCAAGCTGCTCCAAAATAAAGTTTAATCTGCAGCACGCTGCTCCAAAATTCAATTTTGTCTGCTCCAGACTGCTCCAAAAATTGCTCCAAAATGAATTTGGGCCTCTGGTCCCACCCCTGGTTAGGGCTTACTTGACTCATTATCTGTGTTGCACACGCCTAATAGTTAGTCCGTCCATGCCGAATTCCCAGGCCCTTTTGGTTCACTCTATAGTTTGTCACAGGAACGTTTTCTGCGATACGAGTTCGTCCTATCTCTTGGCATAACCATGTCATATGAGATTTCTCTGTGTCAGCGATATGATTTATGGGGTCGAACACTTGACTGTAACCTTCTAGACCTCCGTGATAATCCCTCTACTTCCTTGTCTAGTTAAAGAAAAAATTAAATTATGGGGTTTTACGTGCCAAAACCACTTTCTGATTATGAGGCACGCCGTAGTGGAGGACTCCGGAAATTTCGACCACCTGGGGTTCTTTAACGTGCACCTAAATCTAAGTACACGGGTGTTTTCGCATTTCGCCCCCATCGACATGCGGCCGCCGTGGCCGGGATTCGATCCCGCGACCAATTGTGCTCAGCAGCCTAACACCATAGCCACTGAGCAACCACGGCGGGTGCCTTGTCTAGTTCGTGTTGGCGCTCTTCTGACGCGGTGTCGTCACTTTTATCTCCACGGTTCGTTGCAGGGAAAAACTGTTTCGCGTTGAAGGCGCACTGAAGAAACACATTCAGTTGAGCTGTATATAATCTGCCTAATACGAGCTACATGTAATCTTGCCGCCCGGTGTTGGCCAAATGAAGGCCATTTCGCTACCATGCTTGGCTTATATTGCTGGCGCTTCTTGACAACGAGGCTATTGGTTAACGCCAGCATTGTCTCATTATTTCTTCATCTCTCTCGCTCGGTCGCGTAGTTTCATTTGGTGCAACCCCGCCCGCTGTCCTGCTGCTGCTCGGTGTGCCGTCTTCCCTTCAGAGAGGCGTCGTCCTTGGCAGAGCGTGTGGCACACAGCGCGCTTGTCACGTGACGCGAAAGCGAGAATGGTCGCGAAGGTTACGCGCCCATATGCGCTTAAACCAACCACCACAAAACAGCCGACGCCGCAAACGAGACGCGCTAGGGGACGAAATGCGCGGCTCTGCATTTTTATTATTATTCTTATTCTTATTTTTTTTTTTTTTCATTGTTTGCAGCCCCCGAGAGCAGCGGTGAGAATTGTCTGTGGCCTTCGCGCGGGTTTCCCAACTTGTGCTTGTCGCGCAGCGCTCGGTGCGCGGCTGGAGACGCGTGCATACGACTACGGTGTATATACTACAACGCAGCAAGGACAGTGATAAAGTTGCGCACGCGCACGCACGCACGCACGCACACACACACACACACACACACACACACACACACACACACACACACACACACACACACACACACACACACACACACACACACACACACACACACACACACGCACGCATACGCGCACACGCACGCACGCACGCATACGCACACACACACGCACGCACACGCACACACACGCAAGCACGCACGCACGCGCGCACACACACGCACACACACACGCACACACACGCACACTAATAATAATAATAATAATAATAATTTGATCTATATTGATAAATCATACGGCCCTCTAGAGGAAGCTTGGTAAGCCAGAAAGCACACAACAAGAACGACACCGCCGTGGAAGTTCCCGCGCCAACGCCAGGAAAAAAATTTGGTTTGCAGCAGTCACTGTTGTCCCCGCCTATTGTGCCATGTCGAGCCTGCGAGTACTTGCCGGACGACTTTCCTCCACATTGTCGCGCATTCATGCATGCATTCTTTTTTATCCTTCCTTTGGCGCCCACTTTAGGATTGCTTCGGTTTGCGCCGCTTTGTCTTCGCATGCCCCGAGACACCCGCGAGTGGTTCTTCAGCGGTTGTGCAAGATACAGAGAGAGGCGTTTAACGCGGTTCTCATTGTTTGCATGCACTTGCGCCAGAGGCATGCTGCGAAGCCTGGTTGAGGAAAGGTCGCTGCGGGAGGGCAGGCGGGCGGGCACATCTAAGATTGGAGTGTTGCGACCACTTGAATTTTTTTTTTTTTAAGCGGGTTCCTCGAAGCTGCCTTCGCGTGTATACAGGGACGTTTGCTACTGGGGCTAATTGCTCGGACAGCAGTGCAGTAGAGATATGCAGATGTGGTTTTCTCTTTTCCTGTGACAAGACGTTTTCGCCGCGGCGGAACTTTTGCGGCAATCGCCAAGCACACTAGTCAGCTTAGAATTTCAACAATTCCTCAGTGACTTCATGGCAAACGTGTCATTTCGAAGTAGCAGCTGCAGCCCACGCTCGGGGCTAAGGGTCCCGGCGTTCCTGTTCGAGAAATATATCCCCAAAAACGTGCGGCGAAATGCCTCGACGTTTGCTGGCGTTGTCTCGAAAAGCCTTCCTCACGCGATTCGGGACAATGCTATGGGTATCAACGCTATAGTGTATGTGGGACCCATGGTTATTTACGGATCATGTTCAGACCTGGAGTGTGCTCAAGGAACTTCTCATGTTTCCGCGTTCACTCGAAAACAGTGTCACCGTCACTGTTCTAACATTTGCGAATGGCATGCAAACATTGTTTAAATAAGTTCAAGAATTTCGCAACAATATTACTCCCGTGCAAAGAGCACCATCAGACCTGATCTTGGCACAAAAGTCTTTAAAGAAGTGCTAACAGAACACTTTTGTTTCGTTGTTATTGCTTCATTGGATGGCCGCGGGCACAGTAATTACGCTGTGGAACCTCAGTTCCCCGTGACCGCTGCGAATAATGAATTACGTTACCTTTTAATGCGACCATTTCAAAGCGCGCGCAAAGAGCAGCGCGCCTTCGGACCTGATAAGACACACACACACAACACACGCACACCCTGTGGTTATATATAGTGCCGAAAGCCATGTCCTCCATTCAGTACTCTTGCCCCGTCGAGCTGACTGACGTTAGCTTACACGCCACCTCCGATTTTGGCGGCGTGCGAGTCTACCCTCCCCCCCCCTCCTCTTTTTTTTTTTTTTTTTTTTTTTTTTTACGTCAGAAGCCGCGCGTTTTTGAACGTGTCGTTTAGAAGGTGTTGTAAGTAAATATATGTGGGGCTCTCGAGGAATTAAGGCTTCGTACCGTAATTATGGTGTCCACAGCTATATCTAAACAAGCTAAGAAAGCGGAACACATTTCCGTGTCGCTACTCCTTTAACTTCGATCTTGTCTAAGCTAGTGTTCCATGTCGTGTAATACTGAGTATGTGCTGCGCTATTACGCGGTGACTGCTGTATATGCGACTGACGCGTAATTTGTGGCCTGTTGTGGCTTTCTTTTTTCGTTCGAAGTCGCTGTTCTAGTCGGCGGAAGTCCGAGCGACGAATCGAATTGCACGGAGTAGCGTTGTTATACTATACATAGTGACATGATTCCACGCGAATTTAGGAAAACGCGAAGGCTACAAGAAAACAAGAACGGGGCACGGGGGACGCGACCGTGTGCCTCCGACTTTGAGCTCGAGCGTTTCCGCTCGCTCGAGCTCATGCTACTAAACGTTTAGCGCGGTGTAATTTTGGTACTGTTGTATGGCAAGTTTCCTCCCTTCCATTTTGTCTCTGCGCCTTCCAATGCTTGTCTTTATCTCGCTCTACCGTTGCGCACTCCCCCTCTCTTACGCGACTCACTCACTCACTCACTCACTCACTCACACGCACGCACGCACGCACGCACGCACACGTACCTTTCTTGAGTCTGATCCGACCGTTCGCGCGACTTACGCCCAAGCGTTGACGAAACAGCGAGAGGTGGCTGCTGCCGTCGTCGTCACTATGACGTCAGCGCTGCGCGTGGTCGACCTTGGCGCGAACCGCCAAACATGCTAGTGAGTACTGCTGTTGACCGCTGTTTGGCTACCATTGGGGAGGGGGAGGAGCAAACAAGACCCGCGCGCCGCGGCCGTGATGGTCTTGTTTGCTGGCTTGGCTTCTTAGTTCGTCGTGGTGGGGATGAGAGCCGGCAAACTAAAGTTGTCCAAGGGCGATAGTATATGTTTTCGTTGTTCTCACAGTCCCTTTCCTAATTGCGCTCCACTACAACCTGCTTACGGGACGTTCTTTTCCCGCGCTGGCATGACTAGACACTGTTGTGTTAGCGCCAGAAGCGAGATCCTTATAGATTAGGTATCCAGAAGCCGATCGCCTAGGGAGATTGGGAATTCCTCGGGTGATGGAGTTTCATTTTGAGTAGCCCACTCGATGCACCGCACTTTTGTACGGGCTGCGTCCACGCTGTCTCGAAAGCACCCATTCGTCGTTAGGCAGTCGTCTATCTCGAAGTTGCAGCCCGTGGCGTTCCCGTGGCTCGAATTACTTGCACTGTTAGATAATGCGCGATCAACACCCATGTGGCGGTCTTAGGTGTAGACTCGCATTTTCCTTGCAAGTCCGCGGCAGTTAAAGAAAAAAAAAGGTACATTTTGAGGTTTCATGTGCCAAAACCACCATCTTGAAGAAGGCTGAGGTCTCCATTTGTTGGGCTCCTCAGAGTCCTTGTCCGGGCAAGGACTTTCGCTGAGGATACCCAATTTTTGAAATAAATTATACCATGTGTTTGGCGCATGATAGCCTGAGTTGCTTATGCGCCATAAAACACAATACAATACAATACAAAACAATACAATACAATGCAGTAACGCACTCAGATTTAGGCGCACCTTAAAGAGAACCCTAGGTAGTAGAAATTGCTCCGTAGCCCCATCGCTACGGCATCTCTCATAACCCGTCTATCGCTAGTTTCGGTGTCGTTACCCATGAGGTCTCTGCGTCTTGACGTCACGACGCAGTAGGTGGTCACATGGGATCAGGACATTGCGGCGTTTCGGCAGTCGCTCCGGCTTGTTCGATCAAGCGAGCCGCAGCGAGAGCCAAAGCCGTACATTTTTCTCGGCTAAAATAGCAACACAGCTGATCCGACTTCTTCGACTGTGTTCTGTTTTCTCTTCCTCGATCAGCTGACTCTTGTCGCGGTGGAAGAAAAAAAAAAAAACAACTGGTTCTGGCTGTGCAATACTCCTCCGCGACTGGCATGGAAGCACGGCGCAACTCTCGCGACCGCGCAGTCGTCTTCTCGAACAGCGACGATCCTCGTCCGATAATTCAGGTTGCACCATTCGAACGCAACACAAGCGATCGGCGTAACACGTCGTGCACTGTAAAGAGTTTCGAGAAGGATTGCATGGCATCGCAGCCAAGCGCGCTGGAAGCAGCTGAACTCATCGCCGAAGAGCTTCAGCGATGCGTTCGTGTCGCCTGTGTGCTGAATTCACGAAGGTTCTGTGCCCGATGGAGGTCGTTATGGGGAAACGCGACGCGCGCAACTGACGTTTTGCGGAGCGCCACATTGACTCGCGTATGGGATATTGAAAAAGTTTCCTCGCACGAGTCATGCTTGCATAATGCGCATAAACGATCGCTCCGTGCGGCATAGGTTCGCCTTATAAGGGAAAGTAAATGGCATTTTTGGGGCCAGAGCGAGGAATGTGGATACGTACTGCAGAGGCTCCGTTTACGTGCACTTTGCGTCTCTTTATACCTCTCTATAGTCACTGAGCACAGTTAGAGCTTCTTTTCCTGCTTCTTCTTCATCTTTCTTTTTGTCATGTTTGAGCAGGCCCGAAGCTTCGCACACTGCTAGTATAGTTGTAATGTGAACTGCTTATTTCGTATCACAGGCACCTGCGCTGCTTACGTTGTTACAGCGACTGTATGATAAGGGAAATGTCTTTTCTTTTCCCCCTATTTTATTCCCGAGCCTCCAGAAAGGCGCGCCTATACACGAATAACGTGAAAACGGGCGCGCCGTAGAGACGTGGCGCATTCTCAGCGATCGACGGTTGCGCCAATGGTTGCGCTCGGCGGAGCCGTTTTCTCATTTCTTTTCCTTCCCCCGCTGGCCGGCCAAGCAGGAAGGAAGGAAGGAAGGAAGGAAGGAAGCTGGTAGCCGCCGTGGCGCGCGAATTCTGTCCGTTGGCGGCGCGAACCGTTTTCTGCGCTCGGCCGATTCACCACCGGTGCGCGCGGCCCAGGACTTCCCCGTCGCCTGACCCGAATAGAGCGCGAGCAGTTCACGCTCGCTCGTGTGTATGCGAAGTCTCTCTCTCATCCCCTCGCAGTCCCGGAGACGCCGGGGCCAGCCAGGCCGCGGCGAGGAGAGGCGGCCTTCGCAACTCAGTGCTGCTGCTGGCCTCCCGCTAAATAAAAACCTGGAGCGTGCAAGCTGCCGAACGTCGCTAATGATCTGACGTGTCCGCATGACAGCGTCCACCGTGGGCGCATGGGAAAACGGCAGGGCTAAATTAGAAAGTGACAGTGAATGCGCTCCACTCGCGCTGAAGGGCAGTAGAGAAGGATTGCGGAAAGCGAAAGCGAGGCGCCCTTTCCTTTTTTGGCACTGACCGGTGCCTGGGAGTGAATGTCTCTCGTGAGGTTCATCTGACCATGTCGCTTGTCCTGACCACGGCAAGATGAGTCCCTCGCCCATCTTCTCTTCCTACCCACCCATACCCATCCTCACCATGGAGCAGTGTAGCCCTTCGCAGTGGGACTCCTGAGGCACGCCGGGCGATCATTCACCGGGCCAAGGCCATCTCCGAAGACATCACAGGAGCATCACACGTGCTGCAACGCAGCAGCATGAATGCCCCGAACTTTTTTTCTGTTCCGTCTGCCTTGTGTGCGGCCAGGAGGAGGCCCGGGGCGATGGTATGGCTCGCAGTTGCGGGATAAAGCAGTGTTGAAGTCCTCTCTTCAGAGATCAGGAATTGAGGTGCTTTCGTTCGCTCCCGCCGCTTTACGCTGTTGGTCTGATATTTCAGACAAGCCATCTAAGAACCAGGTTTCCAGCTGGCTAGGAATAATGCATTAAGTTAAGGCCAGGTTGAAAGTACCCCGAAAATAAATTTCTGGTTGTGGTTACTGGCTGAGAGGTGGACGGACATGGGAAGCCTCAGCCCGCAGCCAACGTTTGGACTGCAAGACTTGTCTTCGTGAGGGAAACATCGGCTTCCCTTGTCCGCCCAGCAATAATCAACTCTCCATCTTCGTGTGGCCGCATTAACTTGTTCGGTTACGGATCTGTTGCTGAGTACATAAAAGGGACGCCTTTCGCGCGGCTTTTGATACATTCTGTAATATCGTTTTTCAGCTGTCGGTCAAGCAGAGCGGCTTTATCCAGGAAAAAAAAAACAATTCGGCGCGCTTATGGTTTGTGGCCCGTATGCAGATTGTTATATCCACGGGGGCAAAAAAACGAACGTTCAATTCTGGGTTTTCACGTGCGAAAACCACGATCTGAATATGAGGGCCACGCCGTAGTGTGGGACTCCGGTGCACGAGCGTTCTTGCATTCCGCCCCCATCGGAATGTGGCCACCGCGGCCGGGCATCGAACTCTCAACTTCGTGCTGAGCAGCGCCATGCCATACATAGCCACTGACCTACCGCGGCGGGTAAAACAAACACAAGGACTACAGGCTGTTCGCATAAACCTGCCACGGAAAGGAGTCTGTGTAGCAAATTCTGGTCTCTCTTACACGCATGATGCCGCTGACGTGCGCGATGTTGCTCATATCAGTCGGCGCTTCAGGCTAACAAGACGTTGATAACACGCGCCTTAGTGAAGCCTCCGAGTCTTCTGCTGCGCAATACTGTGGCGCCGTCGAGCACGCACGTGGCGAGTGAGGGCTGCTGCCACCGAGATTTCGGTGCACAACTTTGCGTCTTTCTTTTTTCCGCCTTTGTTCTTGCACGATTAGACATGACACGCAAGAAGCTTCAGACAAAAATGGCGTGTGAACCATGTGAAACATAAGCGTGCGAAGTATAGATTTGCGTGATCGCACATCTCAGAGGTTCGCGTGACACGCGAGCGACTTCAGAAAAAGTGCCTCACGAACAAGTGCGAGCACTTATGCGGAAATGGCTCTCACAAGTAAAATCAGATACACCAAAATAGCCTGCATTCGGTTCCGCTGTAGCGATCGTGCCACCGGTTTCACGCGTCCACTGCGCTGCGTGTTTTCTACGTACCTTTCGAAATTCCACAGTGGTCTCTGGTATATTGGTCATGGCGGGGTAGCCTTGACCGATTTGCAAGCCAGTCCCCAAAGCCGCGCATGTCTGTGGCGCTTGACGTGCTATGGAGGGACAGTAGCATTCGACATTGATTGCTCTCTCTTGACCGGTAATCAGCGACGCGTGTACAAATCTCCGCAACTGGCGTAAACATTGGCCCCAGTGTCAGCTTAGGACGTTATAGTGCAAGGCGCTGTTTATCTCGTGGCGCACAAGATCTTGCGAATTTCGCGATGTGAAACTCGTCATATAGTTCAGGGCACGCGAAAGTTTGGGGCCAAGCAAATAAGCAAGAAAAGAAAAAGGCAGTCGACGAACACCACAGTTGTTCGCGTTGTTCAGCAGATCGTTGGTGCTAAACGATACGTGTGCCAAGCCGTGGCCAAACAGCGAATTGATCAATTGCAGAGTTTAGCGAGTTAGCCTCGCTCGGGGAATATTTTGCAGTCGAGTATCTTGTCGGTACACGCGTGCAGTCTGTGCCGGTACGCAAGGGAACAACTTAATCTTTCTTCTTCGCACGTTTGAACTAGAACCTAACTGCTGTTCGCTATGTAGTTGTAGTGTTGATGAATAAGTTATGGGACTTCTCTATTTAAGTGCAAGAGCAAGCGATATTGCCGGCTTTGAACGCAAATGTGGTGTTCCTTTTCATGTCGGCGCGCAGCCACTTGTGTTTAGCAGACAACCTGTACATTCTAAACCGACGTTATTCGCACTGCACGCGTGAATTTCCAACAGGAATGAATCCGCAAGACTGCAACGCGCCACGCACGATGCTCTGTGTGCCTTTTTCCACAGGCCTTGGAAACTGAATCTTAATCGCCACGTGTGCGCGCGACGATCCGGTTTTATGGAATATTTGGCCCAGAAATTATGAGGTTTTTATAGTTTTATTTCTGCCGTAGGAGCCGAATTGAATGCGTGCTGAAATGTCTTCTTTTTTCGGCGTGGCAACGCCCCCCCCCCCCCCCTATTTCTTCTTTCCTGTGGAAAACAATCTCGATTTCGTCTTGAATAGTGCATGCCTGTTGTGTTTTCATTGACTTTATGATCGCTACATTGAAACGTCTGTTGAGACGCAATTGGATGGCACGCATTAGTTTTCCTCAGGTGGTTCGCTACTTTTTCGAGACCTGCCATTTGTGTCTTTTCTACATTCAAGAACGAACTACAGTCTCTAGAGCATCGCTCACGAGGAAATCTTCAGTGCGTGTAAGACGCTGGGTTGCGCTGGATGCTTTATGAGATGACGTTCGACCATCTTGTTGAAGCAGTACGCGAACCCGTTCGTTCTTTCTTTCCGTACCTCGCTCTAAAAGTTCGTTCTTTTTTTTCCGTATACCTCGCTCTAATATGAGCGCAAGCCACATATCCAGCAGTAGCTAATTCATTTGCCTGTTAGCAGGAAGTCGGCGAGAATACCCTACATTTATTTTTATTTTCTCCACGCGGAAACAGCTGCTGGCGAATCGAGCGTTTTAGCCGTATCGCTTTCTGTATAATGAGCACTGGATGTGCCGCGACAGGTGCGCGTGGTTAACCGCATCGCAGCGCCAGTGTTACGGAAGCGCGGGCGTGATTAAACGCGCTAGCTTTCTCGGTGTTGTCAAGCCTTTCAATCGTCGACTTCCATCGTTCCTTCAGCTGCGGAACCTTCCGTAATCCGGCTGCAATCTGTATGTTCTCGGAGGTTGTGAGAGATAGGGAAGCGGGCTGCCCTAGAAGGTTTACCGCGCACGACAGCGATAATGTCGACGCAAGGATTTTGCAATCGTCAGGGCAATCTCGATGCCCTCGTATTAGCTTGCCCTGTAAGAGATCGTCGATTGCCAGCGGGTTGCTTTTATGCGTTTCCTCTGTTCCTTGTTTTTTTTTCCTTGTATTTTTTTTATCGTTTCGTATTTGTAAAAGTTGCTTATCGCACTTATATCCAGTCGCGGGCGCCAGGGCTGTGTACGTTTTTGGCACTGCGCACCTCTCCCCACTCTCCTGACCGACCCGCTGACCTCGGCGCGGCGAGCCAGTTAGCCTTTCTTTTTTGTAGCGCCGAAATATGGCGATCTTTATTTTTTAGATTAGATTACATTATGTGGTTTTACTTGCCAAAACCACTTTCTGATTACGATGCACGCCGTAGTGGAGCGGAAATTTCGACCACCTGTGGTTCTCTAACGTGCACCTAAAGCTAAGTACACGGGTGTTTTCGCATTTCGCCCCCATCGAAATGCGGCCGCCGTGGCCGGGATGCGATCCCGCGCCTGTATTCTTATGCGTTGCAGTGAAGAGAGAGACGCGCGTTCTCTAATCTCTTTATCGGCGGTCCTGCACGCTGCTAACCCTGAGCGCACAGCAGTGCGGTCAAGCGCTATACGTAATATCTCGCGCGAGCTTCTGTCCACGCTAACCTCGCTCGCCATCGGAGATTCTGTCTCCCTGCTTGGCCCTTGGCCGTGCGCCCGCCGCCGCCGGGCATCTCTTCGACGGCGTGCTGCACCCCCGGTTGGAGCCGATTGTGATCGGCCCCCGCGTTTAGTTCTCATCCACGCGGCCTTCCGTCGACCGCGACGCGCTTTTATTAGTTTTCCGCGAGCGGCAGGTGACGTGACCGAGGGGGATCCGCCATCGATGCCGCGAGGTAAGAAACTGTGCGTGCGTGCGTGCGCGCGCGCTGCATTCAGTCCGGCCGTGGCGCGAGCGCGCCTTTCTCGCGCCCTACGCACAGGGGCGCGGCGGTCGCGTCATGTGACGCCATCGTGATTCCATCAGCCACCGACCGTGGCGTCATTGCGAACAGTGCACGAAGGTCTTAGTGCACCACAATGGTGCTTATCGTCTCAGTGCTATTTTCTCTCCTGCGTTACGCGATGTGTGTGTGTGTGTGTGTGTCCACTGTGTTCTTGTGCGCCTTAGGCACTCGAACGGATATTGTCGATCTGTATCAGAGTGAACTGGTCGGGCTCTTAAGAAAAACCCGACGCGTCGAAGCCGAGCAACGCTTCTAGTGTGTCCGCGAGTGCGGAATCTGAGCGTTGAGTAAGCGCTTTTTATCGCTTTCCTTTAATCGCCTCTGCCGGTCGATACCGTGCAGCAGCGTGGTCGAGAGGCGATCACTAGTGCGCCCAGGCATTCGGCGTTTTCTTTTAGTTTCTCGCGTTATCTAAAGGCCGCGCGCAAAAAAAAAAAAAAAAAAAAAAAAAAAAAAGAAAACTATGATCGGTGCTCGTCAGGGACAAGGCGTTCTCACACCTTCACAGAGCTCCTTCCCGTGCGTATACGTAACCCGCAGCGTGTTCTATACGCATGTCGCCCTTATCGTTCATCAGCGCAGCGCCAGCCTGCGTTTAATGAGATATCGATCTTTGCCCGGCCATGCATTGTAATTAATCCTCGGCTTTGCAACGCGGCGCTCATTTACCTTCGTTCGCGTCCTCGACAATTGCTCGCGTATGTATGCTCTGCGTGAGCGTTCCGCGACGAGGCCGTCCTGTGTGCGCGCCGGCGCGTGTCTCATCCTGCGCAATTCATTACGTCCGCGCATGCATACATAAATGCACTCCGGTCGCGGGTATTTCCGTCGTAGCGTTTGTCGCTTCCACGTGGCGTATTCTTTATGCTTGACTGTGACGTGCTTGTTTTCTTTCGTCCTCCGGTTTGTCAACATGTATGCACCAGCACTGTGGCGGCAGTGGTTGCCAGCATAGTTTCCTGCAATCACTGGAGGAAAGTCTGGCGCTGCTGTCTTTCAGCAACCACGAGAATGATGGGTAGTACGTGGATTGTCTGACCTTCGTGCTTGAGGTTTCAGACGCTCTTGTGGCTTCGTTTATAACGTTTTATCTGGGCATCAGTTGGCCTAAATTTCAAAGATATTTATAATTTTTTTTAATGCATAGGGTAATAAGACTGCGCGCACGCGTAATCACTGCTGATTGCAGTGTTCCCACTTGTCCATGCGCCCGTGGCATAACGCTTTCAGTATCTGGCTTCTGTGCTAGAGGTCCTGAGTTCGAATTCTGCCGTCGGACAATTTTAATGTCTAATTATTTATAACGCATTACATTCTCAAATTATCAATTTGCAAAGTCACGTAGCTATTTAAAGCCAGGAAGATGAAGTTTAGGCACATTCATGTACGAGGGACATTCCGAAAGTAAACTGCGGCATTTTTTTTTTATTGAAAGAATTGGTACGCCAGGTGAAACAAACAATCGCCTTAAGGAGCCACGCCCGTTGCTGGTTCGACGACGGAAGGAGCGTCAGCGGAGGAGGAATGACGCATGCGCAGAGCGCCGAAGAAGAGAGTAGCAGCAGACCGGCGTGCCCGAGGTTATTCGAGTGTAAATCACAATGGCAGACAGACGTGTGCTGACAACGTGGTCGCCAATGGAAGTGCGCGCTGTTGTCCGCTGTGAATGGGGATGTGGTACTAGTGTGTCCGTCCTCAATGAACGCCTACAGATCGTTCATGATGAAGAGGTCATGCCTCAGGTCTAGCGTCGCAGGGCACCGAGTTTTACCAGAGGGGTTTCTTCAAACTGATTGCACGCTACAAATATCTCAATGCCGGTGGCGACTATGGGGAAAGAAAGTGCAAGATGTATAGCTCATGATGCCGTGGTGTATTTTCCTTTTTCAATAAAGTTTCCGTGTGAAAATAAACGACGAAACTTATTTTCGGAACGTCCCTAGTATTACGTACCGATCATTCCCATGCTGGCTGAACTGCCCTGCTTGCAGCTCCCGTACACACTAGCGCCACAGTTCCCTCTAGTAATTGTATTGGAACTCTATGGTTGCCAGTGTCGAGCTTTCTGTACTATATGGACCTTACGATATTGCGTGCTGGCCGCACTACGTACCGTTCTTCCTATAAAGCGAAACTTTCTTCGCCTACCTTCCCGTGGTTTAGCGTTTCGCGTGTCTCGCCAAGTGGGCCGATCCCGGATACTGCGACATAGACAGTGATGACTTGGTGGGCCTTTCATATACCAGTGCACGATGTGTGCCATCGAAAGAGCTTAAGTGTGGTTTGTATGCCGGTCTTGTCCTGGAGGCAGTGCAATCATAGGCGTAGGTGGACCGAACCTGATAATGCTATCCTATTACAGTGCATTGGCGTTCCAGTTAATTTGTTAACAAAACGTCGTTTCATGCATTGAAGCACACAAGTAACTGGAACGCCAATGCATTTCTCCGCCATGTTCGGGAATTTAAATCTCTAAACTGGTGTCGTCCTCACAATTCGTTCCAAGTGGATCCGCCTTGCGAAGTCCACTGCTAGAATTTGTAAATTGCAATACGGGTCATAAGATAATTAGCTAAACGTTAATTAGTGAATTGTTAATTAGTCGATTTTGCATTTTTTTCTTTTTCTGCAAGTAGTGTCCACCGCTTCGAGTAGACTGTCTCAAAAGCTAGAATTGAGCTATCTGCCACAGGAAATTTTAAAAAATTTTGAAAGTGTTCGCTGAAAGATCCGGCATACTTGTTATTGACGTTTTCTCCCCCTGTAAGTCTCCTCTTATATTGCGTGGTATCTTTCGGCGGATAGTATCATTCCAGATTGCGTTGGTTAAAGCGTTCATCGGGCTTTTTATCGTTCCGATAGCATTCGAGCCTTCTGTATACAGGGCGCCTAGCTGAGAATATGTGGCACATGCTTGTGAGTAACAGGGCAGCCTACTATCGGGACCAAAGGTGAACAGAGGATCGCGCTTGTCTGCTGCGTTGGCATGCCACCGCGAGTGCTGATGCATGGATGCGGGACGCTAACGGCACTTTGCGCATGTATAGACCTCAAGTCACGATCCCTCAATGTGAATGAATTGAGATCCGTAGCGTAAACCACATCCAAAGTCGCCAAGTAGCTTCCCTGCACAATGAAATTCCTTCCTTAGCTGCCGTGGTGGAAGAATCGAGGCAAAATTTCGGCTGCATTTGGTGTGATGCAGACGCATGCAACCCTGGAGGTGTCAGCTCCTCAAAGCGATAACCGCATGGAGCGCATTTGTGACCTTTTTTCTACGTGACGTGGCACCGCCTGACGTTGGCGCGTCGGTTCCGCGCCGCTCTGTGGGGCCTAAAATACGCGGAAAACATTTATCTGCTTTAAACGGTAACATCGTGGAGCACACTCCGGCTGACGTTTAAAGCACAGCCAATGCTGCACGTGAGATGGACGCGACGACGCCAGGAAACAAGCCGCGAAAATGCGTCAGAAATGCGCTCCGTGTGGTTGTTACTTTAGAAGGGATACTGAATGACTAAGCTATATAATGTCAGGTTGGAAGTCACGCGCTGTTACACTCGTTCACGACCCCGCGGTTGGGGCATGAAATTCGAAAAGGCGGAAGTTCTGCCTTCATTTACTCCCCTGATAAGCATGTATTTTACAGCGTAGCTGTTTATGGCTAGCCGATTCGTCCGTCCGTCCGTCTAGCTGTCGCCTGCACGCCGAAAACTCCTCCGGCGCAACTCCATGTGCATGCGCGAAAAAAAAAAAAGCGAGGCGCGTGATTGGCTGCGCCACTGACGTCGTTGCTCTCCGTCGCAACCGAGCGCGTGCGCAGCAGTTTCTCTCCGGTTCCGAAATGGTTATGCCATGCGTCATCCGTACTCCTGAGGAGCAAGCAACTTTCGATCAGCAACGCCGCGAGCAGAACCGGGAACGAGCTCGTCTATGCCGTGGCGATGCTGCAGCCCGGGCACAAGAACAGGCTCGTGCAGCAGAGCGCAAGCAGCAACTGCGTACCGAGGATCCGGCAGCCTACCAAGCCGTCGTTTAATGAATCGTCGGGATTATTATTGTTATTTATTATTTACAGCATACTGCAGATCATAAATGGGTCCTGGCAGGAGGGGCAAAATAAAGACAACAACAATAACAGCAACAAGAAGCGCAGCAAATTACATTTCAGTAGACAGAATGTGTAAATAGTGACACAGTAGGAAGAGGAAACCATAAATCTGCAACTGCCAATGAGCAATAACCCCGTGATAAACACGGGGGCCGCACGTTTCAGCTTCGCTGGTTAACCATCTGTACGAAGTGCTTGGGAGGCGATTTTTTTCTTCTTTCCTTTTTTCGCTTGTGTGTGTGTTTTCTTTTTTTTTTTTTTTTTTTTTGCTTTGAGAAGATGCAGAGACAGTTACAATATCGAGCAGTCTAGCTTCATTTTCTTTTGAAGCGGCAACCACATGCACGCGATATTCAAGCGACGTGACGGTATTTGACAGGCACACCCTATCGCACAGTCGCCTCGCGGCATGGAGCAAACACATGAACGCCAGATTGCGAAAAAATAGCGTCATATTTACATTGTTGTCTGAATTAATGCTATCGTGCGCTCGTAAAGTAATCTCAAATGTACCACGAGGTCAACGTTTTAACATAGATCTAGCTTTAATTAATATGCTATCACCCCCAGTGGAAATCTGTCCCACGCCGCCAGCGTGAAATGTCGTCGCGCCATCTGGTGAGCAAAAGTTCGCATTTTCGCGTCTCCGGCCTAACAGCGTGGAAGCAAACAACCGACCTCAATAATAGCAAGAGAGCGCCGATACTTTGTCCTCGGCTTGAGATGAGGCGAAGCGATGGTTGATTTTACTTCTTTTTTTTTTGCCGTCACGGCAGAGAGCAAGTTGCAAGAGCGAATTCAGATCGAAGCGGGCGGTTCCTGTGCGAACTGCTTGCTGCCATGTTGATGACGCTGTGACCTCAGCGGATGTCGCCGCGCGGACTTCAGGGCGACAAGCGACAGCGACACCCGCCGTGGTTGCTCAGTGGCTATGGTGTTGGGCTGCTGAGCACGAGGTCGCGGGATCGAATCCCGGCCACGGCGGCCGCATTTCGATGGGGGCGAAATGCGAAAACACCCGTGTGCTTATTAGATTTAGGTGCACGTTAAAGAACCCCAGGTGGTCAAAATTTCCGGAGTCCTCCACTACGGCGTGCCTCATAATCAGAAAGTGGTTTTGGCACGTAAAACCCCAAATATTATTAAGCGACAGCGACGGCAAAAGCTGTCGCTCGAAAATCGCATGCAAAGATAGTTCCCATAATCAAGCAGTCTAGCGTCATTTTTTTTAAGTGTCTCCTTGAGATCGTCTGTACGAAATGCGAGAAGAGGATGCCGAAAAGCGTCGTCGAGCTGTATGATCCAGGCAACCGAAGTGTCGAGAAGTGAATGCGTGTTGTGAGCCACGGCTCCCACAAAGGTTTTGCGCTCTGCTTGGTGTCTCAGTGGCGCATTACGTCTTCAGTGCCTAGACTTAAGGTGTTGCTGCACTAATGCAAGGGATACGTAAACGAGAATGTACAGCGACCATTTAAAACGCGGCACACGTTTGTCATGGCCGGTCGAGTAAACCCCACCGGCTTGACCGGTGGGGTTTACGGTGTCCGGAATGTGGGTTAGCAGCCGCCGTGCGCTGAGCTTCTGGGGACGCTCGCCCTTCATCAATCTTGATTTCAGTGCTTGCATCTTTGCCTGTTCTCATGTTTCGGACAAGCCTTGAGGCGAGGACGTAATTCAAAGCAGCACGCTAGCCGGAGAAGCACTTCCTTTAACGCTTTCCTCTCTCTCCTCTTTCTAACCCCTATCTCCCATCCCCAGTGTAGGGTAGCAAACCGGAGGCTGATATCTGGTTAACCTCCCTGCCTTTTTTGTTCATCTCTCTCTCTCTCTCTTGTTCATAGGGGAGTGCCGGCCGTAACAGCGTGCGTGCATGTTAACTGTGATTTCTTCGAAGAGGCGCTGCTTCGGAGAAGGTGCATTCTTGTCTAGAATTTCTTGCGAGTGTAACAAATTTCTTGATTGAATGCCGTGATTATGTCGTATTTATTAGCGCGTCTGAAGGGAGTGGCCGTGCTCGCTCAGGGTGAATCGCCCCAGAGGAGAGAAAGCCCGAGGGTCCTTGCTCAGCAGACACAAATTAGTCGCGAGTCCTAGACCCGAATTCAGCAACGTTTTCCTTTTTGTTCCTAATGGCGATCCGCTCTCGCGCGCTGTCATTATCGGCTCCATTAAATTGCGTGTGCGAACGTTCTTGCCCCTGTCGCGAAGGTCCTACTCGACATCGCGCTTCAATTAGTGCCCGCTTAATTGAATTCGACTGCCTCCAGTATTGATTGATGTACGATAGTTACCTGTAGCGCGTGCTTTTCGGTTTTTCCGTAGTCGTTTTCGTATCGACGGCCTTGAGCTCTGTAAATAATGTTCTGCGGGATAAATCATCTCGCGCCCGTGTGGTTCGTGCACATTGACTGCTTTGACGGAATCTGTGAAACAACAACAAAAAAAGCAAGTCGGTTGTCGGCTTCAAGGTAAGTTATGGCCATCTCGCTGCGCTGGAACGTTCGACTTAAGAGGGAAAAAAAAAACTGTCCGGATTTTGTGGTGCATTATTTCATTCTTGGCTACATCCATTTGTAGCTGAAAGGAAATGTAGCCCCTTCGAACTGAATGACGAGTGCGTACTTCCTCGTGTGGCCGCCTGTCGCTTACCGTAGAGAGGTAACTTATGACCAGGAAAATCAGCGGCGCCCGTTCGCAATGGAGGACAATACTTGACGCGCTTGGCTCAATCCCAACGTCAATGTCTGTCTACGTCTCTGCAGCTGAGCCGTGAAACGCTTCACGTTGGCGGCTTGGAATCGCGGTCCAAATGTTCCGCCAACGCGGTGCCTGCGAGTCGCAGTAGTCCGCGGACGCGCGCGTCTCGAGTGTGCCAGCCATGAGAGTGTTCCTTTCTGCGCCAGCAGGTAAAGCGATGTTCTGACTATAGGGCCTCTCCGAAGCTTTCGCCCTCGGTTTCCTCTTGGTGCGGTAATTGGTGGCCTTTTGGGCGGGAAAACAGCTTCGGGCGCTTGTTTCATTGGTCTCTTTCTTTCTGCGTCAAGTTTCGACGGTGTTGGTGGCAGGGCTCTAGTCTCGCCAGCCCGAAGCCATTCTGCCCTGCACGTCCGCCGCGCACACTTTAATTCGTCCTTGGTTGCACAACGCCTTTCTTGGAAATCGCGCTGGAAAAGACGAGCGATATAGAGACAAAAGGAAAAAAGAGACCTCTCCTGGCGGACAGAAGAATAGCCGCGCAAAGTTGGCCCTGCCACCCCCTTTGTCCTTTCGTCGTCTTAATTCACCCACCTCTTCTGTTGCGAGGCTTTTTGTTTGTTTGCTCGTTTTCCCTTTTTTCCTTCTCCAATACCAGGCGGAGGCGTCGTCCACGAGTCGTTGCAGATGGGCGCCTCTGAGCGCGGCCGCTGTGTGTTTTTTTTCCTTCCGCCTTTGGTGGCAGCTAAAGGGTTGCCTCTCTCTCTCTGAACGCTGGAGTAGTTCGGAATGCGAACGGCGGCCGATGCCGCGCACCAAGCTTCCTCGTGCGGCCGCCGCTACACACACGCGCACACCTGCGCGCGCGCGGAAGAGAGATGAATCGCGCTGTGGCGACGCCACACTTTTTTCCTGGCCCTTTCAGTGTTTGCACTTTCCGAACGTCGCTTTGACTGGTTCCATGTATATACTGCCAAGGCAGCGTGTATGTATGCGTTCGCCGCGCATTCTGAGACGACCGGCTGTACGAAAGAAGCATTTCTTTCGAGCACGGAACGTATGTACCGTATTTTCCGGACTATATGGTCCGCCCGCGGGGCCAAACATCGATCACAAATTTGTTTGTTTGTGTAAGGGGGGGGGGGGAGGGGAGGGTTACGGGCCGCAAGCGCTCTACAGCCGCTAAGCAAGAAAATTATTTATCGAGTGGTAAGACCGTAGGTCCTTTATTAGACTACATATTACTACATTTTCTTAGCTGAATTGACTGTTTTAGCACAGTAACAAGTTTGATGCGCAGCTGCCTCTCTCTCTCTCTCTCTCTCTCTCTCTCTCTCTCTCTCTCTCTCTCTCTCTCTCTCTCTCTCTCTCTCTCTCTCTCAAGCGTGCCTACGATGTTTAGAAAAATAATCTTTAGTCCGCCTACGATTGTAGGCGCGAAAATACAGTAATTCTTGCTCACAGACGGTTCTCAAGATCTGCGCCGAATTAACGTATCACTATACTATTACGCGTGCACTATACTATTCTTGCGAAAGCACTTGCGGCTGTATAGACAGGTGACGTAAACGAACTTGTTTCAGACACCGATATTGCTCTGGTGCCTGAGTGAAGTCCACAAAATCATTTGTGTCACAGATCGTTGAGGGAAAATAGTACGTAATAGCTGGAGACGCGTTAGCTCGTGAACAAATAAGAGAGCGCAAGCTTTTGCGTCAGTGAGAGGCGTACTGCAAGGATCAATGCGCGTCAGAGAAATTGACGTCTCTTCCTTTTTGTCGAATAGATGACCCTTCGTTTGTTGCATTTTTCTTTCTGTTCGAAACAGCGCCCACACATTATTTCGAAGTTATAGAAACGATACAACACGCTTCTCGCACGCGAAAGGATGACAGTTAGCAAGTATGAAAGTCAGCAAACACTTGTAACTTAATTTTATGCTTAAGTTGGCCTAGAAATGCCGTACCCTGCGTCGTCTAAATTATCGTAGCGTCGTAACACCAAGCAATATTTGCTGACGTGTAGCAGTCGGGCTAGGCTAGGCTTGACGTTGTTTGAATTTTCTTTTAAAAATGGAAGACACTCATTTACGACCAGTTTGCATACTCATCCTGGTATGTATGTAACACGTCATGTATCATGCGTCTAGAACGTGAGGTTCATTGCATACTACTATAAATTAAAAGTGGCTGTTGGTATCGTTTACAAAACTGACTAACTCGCTGTGGTGGCTTTGTGGCTACGGCGTTACGCTTCTAAGCCCGAGGTACTGGGTTCGATTCCCGGCCGCGGCGACCGCATTTCGGTGAGGGTGAACTGCGAAAAACGCTCATCTACCGTGCATTGGGTGCGCACGAAAGAACCCCGTGGTAGTCGAAATTAATCCGGAGTCTCATAAACAGATCGTGGTTTTGGCACGCAAAATCACCAGAATTGAAAAAGAAAACGGACTAAATATAACTGCAGTGCTATAAACGATGTTCAGTGCCGAGCGCGTGACAAGCGCCGGTATAAAACATATAAAATGCGTAAGCATTCTTCGGCGAGTACCCCAGCCCCGTCACATGAAAAGTGTAATGCCTTGTAGCTACAGAAAAAAAGAATTCATAATTTGCAAGGTTAAGACATTTCATCGTTAAAATAGTGGAATGTAGATGTTTGGTAGCTTTATAAGCGATAAGGAAAAAATGAAGCAAAAGATAGTGATAACATCCATAGGGATACATGGGGCCCCTTAGAAGATGCATGAGATAGTTTATAATATGTCGTCTTTACAACCCCTATATCCCCCACCCCAGTACAGGGTAGGAAACCGAAAACTCGCCTCTGGTTAACCTCCCTGTCCTCCCCCCCTCTCTCTCTATTAAAATTTGCGGGTGGGTTAACTTGAAATTTGGCGACGGACCAACTTGAATTTGGGGGTATGCTTACGCATACTTCGACAACTCCAGTGGAATTTCTGCATTCTTTTTCTGAATTTGTGGGGGCGCGAAACCGACCGCGAGCGAAATTACGAGAACAAAAATGGCCCGTTTTACTACATTCGCTGCACAAGTAGGTCGGGGCGCTTTGCATTGCGGGTGTTCTTCAGCCACTAGTATGTGTACGCTGCGTGCTGGTTGACGTCATCTAGGATGCACGCGTGTTGGCTGATGACACCATTTGGATAAGACTATCGGGGTCGAATATACGGAACGTCGCCTACTGAGCGGTTCAGCATCTGTGGAACGCGGATATCCGCTTACGCGGAACACTTATCGATCCGATAAAAACTGGAGAATAGAAATCTCAGTGGAGACAGCTTTCTACAGCTAGACGTGCGCGCCACTTTTGTAGCGCATCCATCTCGGAATCTCTTTTGCCTCTTTGTGCTCGGCTTCTGACCGCGCCGACAAATCGTCTTGACAGATAAAGACAGCACCCCTCGGTCGGTTTCCACTTTTGTCTTCGTTCCTGCGCGCGGGCTTGAGAAGCCTGGGCGCCTCGGTTTTTTTTTTTTTTTTTTCTGCACTGTTCACCTTCGCGTGACTGACTACCTTCGAGCTGCGGAATCAGTGTACGCAGAAGAGCGGCGTCTTTGTGGACAAAGCGCCGTGTGAACGCTCGCGGCGTTATCGTTTCTGCGACTTGTGAGACGATTCCGGGATCATTGGCGTTTTGCAGGCACCGCTGGTAGCGCAAGAGCGTACAATGAGAACGACGCTGCGGTGGTGGTGGTAACAACTTTGTTGAGATTCTGCTCAGTTATGATCTGGCAGGCCCGAGTCCTAGGATGGCCCCTCACGAGGAGCGACCCTTTCGTTTTTGCAGTTTGGCTGGAATGACTATTTCGTTTGACGTAACTCTCAGCATCAATTGGAAAAGCGCTTTAATCATTGTAAAGGACAGGGTGTGGTGATTTTAACGCGAAAGCATTATACCTGGTGTTTCATCGAACGCTTCTAAAATTTTTTGAAATTTGCCTGCGGCAGACAGCACAATTCTAGTTCATGAGCTGGTCTACTCGAAGAGGTGGACACCACTTCCACGAAAAAAAAATGACATGCGCAATCGACAAATTAACAAGATCCACTAATTAAGCATTTGCCCAATTACCTTATGGCCCATATTGCAATTTACAAGTCCTAGCCGTCGAGTTCGCAAGGCGAATAAAAGTTCGCAAGGCCATTGAATCCACTTGGTACGAATTCTCAGGATGACACCAGCTTCGAGATATTAATTGCCGAACTTTGCGGAGAAATGCATTGGCGTCCCAGTTACTTTCTTAAAGCGTCGTTGTATGCATTCTATCAAGCTACCGAATTTTGGCAGTGTTTGAAACCGCCGAAAACCGCGCAGCCCTTGTTCGGTCCCGTCGCGAGTTTCGGTAGTTCCTTGTGCCAGCGCGCTTCGTAAGCACGCAGGCGGCGAGAACGTGTCGGCCGCCTCGGGAAACGAGTTCTTTATCATCATTATTGGCGTTCTCTTCCGTGGCGGGAGGGGGGGTTCAGTGCGTATGCTCTCTGGGGCGGCAAAATCGCCAATCTTATCAGGCGCGCGGCAGTGTTGCGCCGTTTTCGGCGCGATATACCGACAGTTTCGCGATCTTGCGGCAGATCCATCGAAGACCGAGCAGCGGTGCGAAGTGGCACGACCGTTCAAGGTTGCGACAGTTTCGCGCGGCGAACTCTTCGTCGGTCGCCCCGGAAGCGAGCGTGGTTGCGCGTTGCCTGCCTTATTGAAGTTTGTTGCGCGCCGTTTGTCCGTGAACGAGGCGAAATATGGCAGCGACCTCCGATTGCACGTGCTTCGGTTGCGCGCGTATACATTATACGCGCGAGAACGAAGGCGTTTCGTCGACTGCCTATCGACGCATCGATTTGTAACCGTCCAAAAGCAGTTCGCGGCTTCTCAGGGATGCTGGCAAGGTTACGTGAAATAGCAAGAACGTAATGCGCTGCCTTGACGTGTATACATTCGATTACGCTTGTTTCAGGCGCTGAGCCGTGCTCCCGAAAGGGTTGCAGAAAGTAGCGCTTCTTTCTCTTCCCATCACTCTTCATGCGCGTGCGTGCGTGCGTGCGTGCGTGCGTGCGTGCGTGTGTGTGTGTGTGTGTGTGTGTGTGTGTGTGTGTGTGTGTGTGTGTGTGTGTGTGTGTGTGTGTGTGTGTGTGTGTGTTGAAGCGGTAATGTCCATGAATGGCACCAAGGTATGCCAATCGTGTCCCCGAAGAAAGGCGCGCCCCGGTCCTCTCTTCGTGGGCATCGTTATCACCTCGCTTTGGCTTCCACGTAATGATAATTGTTCGAACGCGGCAGTAGAGCTTCGCCGAAGCCCATGCAGGGTCGCTAAAGATGAAGATAGTGCCTGTATCCGGTAATAGATTGCGGAAAGGCTGTGCATAGTGGGCCCCTACGTTCACAATCGTTATAGCAATTCACTGCAAAGTCCTTGGACATATCTTTTGATTTCGTCCGCCGTATATGCTCCAAGGGCAGATGCCGTCTTTTGTGGCACGTTTGCAGATTTCTCTGCGATAATGTGCGTACAGCTATCAGAAATAAAACTTTGTTCTTGCAAGATTTCTGTGACTGTGCGATATATCTTATCTACTTTGGTTTGCGCGTACATGGTCAACAAAGTACTTTTTATTGGCGTCAGAATTGTTATCTCTCGACGCGTATAACGTATGCAGAGACCATAACCGTTCTTGAAGGACCGCGTAGCACGCGACGCCTTTAAATAGACGCCGAGTCGACAGCCTTCGTGGTTCTCAAGTTTTACTGATCTACGATATACCTGCCATTAGATCGATGGGGTGGTTTCAGAACTAAATGACGAGGGCGATGGCCTTTATGTGGTTATACAGTCCAGGCGAGCTATAGGTGACGGAACCTTCAGTTCTCTATCCTTGCGGGATCGAGGTTTTTCTGCTAGTGATAGTCGGCGATACTATGACACAGGCTGCAACGTTTATATGCAAGCGTGAAAAACGCGTTGAATATTTCAGCAATTTCGCTGTACAGCATTTATATGCCGTAATTGCGTTCGTGCACGTTCACAGTACCTGAGATCTGATTTCCTGCGGGACTTCAGCAAATGCGAAACTGCTGTGGTGGTGTGTTTGGCTAGCGCGACTGTACGTTATTATTATGGGCTATAAATATAATCTTGTTGCCATCATCAAGTGTCATTCAACGGCGGGAAATTGTGAACGCAGCACCGCGCTCGAGATTGCGAGCTTCCTCTGCTTGGAGGCAGGGGTAACCCATATTTCTACGCTCGTTCGCTACTAGCTGCATTTGCATGAACGCAATAAAACTGGGCCGAGTCCTCGGCTTGTCGGGCCGAAAACCATTCGCCGGGTTCGTGTCGAGCCGAGCGAGCGTCGAGCCGATTTCAGTCAACCCGACTGCAAGGATGCGGGTTGCCTCGCGCAAACCGGTTGGCAAGATGCGCGTGAACGCGGTCAGGTCGGGCGGGGTCAGCTCGACTTCTGATTTCGACCCGTTCGCGTCGAGCTCACGTAAACGGCAGACATTATTGGCCGTATGCGACTAAGGAAACTGAAGCACTCGGCTGGCCGCAGCTGAGTTGTTCAGAGTGTCGGTAGCAGCGCTTTCGTTCAAGTTAGTCGACAAACATCTTCCGAGGCATGCTGCAATGTCTACGCAGGTTTATACGGCATATGGCTGCAAACACGCAGCCATATGCCGCGTGTTTTAGCGACGACTGTGTGAAATTAATAAAGAAATACTGGATTTGAGACAAAATTAATAAATTTTGATGACCAAACTTCGTGGCAGCGTCGGACATCAGAATTTGCGCGATAGTCGCCAATACGGTTATTCGTGAACAGAAATTCACTGATTAATCGCTTAATTAGTTATTTCAGGGGACACATTGTAACGGAAGTCTGTCAGTACTCGGAGCAATGGCCTTTTTACTATAGAAACTCTCTACCTTGCACCAATTCCAAGACATACGGACTCCATGTGCGCCGTAAAATGCCTTGCTGTTCCAGTTAAACTTTCCGTACTCCACGCGAAATCATGTCACCTAGCAGAGCAACGTAGTTTGCTGCACATTTTGAGTACTTATTTATCGAACTGGTACGAGGCGCAGAGTTTTCTAGTAAGAGGTTGTACTTCGAGTACTGACTGACTTCAAAGGGATTCAGCAATTACAACATGCCCCTAAAGTAAGCAAAATTGAACGCGAAGTAGTTGAAATTTGTTGAACTGGTGATTAATGCGCATATTCTGATGTTCGCCGACGCCATAAAGCTTGGTCGGTAAATGTTAGCGTTGTTTCTCAAATGCCCTAGATGAACGTGAAGACTGTAGGTGGCAATAAATAAATAAATAAATAAATAAATAAATAAATAAATAATAAACCGCACATTCCGTCTAGAGCACACCGTACACCTGCCGGCGGTTTGAATGCACTGTGTTTTGTGACCACAAGTGCACAACAGTACAACGCCCTCGCACCAGTATAAACGAGAACACAGCTTGTGGCGCTGTCCGCAGTCGGCACGGCTGAGCTAGGCACGGTGTGGGAAAGTTTTGTTCTATAGTATTTGAATAGCGCTCGCTCTGAATTGGAATACGAGTAACCTGCATGTACTTCTAGTACTATACACATCGCAGGTGTCGGTTACCGCGCAGTTTCGTATTATACCGCCACGGACAACGTCCGAGAAAGGAAAGCCTCTGCATGTAGCTACTGGCGGTCGCATCCTTATTACTTCTCAACCGCTCTATATCTGACGCCGTCCATATACACTCCCTCAGCTGTAGTCGTTAGTGCGCCAACATCCATTGCGGCTGCTTGCTATGCAGCTGCGGCGTCGTTTGCCAGACAGCTGCGAGCTTGAACAACTTCAATGCGGGCACAAACGCCATTATGGCCCTTATTCCCCTCTCCTCCACCCCCTTTACACACTCACGCACACTTCTTTTGCAGTTTACGCCGCTGTTAGGGATCACTGCATGGTTCGTTGCACAGTTCCGAATTGCGAATTCAGTCTAGGATGAAGGGGCCACCACGCAATGTGCGGTGGGGCTTGGAATTACGAGTATATTGCTCAACTAACCCTAAAAGTGTGTGTGTGTGTGTGTGTGTGTGTGTGTGTGTGTGTGTGTGTGTGTGTGTGTGTGTGTGTGTGTGTGTGTGTGTGTGTGTGTGTGTGTGTGTGTGTGTGTGTGTGTGTGTGTGTGTTTTGGCCAGCGCAGCACCGACACTAACAGGTGTGGTGTCTGTGGCATACTTGCGACATAACATCAAACTTTTCTTGTTGTTGGACTGGGTATAGAGCGTCTTGTTGTGCAGAGACGCGTGAAGCATTCAGTACCCTCGTATACCTCGAGTAAATTAATGCATACCAATTCAGTTTTGTTGCTAAATCACATGAGCACACATATCATAAGAAACCAACAAACACTGACACCAAGGACAACATAGGGGAAATTACTTGTGCTTAACAAATGACATAAACGGTGGAAATAAATTAAAGGAAATGAAAGTGGATGAAAAAAACAACTTGCTGCAGGTGGGGAACGTTCTCACAACCTCCGCATTTCGCGTGCGATGCTCTACCAATTGAGCTACCGCGGCGCCGTTTCCCCATCCACTTTCTTGGGTATTTATGTTTCCTAGTGGAACCCTGAGAGTGTTAGCCAGCGCTACCAGTCGCAAACCTTGGCGGCGGAGGTTTGTCCGCCGTCTAGGTTTGTCCGCTGCCAAGCGAACTAAGGTCACGTATGCAAGAAGTTTAGTAGACGGGTTGGCAGAGTGGAAGTTACGTTTCATAAATCCTACTGCTTTTGAAACCTTATTGGTTACTGCATCAACAAGCGCATTCCATGAGAGGTTAGAAGAAAGATGGATGCGCCTAAGTATTTTAGTGTAGATATATTTTCGACTGCTACATTGTTAATTATGTAAGGGTGCCGCTCGGAGTTACTAGATCTTGTAAACGTTATATACTTCGTTTTTGATACATTTATTTCCATCTGCCATTGTTGGCACCAGTGCGCTATTTGATGTCAGATTGCAGTGTACTCACATCGCCACTATTAGCGATCTGCTTGTATACTACGCAATCGTCTGCGAAATAGTCTGATTGGTGATGACAAGTGGTTACTAATATCGTTAATTGGCCCCAACACGGCACCTTGCGAAGCGCCTAATTTTACCTTTATCGATGGGGGATAAAGTATCATTAACAAAGACGGACTGATAACGATTGGACAGAAAACTAGCAATAAAACTAGCAATCCAATTAGAAATCTTAGTCTTAATGTTTAGGGGGGTAAGTTTCATACTTGGACGGTTATGGGGAACCTTATCGAATGCTTTCGCAAAATCTGTGAATATAGCATCGGTATTTATGTTATTATGAATTGCTTCATGAATCTGTAATTAGTTCAAATAACTGAGTTTCGCCAGAACGGCCTTGCTGGAAACCATGCTGATTTGGTAAGAAGTTATTACGTGTTAGATATTTCATAATTGCAGTTGAGGTAATGTATTAAAGACGTTTACATGGTGTAAGGTCGTTGTGAATGTTCGGCTTGGTGAAGCTCATGTGTGCATTCTTTTTCTTTGCTTAAGTGCGTGCTTCCTCAACTTCTCTGGGGCGCACTCTGTTTTTGTGTATGTGTTGTATGGCAATGTTGTGCTGTTGGCTCGCACCCTGGCCGCTTCCAGGGAGCGCCTGCTTTGGTAAGGCGGTGGCAGGACGCTGTTCGGCGAAAAAGTGAGCGGCAGTGGTTCTCGCGTGCTGGGTCTGGCGAGTGCCATAAATCGCGCAGCGAGCCACTGTAGCGGCATCTGGAGAAGGGTGTCTTTGGGGAGTATTTGAGTCGGGCCGAGGCGCCGCGGGGGCTCGAGCGGCGGCCACCGCCGGTGCGAGTTACGCAGCCCGGAGACATGGTCCCGCGGCTGGGGGGGGGGGGGGGGGGGGGGGGGGGGGGGGAGGTGATAATGTGCGCGGCTGAGCGGGCAGTGTGAGCTGAGGCCTGAGAGACGACGGACCGATCTCGTCAGGTGCCCGATCGGAGCGACGGACTGCTCCGAGGCCTTGCTCAGCCGCATTCGTAAATGTGAACCCGTTTTCCTTGTTTGCTATATACTCCTTGTAACCGTTACTATCTGCCTGTAAATAAATCAGTTCGAATGATAAACATCCAGCATCGTTAGTGCCGAGATACCGAAGCAGAGAGCAGGGCATCTGCTCAGGAAGAGCCGAGAGCGAACAAAAACCACAAAGAAGGAAGAACCCGGCGGAAGAAGAAGAAGAAGAAGAAGAAGAAGAAGAAGAAGAAGAAGAAGAAGAAAAAACTTTACTCATGGTATGCTTGTTAGTGAGATTGGCCGGTAATGAGAAATAGCAGAGGGATCACCTGATTTAAGTTGGTGGGGGGAGGGGGGAGAGGGCAAAGGGGGAGAGCTGGAGATTCGGCGAGAAGGGCGCTGCGTTGGAGGGAAGGGAGGATCGGTCGCGGGCAGGCCGTGCTGCAGTCTTCTTTCCGCGCTTGATGATAACCTCGAGACGGAATCGGCTACCCTTGACGTCATTCGCGGCCGTCACTGACGCCATCGCCGCGGCAACAGGCGGAAAGCGCCGACAACGCAGGTGAATTCAAATGACGTACAAGGCGGGCGGGGTATTAAGGCTTAGCGCAGCTCCCGGGCTTCGAGGTCTGGCATTCGATTGTAAAAGGCTCTTCTGCGCGTTTGAGGTGCGCGCTCGTGTGTCGCGTTTATAGGCGTGCGCCGAATTCGGGGAACACGCGCGTGGGTTTCACAGCTTCGCTTATGGCTATTTTTTGCCGGCCTCACGACACGTCGTTACAGTTTGCCCGATGCCTGCAGTGTGAATCATTAATATTATTTATTTATTTATTTATTTATTTACTTATTTATTTATTTATTTATTATTCATTTATTCCTAATTAGTCTGTAACTTGATTTGCACCTTATGTCTGGGATACAGGATTACAGCTAAATTATTGAAACTGATAGGAAGTTCGTTTATTCGCGTAGCAACATCGACTTTGCATGGATGCAGCGCGGAAATGGGAGTCGGCAAAATAAGCTACGTTTCGCTCTTTGATTCCGCGATCGGCTGTAAACATCCGCGTCCATTGGTAAGCTGTCGCGCTTGCGTGGCTTGGGACAAACTGCCCGCATCGCGACCTGCCTCCCGTCGACAACGGGAGTCGTTCGTTCGGCTCAATCGACTCGACTCGCGTGTCTGGGTGCGATTCGCTGGCTGGCCGGATGAAGGCCGCGCCGTTTCTCTCCTTCATGGTGCGGACAAAATGGAGGAAAACGATGCACGGGCTTGACCGTGGTGGGGTGTTCCGCTTTGCTGGTCCGCGATCCTTCTCCTCAGCTCCTCGTTGCCTCGGGCACGTTTTCCATTGGCCCCTTCCATGAGCGACGCCACGAGGAAAAAAAAAAAAAATCCGAGGAGGAAATCTGTTTTTACGACGACTTTCGCATTATGTCCACCGTGCTCCAACCGCTCTTCAAACATGCCTTAAGCACTTGCCGATCTACACCCGGCCACAAAGTTTTACGGACCGCAGGATATAAGAAAACGTTCAATCCCCGAGCAGACCTTTGGAAGTAGCCAGTAAAACTGTGTGCGACAATGTTGTTAGCATATTCTAGTCGAGGCCCCAAATGCAAATACCAGACTGTCTTGTGAGGTTGCGCAGATATTCAGCTTTTTCTCAGATTTCATGGTCCGTAATATTTTGTGACCGGGTGTACATCATGAGTTAGTGGGGCGCGACATCTGTGAAGAACCCGGGCCGCAATCCCCCCAAAAATGTTCTTGCGCTAAAGCTTTCGTAAGAACAGATTACAGCCGATCATGATGTTGGACGTGTTACTAGCGAAGGTGGCCGGCCTGTGGCAAACTGCACTTACGAATGGTAAACTTAGCCAATTCGGCCCCCGAACATTTCCGCAGCATGGTGTTACGACGTTGGGGTGCTCAAGACTGCTGCTTGGGATACAACTTCACGACACGGTAGGTGGTCGACGGAGAGGCTGGCCTTGGGCGTCTGTAGACTGGGAGACCGGGCAGTGATGACACGCAGATTTGCAGAAACTTAATTTATTTGCATCGTGAAAGCCAGAACGAGAGCTCTAAGTAATGGCGGGGTGGGGGAGGGGGGTTGTTATGTTATGTATACAATTGAGGCCCTCGAAATGTCCCTAATTCCCCAGAAGCGAAGTGCAGGGAGAAAGCTCTGGTTGCCGAGTGGCACGTAACATCCGACTGTGGTGGGTAGGGTCCATTCCCTAGTTCCACTGCGGGTACCTTGAGGCAAGTCGTCAACCAGTATCTCGATTCACACCATTTTCGTTTTTTGGCGTAAAACGTCTTTCAGTCCAGTCAGCATAGGGGCTCTTAGTACTATTATCGCTTATATCTTTCCAACCGTGGCTGTGATGTCACGGCTTCTCCCGTGGATATCCACCCGCCTGAACGCTGAATCGTCGACTAGCCGCGAGGAGAGGGGGGGGGGGGGGGGGGGGGAGAGGAGTACGGGGCGCCCGTAGCTCTCGCCGGCTGCTGGTTTGCAAAGGACGCCCCGTGGCGCGCGACACTGTCCGAGCTTCGGTTCGCGTGTTCGGAACCCCGAGCTGTGAGAGCTGGCCTGGTTTCGTGGGAAGAAGGTTAAGCCTTAGCTGTTCGTGGTCCTTTCTTAGGAGCTACGGATGAGTCTGAGAACCCACGTCCTCACACATTACTGTGACCTGTGTGTAGTGCACGTATATAACCATTGCACGTGATTACACGCTGCATAAAAAAAAAAATTACACGTCGCATTTATAGCTGTATACATAGCTGTTAATTAACCGCTCCTGCGATGGCTTTGCTTCGCGTAGATTCCAGCATGCGCGTTAAATCTGAACCCGCAGTTTTTGGTTTTACATATAATGTTCTTCAAAACGAGCAGAGGAGGTCACTTGCTAAAACCGCATGTAACGAAAACATGTGATAGCATAATCGCTTATATCTTTGCAACCGGACGTGCTACCACGTGTGCGTACATGGCGTCGGTATCGCGCCACGCATGGCACAGTCGGAGCTAAACTTAGCCTCTCGCTCGGCGTTCAGAGAGGCATAATTCGGCAGTACGGTTGTGGACCCGAGCGTGAGCGGTCGCGTTTGAGAGAGCTCACTCGCCCATAGTAGATCTAATCCATAGAACACAAACATGTACTCATCAGGAGTTATAAGGCCTACAAGTGGGCCATTTGTTGCAGAAATACTACGGTTGATCGGCTATGGCTCCCCCGCGGTCGACGCGTAGCGTCCAGAAATGACGTGAAGAAGCTCGGGCAGCAGGGCAGAGAGATGCCAGATCGCGCACGCCATGGACATTTGACCATGGCGGGCCCACTATACGAATGGGGAGCGAGCACGATTGCAAGATTAGACCGTATGACCCGCCACTAGGTGATGATAACTTACGCGTGTAGGATTTGTAATGCGCGAATGAATGTAACTTCGAATGTAACGAATGTGTTCGGTTACGTCATTTCTGCACTTTAGTGCCCGCACACCTTCGGCAGCACGCGCAAGGCGTTTCACGCATCGCACTGCGGCTGCGTCCCCGGTACAGCCTACCAGATCTTTTTTTTTTTTCTGAACGCCCGTCAAATTTTGAATCATTTCAACGCGCGAGCGTCAGTGGACAGTACACCATGCTGGCTGAATCGCAGAGCGCTTCCTGGAAGCGCAGCTCCGTAGATCGCAGTCGCTCGAATCCAAATGCCCAGCGCACGTTGGGGCCGCGGAGGGTCGTCGACTCGCAGCGCGGCCTCTGCGACCCGTTCGTGCCTCGTTGGCCAGAGTACTGGGCGTGCGGGGTGCTGGTATTTCGCCAGTGGTAATGGATGCGTATGCTGACCGACGTCTAGGCGGCTCTTTCGGTCACTCAACTGAGAGGCAGTTACTGCGCTGCACTTTACCCCAATTTTCTCCTTCCATAAACAAGAATCTCTATCTCACGCAGCGTCGGTGCACTCACAACCACGGAGCGCGTCGAGTGCCTATAGTTGCAGGCTTTACTGCAAGACGGTTCTCCACGTACTTTCCCTCATGCTTTCCACTTGTGTGGTTTACCAGCGTCGCCGATTAGCGGCCTTGCCTTGGTTTTGGAATAATTTCCCGATGTACTCGTCGTGCTGATGATGTATGCCGACGTCTCGCTGTTTCAGTTTTTGCAAAACTTTCAGCGTACCGCCCTGTAGCCCTTCAGTCTTTATGCATATTGCCTAAGTTGTTTGTGTAGTTGCGTGGGGGTAAAGTGCGAAATGCTAAAGTGCAGTAGGCATGCTTTAGGCAGACGGTTTCGCTTCCGTGCGGCTTTCATACAAGTGCTGGGCGCAAACAGGCGCGTTGCTCAGCGTGATGTATTCGCGTCCCCCCCCCCCCCTCGCTAGTTCCTTCGCGCAAGCATGTGTCGAAAGCGTGCCTTGCGGCATCGCTTGCTGGAGTTTAGTTGGCGAAGGTCAGGCACGGGGCCACGCTGTTGCGGCTCCTTAGCCGTTGTTGGATCCGACCAGCAACGCTCCTGCTGCCCATGCTTCGTTCGAGGACAGTGCGAGATGTGCAGTTATTGTTGGCCCGACGATAATCGCACTGCGCACAATGGATTTTAGGTTATAAATTTTGTGGGCTCACGTGCGAAAACCACGATACGACTAGGAGACAGGCCGTGTATGGAAGTCCGGGTTAATTTTGCCCCCCCCCCCCCTTGGGATTATTAACGCGATAACGTTAAGGGCCCCGTGTGGCAGAAAATCCGGCGCCGGCGGCAATGTCCGTATGAGGAAAAATCATCCCAAACCGCGCATCCTGACCAACGCAAGCCCTCCGCGTGACGCATCGGCGTTACTGAACTAATTGAATTTCTCAAAGTAAAATAAATGCGTCAGAAAATTCGTAAAGTACGAGTTACACGCAACCTACAGACATGACGGCGTCGGATTGTAATCTGAATATGCGAGAATCTGCGTTCACGAGCGTTGTTGCATTTCGCCCCCATCGAAATGCAGCCGTCGCGGCCGGGGTTCTAACCCGCGACCTCTAGCTCAGCAGCGCAACGCCATAGCCACTGGGCTACCGCTGCGAGTAGACGGGGAGTCGTTTCTAGATGATAACTGTACGTGGGAGTGACACGGAGAAAAGATTTGCTGGATGGCGACATGACAGCAAGGCTGACACGGGCGAAAGAAAGAGGCCACGGCACAGAAATACCGCGACACGAAATGGAAAGAACCTCTCCTTCGTGAGACGAAAAAAGTATGCAGTCTTTGGTGAACCGGCATGTGTGTCCATTTATCGGTGGCGTTCGTGTGCGTTTCCCTCGCCCATATAATTGAGCACACGGGCGCTTAAAAAGGAGCAGCGCGAAGTGTGTTGGGAGGATTTTTTTTTGTGTGTGGATTTTCGACAGATTCGGTACTCGCTTTCTATCTTTTTCGAGAGCACCTTTCTCTTTAGCTTAATGCCTTGTAAATGTGTAAAATAAACCCGAGTTATCAGTTGCTTCCTGGAGTGTCAGCACTCCTTTGGCGCCCTACAGTGACTCTAGCTGGGAGAGCGTTTGAAGATTCCGGGCTCCGTCCTTGTAGGGAAACGTGCAAGGCGTCCAGGAGGAAAATTCGAATCTCCGAGTCCTGACGTCGTTTACAGATTTGTTTTTTTAATCGCGTACACGTGGTGCTCGTGAAAGCGACTGAATAGCTGAGCGGGGCCGGTGGCGCTGCTATAGCGCGTGTTTGTAGGCTCGACACCTTGGCGCGATGGATGTTAATACGTGATTGTAAGTGTTGAGATGCTCCGTATTCAAATAGGTAGACTAGGTGCACCAACTTGTCCTCGGGGCGCAGCATCGAAATCAACGTCGAATCTCTATAGACTCTTCCGCGGAACACTCAGACGGGCGCAAGACTCCTGCCGCGTGACGTTTTTAAAACCATGTTCTGTTTTAGCAGCGAACGCTCCATCAGTCGACGAGAACAGCAGGTCCAGTAAGACAGCTTGTCGAAGCGTAGTTTCCTCTCGTTGCGGTCGTAACTACGGGCCACATAAATATCAGTATCCTGTCTGCAGTTATCCAGCTATCTTTCAGTGGCAGTCAGCTATAGGCGAGCGCCCCTTCCTAAAGCGCGTGGCGGCGTTTGGCAAGCTGCACCTGTAATCTCTAAAGGTGAGAGTGACTCGCACGCGACTGCTATAAAACATGTATCTTGGTCGTTCAGGTGCGAGAGTGTACGCGCGCAGCTAGGGAAAGGTCGGATGCGTCCCCAGAATAATCGAGCCCGTGACCCGAGGAGGGGCATGCTCCGCCGCTCTCCAGAGACGTTTCGTGCTTCGACCTCGGTCTCTTCTGCTCCCCTTGAGCCCGCTGCTGCCGCCGCCACGCGCCGCGTTTTGCGACACACGGACGCCTGCAGGCTGCTGCTGCTGCGCTGCTTTGTTTGGCAGCATCCGCATCCCCCTCCACGTCCCCGCTCCGATCGCCTCGTTTCGTCGCGTTGCCTTCTCGGGTGGCGGCGGCTCGCGAGGGAGTTGCAAATCGTCGGTTTGCCTCTGACCCACTTCTGTCACTCGACGGTCGCTGAGCCCTCGCTATGCCACGGCGGTCCCCGAAGAAGCGAGTCCTCCGCCCGATATATAGGTATGTGTATGCACACATGACGGAAGCCGAGTTCATCCAGTATAGGTCCGGCAGTCGTACACTGCTGGCCTCTCTTAACAATGTTTGTCTGCGCGGCATTTACTTTCTCTTTTTCTCTTCCGTCATCCGCATTCCGTGGCTGTTTGACGAAACGGGCTGTTTCCATCTCGAATTTTATTGAATTGTTTCGCCATGCTACCTAATTGCCGGCCATAGTTTTTTTTCTCGTACACTGCGTAACAGCGTTGTGCAATGGTAATGCGGCCACTCTTTCTTTTTTTTCTGAGGAATCGTATACTTCTTCGAGGTGTCATTTTCAGCAAAATTTACCACTGCGTTCTGGATTCGCGTTCTTAATTGTTTCGCGATGTTGAATAGGTGCTAGATATACCGACCTTGTGCGGGTGTTTTATTTTTTTCTCTCCCTCACCACACGCCGGCGTTGTCCACCCGCACCTCGCCAACCTCAACGAGGTTACACACTCCGTAGCATGAGGACTAGTCAACCGTGCCGGAGACGGTGCTGGTGCACCCGCAGGACGCGACCGCCTTACAAGATACAACGACCTTGTGAAATCATTTTACCTCGCAAGAAGAACCTTCCCCACCCCTCACCGCAAGTTAAACAGGGCACAGGCAACCACCCTTCGCCTGTTACAGACGAATACATACCCCTCCCTCACACGCTATCATCTACCCGAGCCAGACATACAAGGTCTGTAAAACTGAATCAACAACACTCCCCCACATGCTATGGGAGTGCAAACGTCAATACCCAGACCTTAATCCCGTGGCCCTCTCGTCGAGATGGCACGCCGCCCTGCGCAGCTCCCATCTCGACGACCAACTCTGGGCGACCCAGCAGGCCTACGAAGCGGCGAAGAGGCAAGACCTCGACGTCCCATCGTGGGAGGCCTAGGCCCAGCCGACTGAACTGCTGGTGCTCATTAAAGTTCACACACTCTCTCTCTTTCTTAGCAGCAGTTGCTAAAGTTTTTCAACCGTGGCTATGCTGTTTGGCGCGTAAGTGAGACGTTGCTGCCGCAGTGTTGTCAAAGCGGTTCACCTCTTTTGTCTCGTTATAGAAGCGACATTTGATTCCTTAGGAGAGGGAACAAGACGCGAACATACTATTTGATCTTTCTTTTTCTCGGTGTTCGACGATCCGAGGCAACACTGGAGACAATGAAGGGAAATAAAATTACAATGCATACAGGGTGGTAGCGAGCACGAGCAGAAAAAAAATAATCGTATACGTGTAACAGCGACAAAGAACATGTTCACAATCGATCAAGACAGTTGGACTCTAGTGCTTTAGTAAAAATGTGTACACTAATAACGTACAATAAACTCACTGATATAACAAGGAAATGTAAATTAGTACTCAGCAAACGCTTACGGTATACCAACAGCTATAACCACAAATAAATCACGCGAAAGAGCTTAATAAATGCAGTAGGGATCACAGGGAGCAGCACGAATGCTCAATGACAAAAATTCAGAAAGAATTATCTGACAAGTGCAAAAGAAAAATATTTCATTGGACCGTGTAATTAGAGAGTTAAAGCTCAGCGGGCCAGCGTAGACGGCACTGCGCATGTTGAACCGCGCATGCGGTACAACATGCGCGGTACAAAGAAAGAAAGAAAGAAAGAAGGAAAGAAAGAACTGCGCATGTTGAACCGCGCATGCGGTACAACATGCGCGGTACAAAGAAAGAAAGAAAGAAAGAAGGAAAGAAAGAACTGCGCATGTTGAACCGCGCATGCGGTACAACATGCACGGTACAAAGAAAGAAAGAACGCTACGTCTCGTGGGTTTATTTTACCTTGTTGCGGGCGTCTGCGCATTGTACGCCCCTCCTCCTCCATAGCGGTTATTGCGCCGCTTTCGTCTTGCGAAAAAGACACGCTGTACCACGAGTTGAGACCAGCGACCATAGCGTTACATGGGTGCACATTTCAACTGCTTGCTGCCGCTGTTGCAACTGTACCATGGCCAATTATTGTTAGAGGGGGGGGGGGAAACGAAAGTTGACAGTCACTTTAGCATATATAAAGAGGATGAAGGCGAAAGCCTGCGCGCTCGCGAGGCAGTCTTTAAATTACTTTGACATTCGAATTCGAATGCATTGTTACTTCCTATTACTGGTTTTTCTCTTTACTTGTTCTTTTTTTTTTTTTTTGTCGCCTAGACATCGTCACTGCTTGGCGGGGTTAATGACACGTTAGAACGGTCGCGGCAAGTCTGTGAAGGCCATTAAGACACATACGCAGGTTCACTGAATCATTTTTTAAAGTATTTTTTCTTACACTTCAACTGGCGAGGGTAACTACATGAGCTTATATATATGGTGCCTGCTACTTTCTTGTAGCGCAGGTAGAATGAGAGACACACGTAAAGGCAAGTTAGACAAACACACAGCGCTAACTTTCAAGAACAGATTTATTTCCAGTTCTCGCACGCGTACTTACACTCCTCACCTGTACAGTGCTCACGGAATGAAGCGCGACAGGGAGCATTTAGTAGAACCCTGCATATGCGCAAAGAACTCGAAAGTACCATGTCATGTCGCTAGGAATCTGGTCACCAAACGTGATTCGGACTCCGATCTAAGTGTACGCGCCAAAATTACGTCCATGTGACACGAACTGCAGCCGGTGGAAACGAAAGTATGTGTATTAGTTAGACCTAAATTGACGCGTTTCATTCCGTGAGAACTGTACATTGCTCGGCAAAGAACGAAATCGGGATAACCACACGCAGACACTTTTATGGCCACACTGAGTATTTAGAAAGGTGACCATTCAACGTGAACAGAGATAATTGAGCTTTTATTATTATTATTATTATTATTATTATTATTATTATTATTATTATTGATAAAAAAAATACCGGCGCATGCGCTTGAATTTGGTATCATAACACCGGACGGTCCAGCCATCTAAGGCTTTCGTCTTAAAGTGAAGTCAAGGAGTGCCTTAAAGTCAGGAACACAGTTGCGAGTTTACGCTTGTTGTGTGGCTGCCTTGATTGCCGTCGAAGATGCGAAATTCTCCCGCACATGCCGCGTGCGACATATCTCTTCTTTCCATCATCACAGGCAGCCTTTTTTGTGCTGACCCTACCTTTCTCTTGAGGCGGCCATACAACGCCGTCCATTACAACCCGTCGCCCTGGCTCGGGCGTCCCGTTGCTGAGCACGAGGTCGTGGGTTCGACTCGCCGCATACCGATGCGAGACCGCTCGTGCACTTACGTTCGAGCGCACGTTATTTAATCGCAGGCGGCGAAAAAAAAAAATACTATCCGGAGCCCTCCACTATACGACGTCTTGCATAGCCCCCAACTGTAGCTTCGGCACCTTAAACATCGTGAATCAATCCAATTGACGGGCGAAGACGCGTAGACGAGGAGCTGCTTCCCATTCGAGCTTCGCCGTGGCCTGGCCTGTGTGCACCACCACGCACTGTACTTGGGTGACGTGAACAAGAGGAAGGAAGACGGAACACAGAAAACGGCCTTTCGCGGGCCTCCGCTGCCAAGGTGCGCGCGTGTGCGTGTGCGCGACGTGAACCTTGGAGCGAGTGCGTGGAAAGGACAAAAAAAAAAAAAAGACAGTGCGCCTGTCCGTTCCGCACCCGAGGGGCAGTCAGCCGGGCGCCTCGGTGTGGCTGGCCCCCTCTAGTTTCCTCGAAGCGCCCGAAGACAAAGCAGGAAACGAATTTAAAGAGCGCGTATCGCAACAACGCCGAAGGTCTCGCGTTCTTCTTTTTTCCTTTCTTCCTTTCCCCTCAGGCGGCGGCCACCTCTCTCTCTCTTTCTTTCGAAGACTCCAACGTCACTAGTAGCTTTTAATCTTGTCCGCGCGCACGCACGTTGATGAGCCTGTCGTTTACTTTCCCTTCGAGGTGTATAGCTAGAGTAGGAAAGATATATTTTCTTTCTTTCTCTCTACCAAGGTCTCGGTTTCTGTTTTGTCGCACAGGATCGTAGCTCTTATAGATCACTGTCCTTGCGCACTGCCTATCTGCACCAATAGCGATCTCGTGCGTGTAATGGAAACGTACCTTTAGCGTCATTTTTTTTTCTTCACCTTACTTAATAAAGTGACTTATCCGAACTGTATGTAGCATGTAATATTTTAGTGTCATCATTCGAAAGGCAAAGGCCCCGGGCGTATCTTAACTGTCTCGCCTTTCGGTAAGCGAGAGAACTAACCGAGGGGCTTGATATTCATTAACATGAATAGGATACCAACGCACAATTAATTGTAAAAAAAAAACACAATTTCTTTCATTGAACTGTATAATTCAGTCAAGATAAATGTTAAATGTACCATAACCTTCTTATTCGTAATAAAGGAAAGTAAAATTTTACCTGCCGGTGGGAGCCTAACCCTTATGCGACCGTTATTTCAGCGTATCATTCGAAACCGCGATCGTGAGATGAGGCATCTGTGCTCGTTAAATATTCCGGTAAATTCGCGAATGCAAGAAGCCGCTGGTTTCTCTTAAGCGCAATTGTGATACGGCGTTGATGACTCATTATCGAATAAAAAGGTCTTTGAAGGCCCTACCTCCTTCCCGTAGAGGACTTTATTATGTGACGTCACGAATCGGGCGTGCCGCCCAACTCGCACGTATTTGCATTTGCCCGCCGTCAGCGCGTGCGCATACTCGGCGGTTTAATGAGCCTGATTACAGGCGGTGGCTTCGCCGAGTGGCACTCAGGCATTGCATGAAGATGTGCGCAGTGCAAGCGCCTCGTTTCAAGGACTGGGCCTTGAACGTCGTGCGTAACGAGGCGAATCCCTCCGCGTGCGTTTGTCACCGCTTGGATCTTCTCAGCGGCCGCGTCTCGCGCAATACGTGTTTCACATCTCCCGGTATATATATATATAAGTGCCTCTCGCCCTTGTTGACTAATAAAAAAATCGGGCCCCTCGGTTTCCTTTCTTCTCGCCCTTGTTTGTCGCTTACAACGTCGCCGAGGAGGAGGCGCAGCGCGACCTTCTCGGTCCGGCGCCTGTAGTCGCGCTCTCGCTGCTCGTTGGAGGAATGGCGGCTACAATTACGTTCAGTGTAGCGCCTGTGTAGTAGCTTTTTGTTGTGTGCTGAAGTATCTTTGACATTCTCGCATTGTTTGTTATTGTGGGATCACTTAATGGGATAAAGAGATCAAATCTTGAGAACTTGAAGCTGACAGCGCTTAAAAAAAAAAAAAAAAACGTGACCAAAATGAGAGTTAACAAGCAGCCGTTTGTTTACTGTCGTCTTGGTTCTGTTTTTTAGCGTTATTACCTCCGAGTTCCTAAATATTTTCAACCAGCCCAATTACCGCACGCTTCTGCAAATCTTCGGGTATAACGTCCCAAGGCAACGCACGGGCTATGTATGACAGACTGCCGTGGTGGGGAGCTCCGGATTAATTTCGACCACCCGCAGTTCTTTGTGACGTGCATCTAAATCTGAGTACACGAGCGTGTTTGCATTGTGCCCCCGCCGGAATACAGCCGCTGGGAAATCGAACCCGCGACCTCGTGTTCAGCACCAGTAGCACACCACAGCCTCTGAACCACCGCGGCGGCTCCCAATGGGACCACAATAAGGATTATAGGTTCACAATGGAAGAGTGTCTCGGCGGTCGCAACGTTTGAGAGATGACGTCAGCGTGCACGCTGACGAATGAAAGCTCGCGATTGTGGGCCGTGGTGTTCTCTACGCACACACTGGAGTAGAACAGGTTTGGCAGCAAACGTGGGCAAGAGCCTGTTACGTGGCTGCGAAGTGAAAAACGAAACCGAGATTATGATTTACAGTATAATATATATATATATAATCTGGAGAGGGAGAGAGTGTGCGACGGTTTACTTGGCCTGGATCCCTGTCTAGATACTTGCAGCATCAATTTGCCTCGAAGTTTCCTGCACCTGCTTGCGCGGCGACGTCTAATCTCAGCGCGGGACTTCATAATCTGCCGGAATGGTGGTTAATCTGGAAATCGAAGTCGGTTCTGTGCGTCCCTGTTTCGCCTGCAGCTGACAAACTCGGAAGAATGAAGCGAGTCTCTGGGTTAGCGTGTTTTTTTAGGTGCGGACCCTCCCGAACTTTCCCCACTGATGCTTTAACCATTAGGCCACAGTCGCGCGTATACTTCTGCGTGCCAACTCCGACTAGCTCTCTGCGATGATGAGCCGCGTGTGTCGCACTGCGTAGTACGTGTGCTCGAGAGCACATGCGCACGCACCCGAGCGCATGCGAAGGGGCATGTCCGTTTGGACAGCTTGTGGCGTGGACGATGCGATTCGGGCGAGGGCCTTCGGTACGTCCTTGCACTGGCATTACAATAACGCAGAAACTAACACAGGTTTGAGCCCTCTTTATGCATTTAAAGCATATAAAGAGGGCTGAAGCATTTATGCATTTTTTTTCTCGTTTTCTTCCTTGTGTTGTTTTTGATCAGGCCAGGCTAAAACGGTGCGCAAGACTGCTGAATGCAGGAGGGTGAAGCGTTTACCCCCCCCCCCCTCTCTCTCTCTAAAGTACGCACGTGCGCGATACGGAGCGCTGTGCAAAGCCGAGAGCCAGCGGAGGACATGGTCGGGTGCACAAAGCGCACATCTCTAGGGCTCCGTCTCGTCGTTCATCGCACGGCGACGACATTCACGATTTGTGACGCTGACCTGGCATACTCGGGGAAAGGTACCGAAGCGGAACCGCGGAGACTTGGCTGAAACCCGATTTTAAGAAACGGGGAAGTTCGACCTGGATTGCACCTTGGAGAGAAACAAAAACAGGGAATGAAACAAACAAGCAAGCAAGCAAAGAAACAAACAAAAAATAAATAAATCCGCTACAAACAATAATATTGTAAACCTGAAACCTGGAAACAAACGTCTAGCCGAACACGGGCCATAACATGCAGCGCACGCCTGAGTATAACCTGGCCTGACGATTTGCGGCAGCGTACGCAAGTTTAAACAGCTCGCTATCGAGGTTCGTTGCGGTGCGGTCTGTGCTGCGTGACCTTGCCTCTCCACTATGCCTTTGGAAGCAGCAAACTCGACTGCCTCTACATGGCTACACATATGAGCACCGTAGCACTGTAAACCTCTCTTTGCGCATCTTCCAGCTGCGGGGAAGGCGTGTCGCGTAATTGAAGATACAAGGAGGGGAGGGGACCACCTGAGGCAGAAGAAGCCAGGCAAACTCGCCACGGCGTTTCAATCATCCTTTCGCCGCCGCTTCCACTTGTCTTGTGCCTGTGTTCGCCGGTGTCTTGAGAACGGCGCTTTCTCTCCTCCCGACTCCGTGGCTGTAGCGGCAGTGGGTTTGCAAAACCTGTCACTCACGTCGGCGACACCCGGGTGTCGCGGCTGGCGCGTGGCCAACGGTACGCCGCACGCACTACACGCGTTTCTTTCCCACTATTTCCATTCTTCGGTTTTTCTTTTCTATTCTCTCGTCACTTCATGACGTTCGAGGTGGAGGGGAGGGTGTGGGTGGGCATAAAAGCGAAGATCGCACATCTTAAGGGGAACTTAGGCGGACATGCTTGTACCTAGTGTCCCTTTCCCGCGCATTCCAAAACACTTCCAATCTGTTCGTCACTGATTCGGTACGTACTTTGAAAGAATATGTTGAAACAGAAACTATGCATCGCGGCGACAAATATTCACCTAGTCTGCTTGAGCTAATCGAATTTTACTGTGCTCGAATTGTACAATGTAAGTACAATGCGGGAATTGGCGCCCTCTAGTTAAATTTAAATACGTGTGCACTACAGGTGTCAGAGGTGTTCCGCGAGCATCACTATCCCTCTACCCTCTTTGTCCAGTTTTTATTTATTTATTTATTTATTTATTACTGTTCCCGCTCGTTGCGCCCCTTAATGGTCGCAGGCTGTCTGTCGGTCGCGTGACATGTACTGCCTGTCCACCTACTTGCGCGCGCACGGAGCGTGATCGATCGTTCATTGCGTGTCGCGCTTCCTCGCACTTGCTTCGGTCGGCTGCAGCCGCGACGGTCGGTCTGGAAAGGCGAGCCGCCCTCGCACAGTGTCTTGTCTCCTCTGCCGCCTGATTGCGTGTCTGTGCGCAACTCTCGTGCTCGGCGCGGGCGCCTTCGAGGAGGAGGCCTCTCCTGTCACGGTTCCGTGCGTGTGTGCGTGTGTGCCTGTATATGGGGCTGCATTGCCCTCGAGTGCGGCGCGGCTCTGCACGTGGTTCCACTTGGGGAGAACCAGTCGACGACTGTGAAAAACGCTGTGTTATCGGGAAGAAGGGCAAAACCGACCGCGACGTTTCGCTGTGAGCAACTTGTGTCCACGTAGACGTATAATAATAGGTGCGCACGTGAAATACATACTGTCGAGCGCCTTTCACGCGAGCCTTCGCGCATACGTTGCTCGGTCTTTTGGAGGATGTTGACGGATTTCGTAGACCGCGTGGAAGGGGGGACATGATAGCTTCGCGCATGCCTCAACTGTGGCAAGTGGGAGGAGGGGTGTTGTTTGAAAGGCGGCGACATCCGTGTTGTAATGCTCCCTACATTGCGCGTGTGTCCATGGCGGGATTACCTCCTCTCTTCTTTTTTTTTTTTTCTCCGCCTGCTTGTTCTCTATGCCGGGGTTCAGCCCAGCACCCAGAAAGAAAGTATATTCTATGTGGCTGCGCCGGAATACCTGATATCGCGCTTCTATGACAGCTTGCGCAATGTTTTGTAAATAAGCCCCGACTAAACTCGCCATGACAGAAGGAATCCGTTATGGGAGGTCGCCGTTCCCTCCGGCAGACAGGTGTACATTATACCGGCCCACCGCTCCACCCACCCACCAAACGAGGCCGCGGAGCGCGCGAAACTTAGCGCGGAGAAAACTATTTCGAGCTGAGCGCCATTAGCAACGTAAGGATGTGCCTCGTGCCCGTCTAGCGTGTGCCGCTTGTGCGTGGAATCCTTTGACGAAAACAGCAGAGGCTCACTTACGCGACAATGGAGGACCGCTAAATGAAGAGAGCTTAGCTGACTTTCGCGTCGCGGAGCTGAGAAAAACAGACCCAGACACACCTACTTATGTGTCGGAAGCTTAAAGGCCGGATATCCAACCGTTCCGAATTTAGCGGGACAATCCTCACTTTTGAGTAAATGTCCCGAGTCCCGACTTGACCCAGCCGGTACGGCCAAATGTCCCTAGTTTACCTTTTTTTTTTCTACCGAATAAACAGTAAACGAGATGCCTGACAGCTCGGTTGCACATTCTTCTCTTTTGTCTTCGGTTACATTGTCATCCACATAAAGGCGGTTTCTGTTTTCTCGCAATTCTAGTTCTGTTGTAGGCTGTTCACCAGCCTCTATCAGCATTGCTAGCCGTGTTAGCCAAGCAACTACTGCACCTTTCTTGTTGTAAATCGCTACCATGGTAGGGATAAATGAAATTTATGGAACATGGTTACACGTACAGACCAGCGGCTCCTGGGTCGGTCGCCAGATTCCCTCGTTCCCGACTTCGCCTACTTGAAAGTTGGCAACTGCGCGTCGTCACACAAATATTAGTATTGGTATAACACTATACGCAGCCTCTTCGGTCCTCTTCAGAGTTCCATAAAAACTCAGTGCGATATTTTTTTTCTTTCTTTTTTTTTTTTTTTTTTTTTTTGCTTAGCCAGTTGTGGTCAAGCGCAACTGGCGCTCTGTTATCGCCCTTGCGGTTGCGTGTTCGAACGTTACAATTCGCTTTCGTATACTTGACGAAATTGTTTTGGTGCTCAACGACGGCTTTCTGTCGCGGACATTTTGCTTCCAACTACATCGTTTTCCTTATCGAGATTACTGTTTGATAACAGTCGCTTTAGTGCAACGGACAGACTAGCATGGCATAAATTCGTCGCACGCATGTAGCGTGAAAAGGCGCGGACGCTGCTTCCGGTGTCAGTTCTGCAAACACCTGCGTTCGTTAACCATTTATCTTTTCATGCGACAGTAGAAAGCAAAACCCTTTGCACTGCCGTCCGAGTATACGCAAGAGATGTGTACGAAAGATATAACCGGCGGCGTTTTTTACAAGTCCATCTACTTTAGGGAACCTAACGTGACGCTGTCTGTGGCAGCGCTTTGTTGTCTGCGAGAAGTTCTCAAAAAAGAATCGGGGTAACCGAGTAGCTGATTACTATAACATGAAAACAAGGAAAACGTAGGAGAATGTAGCGCATTTTAGCCGTGCCACATTTCCGTGTCGGCCGTGTATAGGCAAAATGGCAATCCTCTCTCTGCCTCAGACACAAGGCGGACTTTTTTGCCGTACGCTCAGGCGCTTACAGGTGATGCGACACGGCCAGACCTCTCTGTAATGATACACTTTTCCCTGTTATTAAACTTGCCTTCTTTTTAGCGCCGGACTGTTTTCTGACGAGGTCTCCCGCCAGCTTCCTGTCCAAATATAAGTTTGCGCCGCCACATACCGAGAAGTGAGAGGAAGAGACATAATAGCCTGATAAGGTTGGCCGCCACTGCCGTAAGTCGATCACCAAATGGTAAATGTGAGAAGCATGGTCCGTGTTGCATGTTTTTAGAGAACGACAGTTGAAATAATTGCGACCTCCCAGGCATGCACAGTTCAGCGTCAAGCAACGTTTCATACCCTCTTCCATTTATGGACTATCATTATTCGACTCTGTACTATGCAAGTGCCAATATCGTGCCCCGGGCTCGTGTTAGGTAATATATACAGCATAGTTATCGTTCATTCATTCATTGTTGTTCATTCACGTTCATTTCAGTTATGCAACTCGGTTATAGTGTACTGCTGCATGGTTACTTGCTTATAGTGTAAATTTCGCTGTTACGGAAGCGCTTGCATTCTTCATGTTGTGGCACGTGATGGTACCGGAGCACTTCCTCGCTGTTCTGCAGTGCACGACGAAACAAGTTCGGCATCCACAAACTATTCGAAACTGTTCGAATTTTTTATTGGATTCGGTTACAAATAGCAGTATTCGCACGTTTCTTAGTTATTCTACCCCCCCCCCCCCCCACGCACACATAGTAGAGAGAGAGAGAGAGAAACCGCCCTGGGTTGCATTTGATTTTTTTCCCCGCTAATTTTTTGTTTAGCTGAAGCGTGGCGGTATGTACGACATCTCTGCGGTTCGAGCATTCCGATGCCTCTCCCTCCTCCTGCGGCGGTCATTCCTCGAAGCATTCGACCTTTTTCATTACTTTTCTACGGGGCGGGTGAGGCTCCACGCATGTTCGAGTATGGGAGCAGCAGAACGGCAAGAGTGAAAACTAGCTGCTGCTCGGCAAACTGGTTTTTCTCTTGTCGGAAGGAAAAGGAAACATTCGTGCGGAGGGGCTTTATCGTACGGCGGTTCGTCGTTCTCTCATCCTTGGCACCCGCTCTCCTGGCCTCGGGCGCGCGGCGGTGGTTCCCCGCGCGTCACTACGTCTGTCTGTCTGTCTGTCTGGCGCGCTGTTTTTTTACCGCCGCTCTCATGGGGGCACGCGAGGTGCGCGTCCGCCCAGCGCCAACTGGTCGAGGAAGCGCTGCTGTGCCAGTCAGCCAGTGTTTCCTCTACAGTCGCCGCCGCCGCCGCTAGCATTTTCGTACGCACCCTAACGTCGTCGCTGCGAACTACGGAAAAAGAGAGGGCGCAGATAGTAATCTGGTTGAAATAAATGTGTTGCGCTAATGTGGCAGACATGTGCGGAAGTTGTGCTGGGCGTCATGCGTTGCGTGAAAACAAAATCACCGTGTACATTTGCCGACCGATGAATTGCAGCGAATTCTTACATACTGGACTTAATCTGTGGTGTCCTGACGTATTTTTTACAGGTCCTTAAGTTTTATAAGGGTATCACACGGCGCACCTTTCATCGCAATCGAGCCCCATCGGGATCAAATTTCTCAGTCGTGATCGGTTTCTTCGCGTAAGCTGCGCCAGGGAGCCAATCGCGGTCGAGTATTTCGATGCGGATCGGGTTTGATCATCGCGATCGAAAGTGGTCATGTGACACCCGTATTACATACATGCTACAACAGACGATCGTGTATGTCTGTTGCAAGCATAAAGCATAGTTAAAAAATTAATAGCAAATGAAAACCCAGTGTGAGGAGCACATTTCATTGACTGTACATTAGCTTAAGTTAGATTACAGCTTAATATGTTAGCTTAGGTTGCCTTTATTGCCTTCATTTCCTGCTCATTTCTGCTTGCAAAACTTCTCCTGCAGTCCAAACTCTCCAGTTCTTGTTTACCTAAATAATTTGTGCAAGATATCCAATAGCGAAAAAATTTGCGAAATGCTAGAGCTGTTGGAAGCAGCATTGAAAAACAGTGCTTCAGCTTGTTAGTCTCATGAACTGGCCATTCACAAACTGCGAGGTCCCTACTTATATTATTAGCTGTTGCTACTTTTGCAGCATGAGATGTTGCACCATGCTATGAGAAGAGTACATATTTATCAAACCCTCATACGTAGCCAAGCTTGGAAACACTTGACTTGTGTAATAAATGACGCTGAATTATAATATTGCAATATGACTTTAAGGAAAAATGAGTCCAAGCATCTTGTACAAGCCATGTTATTACTAGGGTTCAGCATTTTCGGTGTAAAAGGGGGAAGGGGGGAAACAAAAGTCTGCCAAATTCATTTTGCTGAATTCGGTTTTAACTGAAAAAGGTCAGTTATTTCAACAACTGGGTGCATGAGTAACAGAGTGGCTCGAATGTTCTCGATCGTTCTTGTGGACATGTTGAAATGCCAGTGGATGGGTCATCTGTCTCCGTCATGGAACTTCCATACCACCAGCATCTAGAGAAAACTCAACCTCGATTTTTACAATCTCAGAAAAAGCTAGAATCTGAGGACATGCTTGTGTGCAATGCCTATTCCTTGCTTGCAATACAGTGTCATAAGGGACGTTTCGGGTACCATGGGAGACACCACTGCACTGACATAGTTCTGGTTTAATGGGCACATCAATGACCCAAATGTGTAGCCTGAAATGCCCCATATTTCTTGATCTACAAGAGCATCTTCACTGTTAGTAACTTGCTGTTAGTGGCACTAATGCGATTCAAGCCCTGAAGCAAGAGCTGTGTGAATATCGGCAGTATGCTGTCCTCGAAAATGTGGTACTGGTTGTCTCCTGGTGATCGCATTTGATTGATTTACCAATGTTAGGTACTGTGGCATTTCACCTCCTTAGCGTGCCTGTTGCAAGTGTAAACATTGAAAGTGGATTCCCTAAATTTAGTATATTAAACAGAAAAGCAAGGGTGCATAGTAATGAAGAAAACCTGGGAAAATGCATTTGTATGTATTATAATCAGATCGTGACTTGATTGGAAATGAAATGTACAGTTGCTGTGTGGACTCAATATCTCGCTCACTTGTACTTGTGTGTGCGTGTTTCTTTCTTCCTGTCCTAGTTTGACGTAAAATGACTAGCATAAAGATGGCATCTTCATTCATCAGTTTATTTTAACAGCAATGCTAAAATCAGAAAACATAAATGTTTAGCTGTATAGATATTAACTGATAAAAAACGAAAATATGCATTCAAAATAAAAACCGAAAATGCTGAATCATAATTATAACCATTGTTGTGGTGTGTAGCATGCATATTGTAGGATGAAGGCAAGAATCAAGAGTAACATGTGTTTCCAATTTTTCTTCATGCAGGGGCCTGATTCGGATCACTAAGACGGGCTTATACTTCAAATCATGCCTCAAAGCCAATCGGACGGTGCCTATGGTGTTTCAGTCCGTGGTCAACAAGAACATGGACAAGGTGTGTTTCATCATGGAGCACAACCGATGGACATTCAAACAGGTAAATGTGACTGTTATGTTTGTTCATCACCATGCTTCACATTGGACACACGATAGCTGTGGTGCGACAATGAAAATGTTGTCTCATGGTGTTGTACATTTGATCTTGCTCAGGTGTGCTTTGCACTCGTATGTGCTGATGAGTTTCACACAAGTAGTCGAGAAGTATTGAATAGTGTGCGGAAAGTAAAAAGGCTCGTGTAAATGGTGGGCTAATGAAATTTGCTTCAAAAAAAAAAAAAAAGGAAAAAAAATTTCACAAGGAGTCCAGAAGGTGGTCATGAGCATTATCGCCACCCCTCTACTGTATCCATAATATGGTTTCCATGTTGAAAGAAATTAATTGTGCTACATACTTTGAAGATAATGAAAACAAAGGGCACAAGTGAGCATCTTGTCATGGAATAATGATGAGAGCTGAATACTGCCAATCCTATCCTCCAATCAAGAAATGATAATATACAGCATATAAAGGCAGCCTACTGAAAAGCAGCATCAGACAAAATGGTTTTGTTTTCTGCTCTACTTACCATGTGGTGGTATGGAGAACAAAATCAAGTAGGAGGTAAACTTGTTACTGTAAGAATCGGGTAATATATATATCCATTTAATTTATGAAGGGCCTGATAGTAAAAGGGAGACACAATGTCATCATTGTAGTTGTATACATATTAGTACATTTCTTTTTTTTTTTTCTTAGACCACGATGTTAGTAAAATGGTCACAGAGGTACACACCAAGATTCTTTGCAGGCGAGTTCTTAAGCCTAGCAAAATATACAGTTCAGTGGTCCTTAGTAGCTTGAATTATTTGGTACTTGAATAATCTCAAGTTGAGTATGATATGGTTGAAAACATAATTATGATCTTGATGCCTGGTTGCATTTGAATGTGTGTACAACTTCACATGCGAGACTGCTGTGCCATATGTTGCAGTGCTCATCAATGTAAACAGTAGCTTGTAATATGTAATGTCATCTTTTCGGTATTCATGCCTTGTGAATATTCACTGGTTGGCTGGTTTTTTGCATGTTGCTCTGCTCCTTAGGAAGCCAAACAGGGAAATAATAAAATGTTTTTCTTTAGTTGAGCAGCTTCACAATGCAACAAAAATGCAACCAAAATTTTGGAATTATCAGACTGTATAAATTTTCTGGAAATCGTGTAGATGTTGCACTCTGACAGAAAAATTATTTGGTAGTTCTTCACCACAGGAATTTGACTGCAATTTTCCCTGAAACTTTTCAAGAGCATTGAATGTCTGTTATTGCTCGTTCACAGGTGGATGACTTCACGAACAGGGTGGCCAACTGCTTTCTGCAGCAGGGACTGAGGCCTGGTGATGAAGTAGCCGTGTTTATGGACTCTCGGCCAGAATTTGTCATGCTTTGGCTGGGAATGTCCAAAGTGGGCATTGTGGCTGCTCTGGTCAACACTAACCTCAAGTCTGATCCGCTTCTGCACTCCCTCACCTGCATCAATGCCAAGGCCATTGTCTTCGGCAAGGAACAGGCCAATGGTGTGAATGAGTTTTTTTACCATGCCTCCATTGTAGTGGAAGATGTTGGAGCAGCTTTGCAATTAGACAGGCACTCGATGACCACTGGTCCTTATTTAGCTGCTTGTATTGTTTTACATCCTTTAAATTCTACCTTTTTACCATAGTTCATGAGCAATATGGTATGTAGCCAGAGAAATGCATGAGGCATCATTGTCAGCCCAAAGTTTATTCTAGTACAGAGGCCTGTCCCAAAGATCTCTAACTAGAGGTGTGCGAACATTCAAACCTTTCGAATAATGAATCGAACGGTGTCCTTTTCCATTTGGTCTTCAAATCGAACAGTCACTATTAATGAATGTTCATATCTTTTCGAATACTTCTAGAATTTTTCAAAACATCAACTGTGCCCTAGTAAACATAAAATTGGAACAAAAGTATGGTAAATTTTCACCCCCACGGGCATACTATAGACATAAAACATCAGAACTTGCGTAGTGGAGCAGGCTTTTTCACAGGCTGTACAGTGATCATTGACACTCTCTAAAGAGCCTTTTGCATGCGAAGAATCCACTTTCTTGCTCCTAATGCTTTGTTTGTGCTATTAATAAACAATGCTATGTGACATACTATGTAGTGAGAGACACTTGCTAACTTTAAGAATGTTAAGATGTGAACATAATTTTTTATTAATTTATTAATGGCATTTCATTATTAGAAAAGTATTCAATATTTTATTTGATTTGCTTCTGACGCTATTTAATCGGCAGTTGATTCAGCTTCAAAAATCACTATTCACACACCCCTTGTCCTGTGTCACCCAAATGTGCTCCATATCCACAAGTTTCCAAGTCCCTCCTCTCTCTCCGATTCTCTTGTCACTTTCAACTGTGTCACTCTAACAGCCCATTTATTGCATGGCCTGCCCAGCTCCACTTCTTTTCAATCTCAACTAGAACATCATATACACATGTTTGATCTATAATTATCTCAATGTTATGTATATTATCATTGCTCTGCACAGTTCTTTAAAGTTTCTCTATTGGTGTCCCTGTTCTTATCACTGGCAGAATATAGTGATTGTATGTTTTTCTTCTAAACATTGTAACAATACAAAATCATAATTTGCATTAAGGCCAGGACTCACTGTGATCAAAATAGTATGTATCATAGCTGCATAACAGACAAGTTTGAGTGACACATTCTGCTGTCTGAAATGGCTGGTGAAGTGTGCTCGCTGTTACTGTGGCTCCACCTTTCTGTGAACCTAAATTCACAGAAGGGTGGAAACAGCATTTTGGTCTATATATTTGAAGCCAGGTAGAACATTGTGTGGACAAGGAAAAATAGATTGACTTGTGTAATGTCTCAGGCATGTTTGTGCTGTTTCTGTGGACATTGTGTATGCCCTAGCAAACAGGAGTATTTCTCAGTATGCCCATTACATACAATTAATAATTGTATTTCAAGTTCTTTACAGTCACTGTCTTCTTGCCGGAAGTGTACACATTTGTCACCTTGTACCCTCATTTTTAGGGTGTATATCTTCAAAAGTAACGGAGATGCCCCGTTTTTAGCTTCCATTGCAGTACTATAAAATCATGCGAGTGGTAACTTGTGACTGTATTGGCTAGAATTTGAACACTAATTTTTTTCTTCAATTCTAGAACCCTTGAATTAGTGTAGGGTGCATTGGCTTTTCTTCATAGTAAGCAACATGCCTCTTTGCCAAAGTGTGGTTTTCAGAAGACTGCTTAGTGACTGTCTATAGGCATTCTTTAGGATTGCAGAGTGCTGAATTTCAGCCTAATGCAATATGCATCTATGACTCTGAAATTGTATTCACATGACGGAGCGAATCACAATTTCAGTTTGCGAATTGCATTTAACGCTATTATACATCACCCATTCGTGCTGCGCTCACTCGGTCCTCGTGAAGTCATTCACGATAAGGCCGAAAGAAGCATCACTTTTGGGATTTTTGGCGAGATACCAAGGTACCAATGGCAAAACGCCTTAATTTGGCAGCTACCGTGTGCAATCTATTCGACACTGCTCATTGCATTGAAACATGGTAAATAAATGCTTAGCTCGTATGGTTAGCTTGATTGCCACGAGTGAGCACACACTGTGTTTTGATGTGTTTGCACTGTTGCCCATGCTTTGAAAAGCGAGAGTAGGGTTAAGCTGTATGCATTGTCTGCTTTTGTTCACGGCATGATTGCTAGCTGTGAAGTGATCCAATGTATGCCGTATATCACATGATTGATTTGTCCACAAGCAGGCCTGTCGTGTGAATCCAGCTTAACAGTGTATGCTGTGAACCTTGATGGTGACACCCTTTTGTTCTTTCTTTGTGCAGCCATGAAGGATGTGGCCCCTTCCCTTATGGAGAAGGGTGACTACCAGTACTATGTGTATGGTGCTTGTGACACCCAGCCTCTGCCAGCAGTTGATCTGGAGGAACTTATCAAAAACAGCTCATCAGTTCCTGCAGATATTGACTACAAAGGCAGCATTCATGGTAGGTTGCAAGCAACATGTATACACAGATTGTGGTTTGGCTCTGTGTGCTGGGATGGTCTAGTCAGTATAGTTCTTCCCACAATAATTTTGTAATGTATACATTTTTCCAAGTAGTAGCACTTAATTGTCTTCTGAAATCATTCAGTTATGTTATTTGTTGTCTAAAAATTTCTTGGTGCGGCAGCTATGCTTGGCTATAATGTGCCAGTTCAGTGTTTATAATTTGTTGATATTTGAGTGAATGCTGTATTTGTTTATAATCAGTGTGGAATGTTAATAGTCCTATAAATGCCAAAAAACATTTTCCTGCTGTTTTCATATAAAGAACATGATATTAACAAATGGTTTGCAGTTAAAACTGCTTTGCAGACAGGTTCTTCTCTCCCGAGGAAAAGATGCATGTGTGTTGAATGTGTCTAGCCAATTCCAAGTTGGCAAAATACAACTTCATCAAATCTTTTACCATTACAGTAACAGTACAGCTACAATAGCCACATCCAATACTACTCAGATGGCTTGAAAGGCCTAGATTGTTTGGCCAGCAATAGCAGGAAGCAACCATGAATCACTAATGAGGCTACCCAGCAATGCCAGGATTTCCACAGAACTACAGGCAGTAATGAATGCCTTAGAATGGATACACAGTACAACATTGAAAAAGCCATCATCTTCATGGGTTCACTAAGCACAATGAAAACACTGGCTTCCAGGAAATAAAGTTAAAAACCAAATGGTCTGCAAAATACAAAACTATGCAGTGCAACAATGCAGATTTAGAGGTAACTTCCTGCTGGATTCCTAGCCACATTTGGATTACAGTGACTAAGAGAGCAGATGCACTGGCTGTAGCTGCTAAAGATGAACCATTTTCTGATGCCCGATTACAACACCAAAATTTCAGATGTCACATAAGAAATTCAATAATAGCTGAATGGCAGAAAGAATGGGATCAGCTCAGTAAAAACAAATTGCACTTGACTAAACCTATGCTGTTGGTCTTATTCAATTCACCTGCACTTTCTGAACTAAATTAGAGGGCGCTGCACTTCTCTATTCATTTCATCAGTTCAACATACACGTCGCCATTTGTTTTACCCAGTGCAGGCTTCATGCAGGACGAGTTCGCAGCATTCTCTGCCCTCGGCAGAGAGGTAGTGCAGGGTTTGTGCCAGTGGTGCTGTGCCGGTTCTGCACAAGTAAGAACTGGTTCTGAAGTGGCTAGAACTAGTTCACAAAGTGCAGGGCGACTGGAATAGACCTTTTGAGACCTGCAAAGAAATTGTGAACAGTACATAATAGATATTCAGGCATGTGAATAGGACACCAAGCATTGCTGCCAGAGGGAACGCTTCCTTCATCGCATAGCAGCAATGGTCAAGCTATACAGAAGCCTTGAACATGAGCATGCCCTCACATGCAAGTTCATGGGGCCGCCACTTTAAAAAAAAAAGTGAAGGCTTTGCAGGGAACTATGTCTAAACTTGAAAAATTCCATTTAGGTATGGCATTGTGATGAAATGTTAATTGTGGATCGTGGGGCTGATGTTTTCATCAACATTCTTCAGTGGAGTGTCATAAACATCCTTCTGTGCTTGTATGTATATTCGTGAAATTCCTACAAGAGATGTGAAAGGCAAGTAATGTTGCATAACTAGTTTTTGAGGTTGTCATTGATAAGTGCAATCAATTACATTTTAGCCTAATAACTGTTCTTGTGATCTGTTACTTTTTTTTCATAATGTGAGACAATGTTGGTACATTAATTAATTAAAATAATAAATAATTATGAACATTGTGATTAGTAAACTGAGCAAAGTAAGAAAAGTATTGTACTTGGGAGTACTATACAGATAGCTGGACCTTTAACCAACTAGGCTTATGGAACTAATTAAATAGGCTGTTTGTGCAAATATCTCTAATACTTTCAGCAGACTCGCTGGGTAGCTCAAGGGCACTGGCTATGGTGCCAGATTGCAAGTTCGGCTGTCAGCTAAAGGGACACTAAAAGCAAATACGAAGTCGACGTGGACTATTTAAATACCATTCCAGAAACCTTGGAACGCTTGTCTCGTGCCAAGAAAAGACTTCATTTATGAGAAAAATGCATCTGAAGGGTCCGAATACCTTTATCGCATTTCAAATATGCCGCCACCGAACCAGGGGAGTGGTGATGTTGCATACGCCATTGCCACCCTTTGCTGCCGTTAGTGAGCCCGACAGACGGCGGTACCGAGCAAAGACAGATCGGCGGATTCGCCGCTGCAGCTGCGTTTTGGTCAAGGGGCGTAGACCATTCGGGCATCTGGCGTCATCACATGAAAGTTGAATTCTTCACTACTAGCAGCTTGTGCGAGTTTTGCAAGCCAGCAAAACCAGTGCAGCAATCCGCGATAGCTACAGAAACTCGAAAGTGTGGGTGGCACAGAGTCAAGAAAATGAAACCCTTCGACCGCCTGCATCGTTGTCCGCGTTATTTCAATGAGTACTTTTTTTCTAAATGTGAAATAAAACTGGACAAGTGGCATTTTATTTCGTCTTATAATACAAGGATTTTTGGGGAACGAGTGGTTGAGTACTAGTGACAGAATTTAACTGAGGAGTGCTTTCGTCATTGGGCAAGTACTTGATTGTCCCGGGGGAGTCTCGATTCATGTCCTGCATTTACCTCAATGTCTCGATTATTAAGGCCCTGTTCACAATAATATTGAGGCCTTGGAGTTTCTCAAGCACTGATCTATCCCTTTAGCCTGACTTAATATTTGTCTTTAGTGTCCCTTTAAGGCTATGATGATATGATTGGAGCACAATGAAAAAAAACTTCGATGTACTTAAATTTAAGTGCATGGTATTAAAGGGTTGTCAAAAATAACCTGGGGCCCCTTACTGTGGTGTCTTTCATAGCTCTTGTGTTGCTTTGTGACCTTGAACCCGACAATTTGATTTGACTTTTTAGTTTCAGCTGTATGTCCCAGTAAAGCTGTCAGTTTTCTTCTGAATGACAATTCATTATGATGTATCCATAATTGATAAATTTTCCAAATCATCTGATACCTTCACCTGCTGCAAAAGTCTCATTTCATTCATATTTTGGCATAACAAGTTGTGTCAGAAACCCCAGCAGGCTGCTTTCTTGAAATAAGGCCGATTGCATCCAGGCTCATGTGCTACGACTTCAGTCTACGTTGAAATCAAGCGAGTGCTTAATTTCAGCCTAGATTTGACTTTCTTTTTCTGAGTGTGAGGTTAGAAATTGAATGCAGTTTCAGGTAAGCTTTCTTTTTTAATGCTTAGAGCATAATTTCTCACATTCTGAAATCTGCCTGAATATGTGCTTTGTGATCGCTCCGGTCACTTTTACGAACAGCAAGGGATGAAGTTGTGTTGAAAAATTTGCACTTTGTGCATACAGCATTGATAGTTGCACCCACTTGGGTAAATGTTCTTGTAAGGTGCATTATATGTGTATCTTACTACATGCACGGGATTAAAAACTGAACTTGCCATACTCTCTAGTCTTGGCAGGGGATCCACACAAGACAAGGTCGATTTGTAAAAGCTCTGTTTGCATCTCTCTCTCTATAGATAAACTTGTCTACATTTACACCTCTGGAACCACTGGTCTTCCCAAGGCTGCTATCATAAAGCACAGCAGGTGAGCGCATACTGCATTATTGGTTCTGCCATGACAACTTGTGCATATGTTGCTGTGTAGAGGGTGACAAATTCAACATGGCAAGACTTGCATAAAAAAGAAGAACTTCGCCCTGTATGTTACACCTTGGATGGCACTTGTACCAAACAGATCATACAGATGTGCTGGTATATTCAGTGATTTGTCCATTCATTACTTTTTAAATGTGTGAGGAACATAAGATGGTTAACTAAATTCATATTTGTGTGCTCATAATTAAATTTGACATGTGTAAAAGTGAAACTAAGACTAATCTGCTGGTGTATCAATATCACTCTGATACTGAGATACAGCAGCTGAGAAAAAGTTATGTTGAACTGAACAAGTCTTCATGCTTATGCTGTAAAGTGGCACATTTTTGTCACACCTTGCTATATCCAATGCTCTTGTGCAGCGTACACACACTCGACAAAACTTGTTCAGATTGCACAAGTCTCATGTTTTCAAAGCTGCTTTCAACCTTCTGACTTGCTGTAGCCAGTACAATTGCTTCTACTTATTCGGTAGCAGTTTATGAATCTTTAATTCTTATAGGTGCTGAACTAAGAGACTTGCCATAGGACTGCGTGACATGGAATATTAGATAACAGTTCCAGCCAGATGGTGTAATTAATGGGCTGTAGAGCATTCAATAAGGTTGCAGTGCCAGCATGTCAAGTGCACCATTCTGTTGTAAGCAGCGAGTGCATAAGTGCTCATAAGCAATGTGAGAGGGAACACCATAGTTTGCTTTTGAGCAATGATCACTCGTGACACCATTAAAACTGGACGCTTATATATGTACCAAGTGGCTTGCCCGCTGAATGTTTTGTCTCATGGGTACACTTATTTTTCATAGATATATTGAGCTGCCATGCAAATTCAGGTGCTCTCTGTCATATTGCTGTTCTCATTAGGGTATGTTGTGTGCAACCATAGTTGCCAATGGCTATCATTAGCGTTTTGTACCTAGTAGTAGGCTGTCAATAACTGTAGACAGCAAAGTGCCAGTAAACCACAGGTCTCAAACTAATGTTGGGAACTAGGGGTGTGCAAATATCAGTTTTTGAATACAAATCAAATATCTTTATGTTGGAACATCGCAATTGGATTGTCAATGTTAAACTAGACCAGTAAGCCGTTATACTAAAGCATTGTGTATTTGGCTCATGTTAACTAGGAAAATTTAGTAATTTCCACTAGCTGTTCTTGCCAGACTATGCCTTATTATACCTCATCAAATGCCCGTAAACTCGGAGGCATTTCACCCTGTGCCAGTCGTCGCTCACCGCACATGCTGTCGCAATAAGCTCAAAATTGGGGGTGGCACTGCCGACGATTACAATACTCCCTAATGTGAAATTTGAGCGCAGCTATATATGTGTTTTCATTTCGCGATATATTGAGGCAAAGAGTTTGAGAGAGACTTGTATCAGAGTCGGCGATCGTCGAAAATGAGATCTGCGGGTCAAGCGCGTCGGCCTTTATACATCACTCGTCGAGGGTTCCAGTGTAATCGCTGGTGCCGCATGGTTTCCAGAAAGTACTACACAATTCGTGTCGGACATATACACTCAGATTACAAAACAATCGCAAACCGTGACAATTGAAACAAGCGCGAACGAGATCAAACCGAACAATCGCGAGTGAGAGCTGACGCGAGCAGACGATGGTACGAAACGAGCGGTCTGGCTGAGACCAGATACGAAGTACGTATCTAGCGGTCGGGCGGGTCCACATGAAACCAGTTTCCCTGCCTCTTCGCAGTTATGTGCTCGATCGGTCGGTTACGCCGCCGCCGATACCGACGTTCACTGCAGGAACGGGCCATTAAGAGCTGAGCTCTAAAAAGTGCACCCTCGCTGCCCGCAAACCCATGCCCCTTGCTACTGAGAGGCTGGCTTTCCCGCAAGTTTAGACGTCTAGTGGCTAAGTGTGCTTTACAAACGAAGTTTCGCTAGCAGCACGAAATCCTTGCAAAATTCAGCGCAAGATCGCCCCAATATTCTTGGATTAGATATAAACAAATGTTAAAAACCGTGTTTGCTCCTGCACAGCCATCAATGTATTCGATTTGGTTCGAATGTTCGTATCCAACTGAATATTCGAACATTTCCAAATATGTATTTTTTTAATTGTATACGGATACTAAAAATATATTATTGATAATATCCGATCTTTTCTAATATTCACACACCCTTATTGGGAACCCTACCACACACATAACTGGTAGCTTCTCGTGGGAGGCGCTGTGGCATATCAGGGGAGAGCAATAAAAGTTTAGTGAGCCAACGTTGAAAGGGGAGAGGGGTTGAAAGTTCGAGAGGACCACATGGACTGCTAGAAGCACCTGCACATTCGGCACTCATGCTCTGAACCTTTCGGACCTAAAAGTGCTCATTGTTTCATTAAAAACACCCCCTCCCCCCTGCCAGATTTCGTTTTGGCATGAACCAATTGAACTCCTTTCTTCTGCCATGGCTGCACAGATGTCGAGACTCTCCTATGTTTGCTGCACCTTACACCTATTGTACCTGCTCATCTCACGAGTTCAGGCTTTAATTAAGTGCATGCTTACATACATTTTGTTCTGGATGCAGGTATTTGTCAATGGTGTCTGCTTCCAAGTACATGATGCCCATCAAGGCCGATGACATCCTGTACACTGCCCTGCCACTGTACCATACGGCAGGTGGCATCCTTGCTGTGGGGCAGGCTCTCCTTTTTGGAAACACGGTTGCCATCCGATCCAAGTTTTCTGCTTCCCGCTTCTGGGATGACTGCATCAAATATGACTGCACTGTAAGGAGAGAACTACAGTCTACCTTATTTAAAGTAGTTCCAGCAAAATTGTTTAGCATTGATATTCAGTTTACTCAAGTTTGCACAAGATTACATTGCAACATGATCACATTGCAACATGATCACCTGCTGTTCTTCTAGCTGGTTGTCACAATTTTGCAACATACAGATTGTAAGCTCTTAAATAAACTGTGGTAGGATGCTTAAGCAAGAGAATACTGGATTTATGCGTATATAATTGGTAGTGTTACAGCAACAACACATTCATCTGTAACTAGCTTTCATTTTGAGAATGAAGCTCTACAGAGGGAGTTTCCAATGCAGGTGAACACTCCATGGAAACTACACTCACTTCATCCATTCTGGCCCACGAATTCTTAACTGCACTTCTCAAATAAAAGCCACTTTAGAAGTTTCCATACAGTGTGAAATGTTCCACTTTACAATAGAGAAGATGCTCAATGAGAAAAAGAAAAAAATATCAATGCATTTTTAACAGTTCAAGCATGTTCTCAGTTTTTCGTAGACACACATTACACAATGATGCATCAGATCAGGTGAAAATGTCTATGGATGTTCCTGATAAACAACTCTAGGTGCAGTGCATGAATTTTTTAATGTAAGAAAAGAAAGTCATAAGCACTAAAACACTCCAAGCAAAAGCAGCATGGCTTTCAGTCACAATTTAAAAGTACACAGGAAAAAATAAAACATTTTTGGCATAACTGTTAGATTACACCATGCACATACCGAATTGGATGGCTGACAAATTGCCCAAGTTTGTTTTACCCTTTACTCTGAACAGATTAAGAACATGGTTCCACTTTTCTAAACTGGCTACAGTGTTTCCTGCCTTGCAGTGCCTTGTTGATCTGCAAATATTTTGATTGATTTGCTGAGATTCAGTCAAAAGGGTTTTTCAAAATTAAGGTTTGACATGACTGCTGTAGAGATAATTTTATTTCATTTTTATGTGGAACTGTATGTGCCCAATAAAGCCTTCGGGTCTTTTTTTGTCTCGTCTTGGCATGACTTTTATGTTGTAGAACTGAAATAAATCTTTTGCCTTTTTGCTTCAGGTGACACAGTACATTGGTGAGATCTGCCGGTACCTACTGGCTCAGCCGGTGCGTCCACAGGAAAGGCAACACAAGATTCGCATGATGTTTGGAAATGGCCTGCGGCCCCAAATTTGGAGCCAGTTTCAAGAACGCTTCGCCATCAGGGACATTCGTGAGCTCTATGGATCCACAGAGGGAAACGCGCACGTCTGTGAGTATCAAGCAACACCAATCTTGTGCTGATAAACCATGGGGTGATAGACAAACATTATTTTAAAAGCAATTTGCTGCTTTTTACTGTAATTTTGCTAGAAAACATTTGAGATTTTGCAGATAACTATTACAGGCATGCCAATGGTGCAGTTCCAGAATAAAAAAAATATATATTGAATTGAAAGCTGAATGTATACTTACGTTTTTCATTTCTAAATACTAGAAAATAGTATGGGAAAAAAAGATTTTTAAAACTTATGGTTTGTGTCCTTCAGTACACATGCCCTTTCCAGACGAATTCAGGTGGGAAGCTCCTCAGTAAAATTGAAGGGCCACTACAATTTGTGTCATCATCACAATCAAAATGATTAAGGAAACAGAAATAATGGAAGAAAGGAAATTCCCACGACTATTCTGTTTCAGTCACTTCTTTGTGAATGCCTTGTCGGTCACTGTCTAGGATGGTAATGCAAAAGCAGGCATCCTTTTTCATGCCCTAGGTGCCTAAGGAAGTGCTTTCATCATACTGAGTTTGGACAGTAATAGTTGGCATAGTCAAGCAATGGAGAATAAGATCACAAGATCATATTTCAAAGGTTTCTTCATTATGCAAGGCCAGCATGTACCTCACTAAGTGAAGCAAAGCGTACTTGCTCTTAGTGAACGCTAAATTTTCCGACCTGACTTGGACACAAGTTATTTATTTTTCTCTTCAATTTCTAGCCTCTTCTACCTATTAGTTTACCCATACTTTTTCCGTAGTTCTTTTCAAATCCTTTGCAACTTTAATGTAAAACAAGGTGGCAGTGTGGCACCGATTTAGTGGCTTGGGCAAGTTTTAGCAATGCTTTTCAGGAGACAGTGACAATCAGCCAATTGTGAGCAAGCAGAATCCTTCCAGAAAAAATGTGCATTGACAGCATCAATACTAGGGTATTTTGGGAGGCAGCACAAACAGTTGTTTCAATTCTCATAGCTATGTATGTGACCTCACAACAGTAATGTCTCTCATTCCAATAATTAAAGCAGACAACATTCTTGCACAAGTGTGGAAGCTGCCTCACCTGTAAAGTACTGCAGAATGATCTGCTAACCTCTTGTTTAATGTGCAGTGAACATCGACAACAAGGTGGGGTCCGTTGGTTTTGTGTCTCGGATTGCTGGCAATGTCCATCCCGTCAAGCTAATTCGAGTAGACGAAGCCACTGGTGAGCCACTCAGGGACAAGAACGGGCTCTGCATCCCATGCGAACCTGGTGAGAAATGGATCCTTGCGATTTTCATTCCCTTCAAAACTTGCCGGAATGGTGAGAGTACCTTTTAATGCTGCTGTGTAAACCATATGTGCTGTGTAAGCATGACGAAAGTACTTGGCTTGCATGTACTACCCTATTAGATGGCTAAAAAGAATGATTCAAAAGGTGACTCAAAGAATGCTCCCCTATCCTTCCCTTATGTATGCTATCTTGGATCCACTCTTGACGTACACTGTATGTTTACAATGGGTTGCTGAAGTGCTTAAAGGAGCCCTGAACCACCTTTTGTAGAAGTGGAGAAAGGTATTTGAAGTGAAAATAGGCTATGTCAGAAATACTTTTCTGCAAGAACTACTTCAATGCGTTCAGCAAAAGCAGAGTTATTGGCAATCAAGAATGGCATCCGCTGTGCTCCCGTTCCTTCTTCAGTGCCTTGCGCTGTGAAGGCTCAGCGCAGTGAGGCGTGTCCACAACGCTCCGCCTTCTAAATGTCACCGTGATTCGCAGTTCAGAATTTAATTTGGATGTTAAGGTAGACGCCAGTTCTTCCGCCACTGGTCCCTATGACGTGCTAAACATAAGCCAAACACAGTTGTCCTCAGCGAGCCACAGTGCACTTAGCCAGTGGACTTGTGGCAGCACCTTGCGGCGGCCGCGGTGTCTACGCCATGTAGCCGACTGCAGCTTGATATCGGCTATTAGCCAATAGCAGCGGTCTAAGGGAATGACGAAATAGTGCGTCCGATGACGAAATAGTGCATCTGGAAGAGAGTGAGGGCAGGGCCTTCTGTTGAAAGGAGAGCGTTTGAGAAAAAGGTGACTGCGTGGTCTGCTTTGCGAGCTCCACACACCACGTACGACAGCAAAACTTGGCTGAGATGTTCACAGCAGCGTATGCTACCTGCGAACTATGTTGTTTCACGAAGTCTGAGGGGTGGTTCAGGGTCCCTTTAAATAGTTGGTTCATGCTTGGCTGACACTGCAGCTACTTGCAGTGAGCCATTACTGTGGAGCTGTGGCCATAATGTTGTATGCACGCTAAGAATTCCTATGCTGATTTTGCTGTGCAAGACACATGATTACCTCGCATGGAGAGGGAGCCTTACAGTAGCCTCAGTGCATACACTCAAGCACTGGTGGAAGATGAGCTTCCCTGTTAGCCGTGCTTCCCTGATAGCTTTGTGGCATTCGTTCATTCATTCATCTGCCACTCTTAAATCCACACAGCATTATTTTAAACCGCTTCTGTGGCATGGCACTTCCAATGAAGGAAGTTCATTGTGCTTCTTATCATGTGTTTGTGTGTGTGTGTGTGTGTGTGTGTGTGTGTGTGTGTGTGTGTGTGTGTGTGTGTGTGTGTGTGTGTGTGTGTGTGTGTGTGTGTGTGTGTGTGTGTGTGTGTGTGTGTGTGTGTGTGTGTGTGTGTGTGTGTGTGTTTAAAATATGAACAAGACAAAACTAACTAGCATGCATATATTTACATTTTCACTGTGCGAGATATCGTATGCAATTCACTCTTTGATACGAAATACTAGGCTTTGGTTAAGTTTAGCAGTCGTCTGCACAGCGATGCAGCCTCACATCATGTATCACTGGCACATCAGATGTGTTCTAGTTCATATTTTCCTGTCGACGTTTCAAGATTTGTGTGGCTGTTATTCATTTCAACTAAAATATTAACATATTTATGTTTTAAGATAAAGGGCATGGTGGGAAGCAATTCTGCTAGCCATATTTGCCTGAACAATAGCTACATGAGTGTTTGTGGCAACATTTTTTTTCCGCTTGCTTCCGGCCTAATAAGGTGTCTGTGTTTGTCTCTCCCTCTCCTTTTGATTCAGATGAAGTTGGCGAACTTGTGGGACGCATTGTGCGTGATGACCACATTCACTCATTCGATGGCTATGCAAACAAGGCAGCCACCAGCAAGAAGGTCTACAAGGATGTCTTCAAGAAAGGCGACTTAGCCTTTGCATCAGGTGAGCTGACACATGATCTGTCTTTGTCACCCATCTGCATTGTTGCCTCAGTGAAATGCAGAACACACAAACGTTGGATTTTTAGTGTTTTTAATAGTATTTTGTGGCACAAAACATCTACAGAGTATAGGCAATTATGTGCACTATCTGTATAGACAATTATCTGAGTGTAGGCACTATCTAACAGATGTAAACATTTGTTTGGGAGACTACTGAATTATGACCAATCCTCCCGATTGTGCGGACATGGCCATAAATCTCAAAAAAATCTGGCCAAACCCCCCACTGTGAAAAAAAAAAAAAACAAGGAGAAAAGACACCTCATGCAGCACAGTCTCGTCATAATTTCCATTATGGACAAGGTAGCTAGCCGAAGTCAGATGTTTATCCAAGCCATTTGTGTGCAGGCAGTGTGGGCATAACTTAGTTTCAGATCAAGAACTGTGTTGAGGAGGGCGCATGAGGCAACGGTCTAATACGCGTTGCATAATGGCGGGTTTTCTTAGGTCAGCTTTGCCGCAGTACAGAACTGTTCATGCAGTGAAGCATATGTAAAATATTTCAGTGGAGTGTAGTTCTTTCAGGCACCAATCTGCTCTGTTGATTGAAAACTTACTGAAAATAGATTAAGAATTTTCACTTCTTTCATGAATTTTGTCAAGTTTACAGAATGTGGACTCCATGCAACAACTCACTACAGGAACATCAGATATTAGAACATCAAGTATTTAATGCCTAGCAGATTTGTAAAGCACCTATCCAGCCACTTGAAACTTCTGCCTGGTGCAACACACTGTAAAATAACAATGAAAAAAGTGAATCCGCTGCATACGACATACCCACACTGAGCAGAAATACCCAACCATCTACTTTCCCACCAATTTTACTAAAATATTTTGCACACATTATTCAAAATTGCAGCACAATTGCAATTGGAAATGTTACAAAATGCATTCAACACATTTTATTTGTTGTTACTTTCGCCAATGCTCTTGCTGCACAATCCTGGCATACACGATTATGTACATAGTGCCTGAAAGGGATACCAAAAGCAGAAAGGAGCCACTGTCGTTGGACATAGTATTAGAGCATTATAAAAAAAAAAAAGCAGTGTAGGAAGTTTGTTTCTAACTTATTGTTTGCTAATGTATGTGTTTCGCCTTTCAGGAGACCTGCTTGTCATGGACGAGTTTGGCTACTTGTTCTTCAAGGACAGAACAGGTGACACCTTCCGCTGGAAGGGAGAAAATGTGTCCACATCGGAGGTGGAAGGAGTTGTTGCGAGGATAGCAGGCCTTACAGACTGTGCTATCTATGGAGTTGAGATTCCAGGTCAGCTGGGATGCCACATTTTTCTTTTTTTAGATGTGAGGGGAGAGGAAGCAGGCATTTGTGATGATGTGGCAGTGGGGTGAAATGGCAAACACTGGGTGGGAACATCACATTTCTGCTCTAGTTCGATTCAACTGGATAACTTTGCCGTTTGCCATGTTTCGCAATGATGCTCTGGCTACAATGACTGATTGTGTAGTTGAATCTTTTAGCAGGCTGAATGGGAGCAAACATGGCTGGGAAAGTGCACTTATTTGAGGGACAGATTTCCTGTTGTTTTCATTTTGTACAGTGCAGTCCAATCTTAGAGAGAATTAGTAGTCGAGCCAACATAATTTATATATATTGTCAACTTCATTAGGAGTAATTGCTTGGTGATGCGTTATGTAGAAACATATTGATGGGAAAATATTTCTCCAGGCCTTTTATCAAAACTGAGCTGCAGTAAGGGCTGGAATAATTAAAGTGTTTCCTTTGAGAGTGAACTGTACTGTACATCCATATGTAATAAAGATACATTGATCCAAGAACACCAGTAACAACTGTTGCCACAATGGGGCTAACCTGGGCAATCTGTTGATGTTTCTTGCACCAAAGCATAGAAGTGAGGTGGCAGAGGCTATCATCACTGTAAGCATGATGAAATAGGTTGAATTCTACCTAGCTTTTTGTCATGGGGTTGCATGCTACTCTGCCATTATCACCAGCACAATCCTCTGGTGGCGTGCATAGTGGAAGATGAGAAGTAACAGTGTCAAAACAAATGAATTAAATAATTGCGAAGCTCCGTAAGCTTTAGGGCTCAATGATTTGCCCCTGCTACTGACTGTATCTTGCCGCTGCTTCTATTATTCAATTATCTAACAGTGTCAAAACAAATGAATTAAATAATTGCGAAGCTCCGTAAGCTTTAGGGCTCAATGATTTGCCCCTGCTACTGACTGTATCTTGCTGCTGCTTCTATTATTCAATTATCGTGCTGGAAGGAACACTGTGTTCTTCATTCAGGGCTGATGAACTTGTTGTCATATTCAGTGTTGCACCTTTTAAATGAATACACCAATTGTGTTTAAGGACTTTCCACTTAATAAGACATGTTGTGTGCATTTCATTTCACCAGGATCTGAAGGCAAGGCTGGCATGGCTGCCATCTGCGATCCCGAAGGCAAACTTGACCTCAAGACTTTCTTGCGGGATGTACGAAATGCCCTCCCTGCTTACGCAATACCTCTCTTTATTCGTGTAGTGAAGGATCTAGAAGCAACAGGTGAGCATGGACACCATTCTTGGAACGAATGTAGGCAATATGGTATAGCGAAATGGTTTTTGCACTAGGAGACACAAAGAAAGGGGGTACAGGACACACGAAGTGCTTAACTTTTGTCAGCGCATTTGAAGCAGTGCATGTGACCTCTAAGCAGTGTTGTACACACTGGCTACGAATTTCTGAAATAGAATAGCTCGAAAGCCTTTTTTTCCTTGTGTAGATAGAATTTTCCATTTCCTCTTGTTTTGCACAAATTCTGCATAGGGACTCGTCATACTGATTAAGCATAGTGACAGCAGCTATGGTGTTCTGCTGCTGAGCATAAAGTTGTAAATTTGTTTTTTGGCTGCGGCACTTGCATTGTGATAGGGTGGGAATGTAAAAACACTGAGAGACCCAGATTGTCATATTGGATTCCCAACATAAAACCCCAAAAGTCATTAAACAAATGGCCTATTACCTTTAGGTCATTCGTAAAGTGTGGACTAAAGCTAAACCATTTCCATTAAGCATATTTACATTTGCCTATGCGTTACATGAGCGATTATGCTAATAATGTCAACCTGCCTGCCTGTAGAAATACTGATAGATAGAAATTATTGGAATTTAAAGGAGCCTTAATCTGGAATTTTACTACAAATGAGGTTAAACCAAACTTTTTACCAGCAATAAAGGACTTCTTATTGAATATTTAAATGCATGCTATATTGTGTGGCACGAAGTTCCTGTGTACTTTCTGAGTGAGAAATAAGGGAAACCGAGGAGCTAGTTCTTTTTTTACAACCTTATCAAGCAAACAGTGCACTCAGGGAAAGCATAGGGGAGATCAAATGTTATTTTTCATTTAGATGTAAAAACAGTAGGGAAGGTGAAAAGACAACTTGCAATAGGTGGGAGCCAAACTCGAATCTTCTGCATTACACGTGTGCTGCTTTGCCATTAAGCTAATGCAGCGGCCGTCCTCCCGTCATCTTCCTTGTGTATTGTGTACGTGTTGTAAACATAGACCTATGGGTGTTAGCCAGCATCACTAACAACCATGGCAGCGGATGTGGAACATTCTTTCACCTGCAGTATGTGAACTTGGGAGCAGGCGGCTGGCTAATAAACCTTCATACTACCGCATAGCATCAAGGCTGTCAAAGTTGCCCTCATTATGCAGTGAGCAAGAAGAATAAGGGGAACTGAGTGGCTCGATCTTTTTGTTAGTTGCAATGCTATGAAGCTAACAGACAAGGAATCCAGGAAATGCATTGGTGAAATTAACTGGTATTATTTAATTTATGGAAGAACAGTAAATCCCATATGCTTGTAAAGCTGTGGAAGAAATTGCATTTTGTGTTATGGACCAGGCACCAGCTGTGATAGCTATAGATTGCAACAGTGTTTTATGTTTGCATCATAGATTTTTGGTGATAGATTAGACAACAAATAAATAAAAACCATGATCTAGATGGCTGCATGTGATGATGTGGTAGCCTACAAACTCATCCTAGCTTTATTTTGTGAAATTGTGCACGAAGCGAAGCATGGCTAATGCAAAATACTTGTGTAGTGCGGATTTGATGAACTGTTTCAAGACTGTCCATTAGCTGTGCCGATTTGGCATTCTCCACTGTGCCAATATCAGCCATTTGCGAGCACTAGAAGCAAACCTGATGGTGTAATTTCTGCAGCGCAAAGCACTGAAGTGTGGAAGGAACGGTAAAAAGGACGAAGGAATTGCATGAGAAGGGCAAACATGAGCGCTGACTACGAACTGAATTTATTGGTCACTAAGCACGTGCGTATACATATCACCTATCACCTATAACCATATCACCTTGCATATACGCAAGGTGATATGGTTATCAAACACTGCATCAGGAACACTAGCCACATCGGTAGGTTAATAAACCAGCAGTGCAAGCCAAACAAGATTAGGGTTGGCTTTGACTTAAAAGCGCAAACTCCTTATCATGTAAAGCCACTGATGGTTGCATGACGCATCTGTTGCTGTATTTCATAATGTAATAGCTGCTGAAATTTCTGGTGTTCCCTTATCGGGATGGCGATCCACCACACACCCTCCTTCAAACTGAGGCTGACAGCCACAGTCTTTGCAGTGCAATGCTAGGTTAGAAATTCGTCCTTTTGTTAATGCAAGGAAAACACGGGGAATGCGGGAGATGGAAATTCAAGACTATGAGCAAAACGTGAACAAGGTGAATGCAGGAGCCAACGTTTCAACAAGTGGACTTGTCTTCTTCAAGGCGATGTACGCTTTCCTCGCCACAGTATATATAGGTGGGGTTCTTCTAAAGGGGAGAGGGTGTGAGGCGGGAGGGTGCGGAGATGGAGACGAGGGAAGGTGTGTTAGCATGTTGAATTGAGAGTAAAGGAACACTGTGCACAAGGCCAAAGCCAGGCCCCCCCAACAACCCGGTCTGTCAACGTACACAGCGTGTTAGCCGGCTGAAAAAAAAGAAAAAGAAAGAGGAATGGAAAGGAAAAAAAAGAGAGAAAAAGGGGGGGGGGGATACGCCAAGAAATCAAACTTGTTGCCTTTAGCTTGAAGTTTAGCATAGCGTTTTTTTTTTCTTTTTTTTATGAAGCGATCTTCATATTGCGTGATTAGTTCCCTGGACAGGAGCTCCGTTATTGTGTTTATCACAATATTGCTGTAATCTGAAGTTGGGTTAGAGTCAAGTTTTCTGTAATGGGTGTGGTTGCTCAGTTGTTTAGAGGCCTCATTCTTGTACTTTTCTATAGGCCAGATTACAATACTGCCACCTTTGTCTGCTGGTTTTATTGCTATGCTAAACTTCAAGCTATAGGCAACGACACTTAGTTTGATTTCTTGGCGTATCCCCCCTTTTTTTTTCTCTTTTTTTCCTTTCCATTCCTCTCTCTTGCTTTATTTTTTTTTTTTTTTTTCAGCCGGCATGTCAGACACCCTTGACAAGCCAGCTAACACGGGTGCGTTGCCAGACCGTTGACAGACCGGGGGGCGGGGGGGGGGGGTGCACTGGCTTTGGCCTTGTGCACAACATTCCTTTACTCTCAATTCGACACGCTAACACACCTTCCCTCATGTCTGCATCCTCCCGCCTCGCACCCTCTCCCCTTTAGAAGAACCCCACCTATATATACTGTGGCGAGGAAAGCGTACGTCGCCTTGAAGAAGACAAGTCTACTTGTCGAAACTTTGGCTCCTGCATTCACCTTGTTCACGTTTTGCTCATTCCTTTTGTTAAGTCACTTTTGCGTTCCCCTGGCCTTTCGTTTACACAGCGCCCTGTTTGCTCTATATAACTGGGGCAGCATGCTAATGGTATTCGATAGACAGCCCCCATGCAGCAATCCACAAATTTCTTTTCATGTTTAACTGTGTACATCCAGCTGTTTTTATTTGATGTTCCATTAAAGCGTTAATCCGTTGTCCTGCAAATACATCCGATTTTGCATGGGGCTGATAAGACTACCTCGACACTGTATTGTGGCCTGATCTTTTTCCGCCCAGGAGAGATGTAGTGTAAATATGGGATAACTGCTACTGGTTTCTTTTTTCTTTGCCCTTCTAGTTTGCAGGACATTGTTGCAGAAAGACAGACGAATGCCTTAGTGGGACATCAAATAAATATAGCTGGACGTGCGCAGTTACACATGAAAATAAATTTGTGGATTGCTGCGTGGGGGTTTTTTGTCGAATACCATTAACATGCAGCCTGTGTAAACAAACGGTTAGGGGAGCACAAAAATGGCTCAACAAAAGGAAGAACTTCTAACTTAGTGTTGTATTGCAAAGGCTGTGGCTGTCAGCCTCAGTTTGAAGGAGGGTGTGTGCTGGATTGCCACACTAAGGTAACGCGAGAAATTTCAGAGGCATATTATATTAAGAAATATGGCGACAGATGCGTCATTCAACTGTCAGTGGCTTTACATGGTCAGGAGTTCATGCTTTTGAGCCTATGCCAAACCTAATATTGTTTGGTTTTTGCTGCTGGTTAATTAACCTAGCGATGTGATTAGTGTCTCCTGATGCAGTGTTTGATAACCATATCACCTTGTGTATATTTGTGTGCGCTTTGTGACCAATAAATTCAGTTGGTAGTCAGCGCTCATGTTTGTCCTTCTCTTGCTATTCCTTCATCCTTTTTACCTTTATTTCCACGCTTCAGTGCTTTGCGCTGCATAATTACACCATAAACTTCAACCAACTAGGCCACATTGCTCTTCTTAAACTTGATGGCTTGCACGAGTGCATCTGTCATTACTCTACAGAACAAACATTGGTCCTGCAGTAAATCAAGCCAGCCCTGCAATAAGTTTCACATTTGTGCCCATTCCTTATTAGTGCTAGTACATGGTAGAAAGCACATGCTATGCCGTTGTATACTTTGTTTATCGCAAGAATTTCATTGTCTAGAAGCCAAATAACTTATGCTACAGGTGCATACCTGCGAACTATTTTGATTTTAGCTTAGGATTCCCAGTCATCAGTGCTTGTTTATGATTTTTATAGTGAAAGCAATAATTTTGCTATATTTATTTTCAACCTGTTTTGGGAAGGGCTGATTTTGAGAAAATACAAAATCTGTTTTTCTTTTTTTCTCTTTATTTACCCTAAGGATTACAAAAAAGTGAAAGAAACAAGGAGCTCAATACAAGTCAATGGTGAACAATTTGAAAAAAAGAAAAAACTTTGACAGAAAGCATTTGCAAAATAAGTAGCCCACTTGCAGGTATTATGTGGCTAACATGTATTTAAAATACCACATTTCAAAAGTAATGAACAAAAAAATTGACCTCATTATAACAAAGAACAATTTTAACAGACAGAACATTGTTTTAAACCTATGTTATAGCAAAAAGAAAAAAAAAATGTTTTTCAGACCCGTTGGATTATTTGGTCTACCTTCAGCAATGCCAGCTGCTTAGAACCAGTGCATAATACATAGTAACCAAAATTTTGACAGTCTGCACGAGTTTTTGTGAGCAAAGTTCATGAATATTTTCTTCTATGATGCAGATCATTCTAGATACGACTATTGGGCAGAGTACCTATTGACATTGCTCCTTCAGAACAAATCCTGCACTTCTTTTAAGTAAACAGTCAGTATCTGAGTAATAAAGCAATTTTTAGTATTTAAAAAAAAATTTGTTTTGTGGCTTCGGTTGTTGTATTCTTCAAATTATGAGTTTGGCATGTCTGAAGATGTATTTGAACCCAGCTGACAACCTAGTCACACTGTTTGGTTTCCTTTTCCCAAAACAAAGGTACCTACAAGATCAAGAAAGTGGATCTCCAGAAGCAGCAGTATGACATCGACACGATTGATGACCCAATGTATTTCCTTGACCTGACGGCTAATGAGTATGTCCCTCTAACCAGGGCTGTCTATGAGAAGATTCAAAAAGGCGAGGCAAGGGTCTGAAAGCTGCAGCCAATGCTACGCTGCCCCCTTTGAGGACCAATGAAATTCTCAGCTTCATACACGTTATATGTGCGTGCAAAGAGCCTGGAGAAGCAGCTGTGCAACTAAGTCCTGTTGGCTGCTGCCGTAGTCGTGGCCTTTCCGTGACACTGGAGTCTCCCCATACTGCTTTTCATCTTTGACTGCCTTGTCTTGTGCTACTGGCTTTTTGACGGCTGGCCAGTTTGGGTCATGCAACTCAGTGAAGAGGAGCAGTACAAATAAAAAATCGCAACAAAATAAGACATATTCTGCAGAAATGGTAGTAGTACCTGTTGATGCTGCTGTCTTTAATTGTTATCTCTGAAGCCAAATAGCCTGCCACATTGTGGCAGAGCACATTTAATATTGGTGCTGGGATATTGTGGAAAGAAGAGGGCAGGGCCACTTGTTTAGGAGGAAGGTTGCAGCTGCCTCTTGCATGTATTTTTTAAATTTTACACTATTCGTAAACTGTTTTCATAACATGCCATGTGATAGAATGTTGTCACTGTCGAAATGTTGCTCAATTTGCAGGCACATTGCATAGAGAAGGAAGGCATGCCATTTCTGCTTTGTATTTGGAAAAATCTGCATTTGACACTCTTGTGGTACTTATGCAGAGGCAAGAAGACGTGCTTGCTTGTGAAGTAGTGTGTGCTGTTCTTGCTTCATGCTGCTCCCACATTCCATTATAACAGTGAAGCTTTTGTGATGAGGCTGTCTATTATCTTGCCACTGCTGCTTTGAGATTATGGAGATATGCTACTTTGTGTACTACAAGCCCTTCTGTAATGTTGCATGACAACTGTTGGTGCAGCCTTGCATTTGGATGCCTAAAAGTGTGCACCATGTGTTCATTGCTATTTTAGGCCTATTGTCCGGCAGCTGTGTTTAGCAGGCTCCGAATGCAGTGTAGACAGTTTTGATCTGTTCCAAATGAAGCGTCGCAAGTTTTTAGCACTGCAAATGGCAAGCACTGTACACCCAAGTTTGTCTAGTGGGTTCTATCCTAATTGAAAGCTAGCGGGCAAATTGCAATTGGATTATACTGCATCCAGTTATGCACTAACATATCCTAACAGAGTAATCCAGTGAAGTGCTGGGCTATTGGTTTCACCAGCCTCGTGGTAGAAGCTCATCAGTAGCCTTGCACCTGCCTTGCTTTAGGTGGCAAGACGAGAGGGAATTCCATGAGCACTTCCACACTTTGCCATGTGCTGCAGATTGAGATGCAGACATTATTATAAAGGCGCCCAGTGCATCACTATACAAGGGCGCAGTTGTTCGTGAGGCATTTAAGACCTGCTGTTGGTCGTCGCAGAATTTTATTTTGTTATGTGCAAAGACAAACTGTTGGTGCAATGTTTGGGGGAAAAAATGCATTTGCTATTATGAGAGCACTTTTTATCACTGTTGCCCGCAGTTTGGTGAGGGAGGAAGTTTTGCCATTTACATTTTTTTTTTACTATAAAAGAGGGGGCAAGTTGAATGTTGTTTCTTGCTAAGCAAGAGGGTTCCCGTGTTGATATTGTACATATAGTGCTGAAAGAGAGAAATGTTTTTTTGTTAGGCTTCTGTGATAAAAACGACCAGACCAGCTGAAGCCATCCTGTTGTAATCAAACCTTTGTACTTAGGCAAAATAAAAATATTACAAATACCCATTTGTGAATGTTTCTTTTTTTCTTTATCAGCAGGATGTCAAGTTTGTGTGACTGTGTGAAGTAGGCAAGCTAATGAAATGCACACCTGATAACTGTACCGTAAGTATACTGCATCAGAACGGCAAGTTGGGCCACTTGGTTGGGATTCATGGTAAGGTTTGTAACAGCGCATCCAAGGACGACAGAAGGAATAAAACGACGAAACGGCGCTGTGTCGTCGTTTCATTCCTTCTGTTGTCCTTGTCTTGGGTACGCTGTTACAAACTGTACTGTAAACAGAGCTTAAAGAGATAAGTTGAGCTGCATTAGTAATTTACCCTTCTACAATAACAAAAACGTCTCTTACAGTGTGAGGAGGCTTGATAAGCGAGAAAGCATGCAAGAATTAAAGATGGGTGAGCCTACAAGTTCACAGACCAGCTTGCTGAGACTTGAATTTTGGTGGCTCTATTCAGGCCTAGTTCTCTTTATCAGAAAAAAAAAGGCATTCTAAAAGAGCCAAAGATAGAACTTAGCAAGTTCGAAGAACTTTTACAGAGCCATAATGGCCCAGATAAAAAAAAAAAAAATTTACTACAAAGTTTGCAAGGACTTGCCAGCACTGGGGTTTCAGCACGAAATTAAAAAATTATAACTTTGACCTGAATTTTTTCTTGTAATAATGGGTCTATTACTGTGAAATCAATGAAAGGCACAGCTCATTGCATGGTGACACAGCCAATCGGAGCTCTGTCGAGACATGCTCATGACGAGGCTTCACAGCCAATGGTAATGTGAGTTTAGGTGCCATTTCGCTGCTACAGATGACAGGTGCTAGCGTTCTTGCTGACATTTGACGCTTTTGCACTAAGAAAAAAAAAGAAAACATGATGCGCCTGTCTTCTGTGTCTGCATGCTTCAGAAAACAGTGCGTCTTAAGTTGTCGGTGGTGAGACGAGGAAAATCCACAGCTGTTCATCAACATTGAGGACTCCACGGCCGCACATAACATGCGTAAGCAGCCAAAATCGCCAAGTGTGGGGAACAAAATGACATATCCCAACATGGGTTGCTTGAATAGGAGATTTGGAGAAGTATTTCACTGGCATCCTATATACACCTATTCACCAATGTACACCCATCCCACTTTCGTGTGGGTGTGCATTCGAACGACCCACATTTTCACCAAATCTACCAAAAAGGCTCTTGCACCCAATTTAAAGTGATATCATCAGCACTGAAAGCAGAGTCAAACTGGGTTACTTGAGTTGCTTAAGAGACATTAAAGGCCAAGATCAAATTTCTTTAGACAACTAGGTATTCAGACATTCTTTCAGATTCCTATTTTCGTCTGGAAGATAAAAAGGTTGAAAACTACTTGAGAAAGTGAAAGCCTTTAGTTCCTATGCCATGTGTCCCAGCTAACATTGGCCAAGCTGTTCAATGAGCCAAAAAGACTAAATGCTCCTTAATGCGAAATTTGAGCGCAGCTGTATACGTGTTTACATTTCGCTGTATATTGGCTGGTGCGGACAATCTGTCTCACGCGGCACATTGCAAATGGAGTGAAGTGTGGCGCGACTGTCTCACTAAACGGGAGATCGTGAGAGGCAGCGCATGGGTGACGCATGGGCACGATTGACAGCAGCCGGCGTAGACAGAAGACGGGCCTCCGTTCATGCAGCGCTTTGTTTCCATATATGTAATTCGTGGTGTCATCGGCGAACAGACAATACGCGCTACTCTGGCGCCATCTCGTAGTCATCATCGTTGCAAAGCCTGTCTTGCACTGCTCTAGGCTTTTCTTGCCTTGCTTTTGCCATACCCTCCTCCACCGCTTTCCTCCTCACTCTCTCTTCGCTATCGCTGTCTTTCATCAGTGTTCACTCTTTCATCCTTCGCCGTGCTTGTTCGCTCGGTTTTGAGGGCACCGATGGACGACACCGATGCCGTCACTCACAGCAGGAAGGCACCTAAAAGCTGCACTCTAGACGACTCGGTGCAAGATACGATTATAAGACCTATGGTGTACGGTCGTCAGACCTCTCATGAGAGAACACCGTAGGCCTTAAGATCGTATTGTGCACTTTGTTTATTTAATCTTCGTTGAACGTGTGGCTAATGTTAGCCGGGACACCCTATAGAAGCCAGTGTAGTCCTTTATCAATAATTAACTAGACCCGAGCAGACGCTTTCAAAATCCAAGACGTCATAGCAAACTGGAGTGGGTACTTCAGGACAATGTCGCCACCCATCGTTGATTGTCACATGTTTTCTGGCTTGCAAAGCCTCCTCTCATGGTAAGAGCAGCCATTTCACTATTGCAGAAGCATATTTGACCACAGCCTAGTTCAACATTCCTCTATAGTGTTTGAACACTCTTGGGAGCACACCAAAGGAATGTAATTGCTTATAGATCTCCAGTAGGACCTTTCCTTGAACACATTACCATTATGAATGTTCACTTCCTCATATGTGTGATGCACAGAAACTTGAATCTCCACAGGAGAAAGCCATTAGATAAGCTTGTCACCATTATCACTGATTTCTTGTCTTCAACTTGCATGCCGGAGAGTTTTTCTCCCACCATAGTCTATAGAGAGTACATAGTGTAAGAGAATTATTTTTTTGCACAAGATTGTTTATAGAAATGGTTCTATACAAGCATCCATATGCACACCTTTTAAATACCTATGACCCCTATTAAGTTATCTCTAGATTGAATTTTCCCCCACACTAGAAATGTGAAATAATTGAGAAGGGTCACTTTGTAAACTACCTCTCAATGAATTTGTAAACCAATTGCCTAATCATGTCAGTTGGTTTGCTTTCCTTCTTTCATTTCTGGGATGACTATAGCTATAACCACGTATATTCCTCTGCTGTGTCTTCAATATTGCACACACTCCTGCAAAGCCTTGCTAGGGAAAGTAGCACTATTTGCAAATAAATATAAATTAACCAACAAGTAAAAAATATGGACAGCCTTGGAATCTAGCATAATTACTCAATTCTACCATGCCCTTGATTGTAGTGCACACCCAAATTTTGCAGCTAGAAATCATAAATGCAATCCCCTTGATTGTCCAGTCACCATTTTTTCATGGTAAGAGCGAAAGTAATGTTGATTTGTTCTGACTTATAAAAGGCAACTTTGTTGCATTCCAACTATTCTGGACAGGGTATCACTGATCATCACTGTCGGTTGCCTTCTTATCACTTTCCACAGCCCAGAGAATTTCATATTCAGCGTTCTATGGCATTTGGGATTACTGCAGTTCTTAAATGCCTTGCATATCATGGCAGCCCAGTCAACTTGGAAAGTGGTCACAAAGCTAACACAGTATATCAACACTTGTTGCTGGGATAGTTGGTTCATACTTATTATGGTGTAATAAGACTACATGCAGCTAAGTTTACTCATAACAGACAAGTTCACATTTGGGAAAGGTCTTTCCTCACTTTGTTTCTCACCTAACACAGCCTTTACAGGTACAGCAACATGTGGCTTGGACAACTATGATTTTTAATGCCAACGGAGTTTTGGTTGTGCTGAAATCTGACATGCTTGTCATATTTTAGTAAATTTTTCCAGAAAGTGTGCATTAGAATAGAGTAAATACAGTATGTGAAGCAAAGCTCTAGTGGAATCATTAATTAAATCCTATGCAACCAAATGCAATGTGTACAGTTGTGTTTGTTTTCATCCTATGCAACATGTAACCTCATGTAATGTTTATGTGCATACGCTGCACAGATAAGAACTTTAATATTGTGCAATGTTTATACATGCTGTAGTATAGAAGAACGTCTTGTTGGGTGAGTTGGTGCATATTAGCAAACATAATTTTAACTGCGTGAATAAACAATCACAGAGAGAGCACACAAGGACAGGCGCAGATGTCTTTGTGTGCTATGCTTGTCCTTGTGTACTCTCTGTGATCGTTTATTTGTGCAGTTAAAAAAATTTTTGCTTTATGCATTTGATGCAGTGACGTCATGAGGATGAAAGTGATGTTTGTTGAGGGAAGAGTGGTGACTGAGGAGAGGTGTATGCTGAGAGAAATACAATATTCGAAAAGAATATGGTACTTGTATATTATTATGCAGGTCCAACCCAAATGTTAGAATCCATGTGAAGCGGTTCATTAATGCTATTCAATTAACAATGCATACAATTGTGTTTACTTTCCTATGCAATGTGTAATCTCATGCAATTTTTATCCACCACAAATTTAATCTCATGTAATTATTATGTTTATGCATTACAGCACTCACAAGCTATGCCAAAATGCTGATTTTTGCATTATGACTGGCGTCTGTATAGTATGTGTTTTTGTCATCTGTCTGCTGCATCATATTTAATCTTTTTGACTGCCATTTTCGATTCTTTTCTGGATCCATATTTTACACCGAAGCTGTTCATGCGGACCCTGTGCTGCCGCTGTCCGACTTCGCTAAAAAGGGGCCACGTGACCTAGCGGGAGAGGAAAAGAAGAGCTCAACAGGGGGAAAGGGGTTCAAGTGACCCCTTTCCCCCTGTGAGAACGCTATATCTTATATGCGAATCTGCATTTTTGGCGATTGAGCCAGATTGGCATCAAATTTATCTACGGTTGATTCTACCCTGCCGTGAAAGAAACAAATGTTATGCTGGTGGTTTGTGGTCAATGAACAGAGCCCAGAAATTGAAATGGGCCGCCGTTCCTGCGACCCGGTCGTAGGAGTGGAAAGGGGGGGTAAGCGTTATCGTGCCCTGGTCGTACGAACGGTTAGGGCCCGAAAGCGTTAGGTTCACCCAAATAGACGCTAAATAATGATTTGGCTTGGCTCTGTATATTATTTTTAAATAGGCGGCGCTCGGTGCTTCCGTTCTGCCTGTGCGGTCTTCACCTGTGTCAGTGGCTGTGGAGAAGTGATTGTAGCTGTTTGATGTCGTTAAATGTGAGAGCTTGTGGCGAAGTGATTGAGTATGGCCGTAGTAGTTCTGCCCATGTAGTGTTTTGCGGACTTCACCTGTGCCTGTGACTGATCGTGTTGCCCAATGGCTTTGTGGAAAGCGACGTGGTTTGTGTGGATGTCATCGCAGCGTTTCCCAGCTCCTGGGTGGCCCGTGTGCCAGTTATTGATGGCGTTGCCCAGTAGCTTTGCGGAAGTTGATGTACCTTGTGTGGATTTCGTTGCTGCTTATGACTGCCTTAATTATAGGTGGTCACGCTGCCTTTTGAAGCGCGTCCGAGCGCGAGAAACTTCACCGATGTTTTTGTAAACAACGTGGACGTCTCGAAATGTTAGCTAGAATTCAACCAGCAGCAAGCCAAGTCTTTATTTTGTGGTTTTTCGAGCTTATGCTCATGCTAGCAGCAGAAGAACAAAAAGTCCGTTACATAATGTCAGTTGCATAAAATCAGCTTTGCCGCAATAGTCATGTTATGCGGTGAAGCATACGTAATGTATTGCGGTAAAGTATATAAAAAAGTAGGCAGGGACCACTGCATTACTGGGGCGATTTTCTTGTATCATGGTCATGGCCGTGCGCGAACAAGGAAAAATCACGGTCGAAGCGCATGGCACAAACCTTGCCAATGCTTCAATTGGAAAAAGAAAGAAAACGAATTGGAGTGGGTGATGCCAAAAACAAAGCCTTGACTTTTGTATTATCAAAGCAGTTCCGAGAATAGCCAATCATATTCCAAGCTCCTGCATTATTTATGATTGTTTAAAGTATATGCATATATTGCGCACCAGCCTTAGCACCAATTCTAATGTACTCTAATGATGTAAGTTTAATAACATGTGGCATATATATAATTTGTGCTGTATGGTGTTGTACTGTTTATATAAGCTGCTGCTTTCATGTGGTAATGTGTACATTGGCTGGAAGAGTTGATGCATCCTCCTTATAGAGCTCATTGAAAGGTAAACCACCTGTCAAGCCATCATTGTTCTTGCAGTTGTACACCAGATTTCACAAACATGGGGACAGTTATGATATAGAAAGAGTAGCTGAGGCTTAACATATCCACATGCATGCACAGGAGTGCGGGAGTTGACCATCTATCTCTCTAACTCAGGTTGAATGTGCATACTTGAGTAACATGTAACACTTGTTGGGTGTCAGGTTTCTTTTATTGTTAGCCTAGTTTGTGTTTTTTCTCCCATTTGTAGGTTTTAGTGTGTGTTGCTGTGTATGTATATAATTGCTTCCAGAGTGGCTTTCTTGTTGCTAATAAATTTAGAGAAGGCAGCGTTCTTCATTTTGTGCATCAGACAGCAAGTAAGCATGTTTTAAAGGATGTTGGATTTTGTTGCCATAAGCAACAAAAAGGCATAAGCATATAGACTGCTTGCTGGAGGTACTCTTTATAGCATTAAGGATATTATCATGCTGATAACTCTGTGCACAATAATTAGAAAGATCACATCAGGTCCAACATGTCCTCTTGCCACCATGAAATCTTGTCAGATGCATAGCACGGGACATACACCACAGATCTTGGCCAGCCATTCTCATTTGTGGTCTCGACCTCCTACCACTGAGCAGACTGGTCCAAGAGACAAAACATGCAACTTTTATCTGATTAAATGTAGTGCATGTTGCACAAAATTAGATGTCAGGTGTTATTGTTGACACAGATACATATCTGTAAGCCTCATAAACTAATGTCACAAGAAAGAGAGTAATACCCATGAAATGCACTCTTGGTAGGATGGCAGGATCATTCTCTTGCAGAGTTAAATAACAACCATGCAGCAATATCATGATATCAAGCTGAACAATGATTCACTCCAAGAATAGGTTTCTTCATGCAACATTGCACTGATAGTCTTGAAATACAATACCCATTGCTAACAGAAGGCCTTCCAGATTATGCATGACAGGAGGGCATATTTTAGGAAGCAAGAATGAAAACGGAGCCGGTTAACTATGAAAGTTGTGAATGCAACTCTGCAGAAGTTAGAAAAATGAACCAAACGGAATAGTTTAAAAGTAAGTGGTTTAGGGACAAAAGGTCGTTTTATTCCATGCCAGAAAAGCAAGCAGAGGTTGAAATGCTTTCCACATACATACCTTCAAAGTGCATGTACAGGGTCTGTCCTGAGAGTAATATCAGTAAGGCGATTAAAAATCATTTATTGAATTTGTTGTTACAAAAAATTTAAAAATCTTCAAAATACTCTTCTTTTGCGTCAATACATCGGCTCCAGCGAGACTTCCAGCTCTCGAATGCGTTGCGGTAGTCCTCCTCCGGAATGGCCTTTAATGCTGTGGTGCTAGCTGCTTTAATCACGTCTGCTGTCCCAAAATGATTGCCTTTCAGGGGTGTTTTGAGGCATGGAAACAGAAAAAAGTCAGGGGGGAGCCAAGCCCGGGCTGTACGGGGGCTGGGGGATCGTTGGCCCCACTGCATTAACCAGGTAGTCGGTGACGATGAAGGCACTGTGGGCCAGCACATTATCGTGGTGCAACTTCCAGTTGTGTGCAATGTCCGGCCGGATATGTTGAACCCTGCGTTTCAGTCTTTCAAGGACATCCACATAAAATTTGGAGTTCACAGTGGTTCCAGGTTCTTCAAACTCATGATGAACCAGTCCGTCGATGTCAAAAAAAAACAATGAGCATGATCTTGATCTTTGATTTGCTCACCCTGGCTTTCTTCTGGGGAGGGGACAAGTGTGTGTGCCACTCAGATGATTGCCTTTTGGTCGCCGGGTCATATTCAAATACCCAAGTCTCGTCTTCTGTAATGACGTTGTTCAAAAATTTTCGCTCACGTTTGCACATGTTGAGATTTTCTTGGCATGTTTCAACGCGGCGTGACTTTTCGTTGTCAGTGAGCACTTTTTGAACCATTTTTGTGCACGCCTTCCGTATGCCGATATTGTTTGTAACAATTTCATGAACTTGAGTCGCCCATTAAACGAACACTTAATCGTTGGTCTGAGTTCAACAGTTCTCTCGCTCGTGTCACATTGTCAGTCGTAGTGGTCGTGGATGGCCATCCAGCGCAGTCCTTGTCGTCGCCCTCTTTCCGCCCTTCCAAAAGGCCTTGTGCCACCGAAACACTTGCCGATCTGACCAGGCATGTTCTTTATAAGCAGTCTTGAGCATAGTAACAGTTTCTGCAGCAGTATTGCCAAGTTTCACACAAAACTTGATCGCAAATCTTTGTTCTAATGAGTGCTGCATTTTCACTTGCACAAGAATAAAAAACAGCTCACGGACGGGCCCATCCGACACTCTCCGATGTTCGGAGCACACTGACTGACGGACCGCTGCTTAGCTGGATTCCGTCACTACTAGTTTCGACGAGTTAGACCGCTCTGACATACAGTCACATCACAATAAATTTACTGACATTACTTTCAGGACAGACCCTGTATGTGGTGATAGACAAGCTTTTTAGATATAAATGTTGGGAACCTGGATGGAGGTGAGGGACATGTACAGTAAAAACAAGATGTATAAGGTCAAAAATTAATTCTTTTAGTCAAAAATTGGTCAGTGCTGTCTAGCTTCTCTTGTTCCCTGGCCCTGGATGGTGAATACAAAGCTATATATATATATATATATATATATATATATATATATATATATATATATATATATATATATATATATATATATGATTTTGTACA